>NC_143550.1:85062500-85413750 GCF_054136105.1 Typopeltis vanoorti
ATGATCTTCTAGAAGAAGGGAAGAAAATTACCTCAGCAACGTACTAAAATCTAATGGGAAGCTTCAAAGAAGACTGAAGAGTGGTATAGCAGAAAAGGATAGACCAACTCCATATTAATATATTAATGCTTTTGCTGTTAGAGTGAGAGTTGCAAGGCAATTTGTTTTCATGAAATAGTGTATATGTAATGTTAGGTGGATTGACTGCTTCTGGATGACTGCGAGTCCTACTAAAGGAGACTTTTATGAACCACTACAAACGTGAAACATTCTTCTTCTTCTAAGTTTAGAGGAAATGTGGTTTTTATAATATTAGAAATTATATTCCAAATAATCTTCGACATATTTCCTGTCTAATCAACTCACAGCAACATGTAAACAATTTCGTACGGTTAATCTGTTTATCGTTAAAATATTGACAGTTTGTTATCAGCTGAAAATATTGTTTTCTTCTGTTTACCTCTATTCCAAATGTTGCACATTCGTCCGTATACAACCTATTTCTAGATTGGTAAGAGGCAGTCAAACATTGGTTATCATCAAAATACTTTCAGTTATCTAAATTATTATTTTCCCAATCGGATCATTTTATCTATTACAAAGAGGCAAATATTCTGATATTATATAGAATCTCTGAACCATTGGAATTTAATAATATTTCATACCTATTCAAAATAGAGAGCCCAAGAAATGTTTTCAACCCCTGCTCAATTGACAGGATTTTTTATGTATGTTTTTCAACATGCAGGGGTTGAAAACATGTCATGACACGTCCTGTCCTAGCCTCTGCACCTCCTCGATAGCCACCCATCCAGTTCATGCAGCAACACTACGACTCTTCATATCACCAAACGTTTTACGCTTCTTTAGTGTTCAATAGGCGTGCCTCTGACACTAAATCAGTCGTTTTCAACAATGAACTGTCACAAGGAGAGCACTTCTTGTGTGTCTTCCACTCGTGAAAGTGCCATAATTGCGAGAGTGCGACTCTTCGTCATCTGGAACATTGTTACTGCACCGCTTCATTTTGCATTGATACCAACTCAGCAATATCACCTTCGCAGATCTCATTCTCTTCCCATAATCTCCTCCGCTAACTGGTTTATGATATCTAAAGCCTACACGTGACTTTTATTACTTCAATTACTCCAATTAATTTACTCCAGCGTGTAAGAACATGCCACATTATCTTTTAAGAGGCTGGCTTTATAATTTTACTTGCTTTAGCAATAATTTAAAATGAAAAAAACCGTTAGCAACCAAAACGGCATGCTAAATTCCTAATGGAAGAGTCCAGCACGCCAGCCTCCAAGATAATACCTTTCCCAAATCATATTTTTCTCAACCTTTTCCCTAATGATAAGTTATCTCGTTTTCATGACTGTAACTTCAGTAAAAAATATATACCAGACTATATATGCTATGTATATTATGTGTACTGTATATGTATATAAGTTGCGCTATGCACTGCATGTACAGTGCAGCACTTACGTTTATACTGAGATACGCTGATTGTATTCCACTGATACGGAGTGTCATTAAATATGACATATTATATTGGATTTATTCTACCATTTCTTCTACCATTTAGATAAAACATATGTACATAATCATCGACAAGTTTCGCCAGCTGGGGTCTGTCTGGTAGAAGAAATCCATTCAGACAAACACACACGCACCCACACGCACAGTCAATAATAATAATAATAATAATAATATAGAAAATGGAATTTAACACAATCTCATTAATCAATTCAGAAAATGTTCACTTTTAACTTTCAAACAATAAATTCGCATCATGCGGTCAATTATTTTCCAAGTCGAATTATCTATGTTATTGGAAATATCATCAAAACTAGGCATTAAAGGTCAGTTTTATCCAGTGAGTATTTGACCAATCTTTTAATACGAAATATGACTAAATGGCCTCACGATTTACAAAGAAATTTAAAATCTCTACATCCATTAACACCATGCCTATATGGTGTACCAAAAGTCCATAAAGATGGAGTCCCGCTTCGCCCTATCGTACACGGCAAAAACTCTCCTACTTACCTACTAGCCAAACACCTCGCTAGTCTGTTGAAAGAGAAGATAAAAACAATCAGCATCATATATAAAGAGCTCTCAACATTTCGTTGAAAAATTTAATACCATCAATATATCAAATACAGACATATTAGCAAGTCTAGATGTGGTCTTTCTGTTCAAGAAAGACCTCATCTTAATTACTTCTTCAACTTCATACCAGTTAAAGAAGTAGTTAAGATCATAAATAAAAGACGTCTTTCCAAACGATATTAAGCAGCATTTCTGCCATTGCCTCGTCTAACTACTTTAAGGTAATAAATTTAGTTTAATCCTTTATCCAAGTGTGAGCAAACAAAGTTTGCGCCTGAAAGTATCTTCAGGACTGGGGTAAAGTGATACAACACCAGGGCAACTCGTTGCAAAGGTGTAGCAAGCTACCAACACTCCTGCCTCAGTATCTCCTTCAATGCAAAACACATCTCCTTGCGGATATGTCTACTGTTATGCATTAAGGGAAGGGCCACTACCCAGACTAGTTTCGACCTTTATTGAGGTCTCTTCAGTGGGAGCCAGGCCCAAGCTGAGATACCAAGCAGAAGCATTCGCAGGTCATCTATACCTATAGGAGTTGCCAAATGGTGTGCCACCTTTTTTAATAAATTACTCTGGATTTAGAGAAAGATGTTGAAAGTTTATTTTTCACTTGGTTAGAGTATAATAAATTTAGTTTAATCCTTTATCCAAGTGTGAGCAAACAAAGTTTGCGCCTGAAAGTATCTTCAGGACTGGGGTAAAGTGATACAACACCAGGGCATATTTAGAGAAAGATGTTGAAAGTTTATTTTTCACTTGGTTAGAGTATAATAAATTTAGTTTAATCCTTTATCCAAGTGTGAGCAAACAAAGTTTGCGGCTGAACCTTTGCACACCTTTGCAACGAGTTGCCCTGGTGTTGTATCACTTTACCCCAGTCCTGAAGATACTTTCAGGCGCAAACTTTGTTTGCTCACACTTGGATAAAGGATTAAACTAAATTTATTATACTCTAACCAAGTGAAAAATAAACTTTCAAAATATTTTAAGGTAAACAACACAGTATATCAACAACTGGAAGTCTTAGCCATGGGCAATCCCCCTGTCACCACCGTGTGCGGATCTGTTCATGGAAAAATTAGAAAATGACATCCTAGCAAAAATAACTCCGAAACCATAAGTCTGGTGGAGACATGTTGACGATGTGTTCATCGTTTGGAAAGGCACTGAAGATACCTTACATGAATTCCTCCAAAAATAAATTCGTTCCATCAGAAAATTAAATTCACATTAGAATTAGAAAACAACCATAAATTACCTTTTTTGGATGATTTAATTAAAAAACAAGATAATGGATAAATCAAGCTTACAATCCATCGCAAACCTACAGACACTGGACATTATCTTCATTTTACATCTAATCATCATCATGCACAGAAACTTAGCATCATACATATGTTAAAAAACGAGCAAAAAATATCATCACAGAAGAAAAAGATGTACTTGCTGAGCTCTCACTTATATCAAAAACTCTATCAAAAAATGGTTATCCACAAAATATAATTAAAAAGATCCTCTATAGAAACAACCCCCAGCAAAATCCACTAGTGACACAGTACGTATCGTCCATTGTCATACCTTATGCAGGCTCAGTCTCCATCAAAATAGCAAGAATCATGAAGCCTTTTAACATCAGAGTTGCTTTCAAACCAATTTTAACTACACGGCACTTATTAAGATCTCCTAAGGACAGCATCGCTTTCTACAAATACGCAGGGGTTTACAGCATACCGTGTTCGTATGGACCGACTTACATAGGCAAAACTTCACGAAGCCTAGAAATTCGAATAAGGGAAAATGTCGGCGATGTAAATAATAACAGAACAGACACTTCAGGATTAACCCATCATTTCTCAATTTCGAACCATTCCATTGATTGGGACAACAGCTCGATTCCATACATTGAAGAGGATTACAGATATAGAACCTTTAAAGAAGTTGCAGTATTACTACGGACAGGAGACAACCTCAATGGAAATCAAGACGTGATATTAAAAGACATTTGGAAAAGCTTAATAAATTCATTATGTTTAGCAGAACTCAATTACGCGAAAAATATAAAACGCGGTTTAATAACAATGACTAAGTCTTCACGATTTATGCTTTTGATGTCACGCTTTTCAATTTATTTAACTGTTTTTTAAGTCGTTACTGCATTCTTTTGTTAGCATTTAATGTTAGTATAACCTTACCCATCTTGAAAAAGCTAGACAGACCCCAGTTGGCGAAACTTGTCGACGATTATGTACATATGTTTTATCTAAACCATGGTCCAATAAATCCAATATAATATATCATATTTAGTGAAAAGGACCAAATATTAACTTTAAAAAACGATTGTCATAATTTAGTTCTAAGTTTCTCTACACTAGCATCGATAGAATATTGTTTACATAGTTTGCAAATTTATTGTTTGAAAGTTAAAAGTGAATATTTTCTGAATTGATTAATGAGATTGTGTTAAATTCCATTTTCTATATTATTATTATTATTATTATTATTATTATTATTATTATTATTATTATTATTGAGTGTGAGTGTGCGTGTGTGTGAGTTTGTCTGAATGGATTTCTTATCGGACGGCCTGTGGTAAATATCAGATCTATCAAGCATCGGTCTACCTCGGTCTACAAACAATAACTAGGAGGTGTCATCCTCAGATAAGCTTGATAAAAACCTTCGATGTTGCATGCTGAGACATTACACCTCAACTGGAATCAACACAAAGAAAAAAAATTCATTTATTGTTCGATTATTATTATTTATTGCTGTTATAACACTGATATATTGGGTAAATACACCAACCTAAATGGGAATATATATATATGTGTGTGTGTGTGTGTGTGTGTGTGTGTGTGTGTGTGTGTGTGTGTGTGTGTGTGTGTGTGTGTGTGTGTGTGAAGATTGATTTACTCGGTTGTTGTACATTTTTATAAAAAGATTGAATGACTAGGACCGAGAGAAATGAAAACAAAGTTTATTAGTGCTACACAACTAGTTTCGGCTTGTATCAGCCTTCATCAGGTGCACATTAAAAAAAGAAGAAATAACCAGTAAAAACACATGGAGGAAATAACTGAGAACAACACGGAAAATTAGTGTATATATATTTCAACGTTGAAGTCTGCGCATTCGAAATTGTTCGCTCGTTGGCTTCATTGTTGGGCGTATGCATGCGTATAAAGTCTCGTGAACGACAGTATTTGACCATAGCACAATGACAGTCTAAAAGGTTGTAGCTCAGGTTGTTATTGAGATATAGGGGGTTGAGAATGATTTCCTTTTTTCTGTTATCTTCCCTTCTACTTCAGCATGGCAACGGAAAATGTTATTACACTTGTTCCATAGGACTATGGCCAGGGTTTTCTTCATTAGAATTGGCTGAGAATAGAACATGACTAGACAAATCACTGGCTCACGTTCTCTATGACCAAACAGAGAAGTTAATCGAGTTACGCATTGAGGAGCACAAGAGAGACGTTACTTACAAAAGAACGGTAGCCAGTTGTCATTATCACATATCCAGCTGGTGAGTGACGCGGCTGTCGCTTGCACTGCCGAAAAATGCTATTATTCAATTTTATCTGCCTTTAATGTAATTAACCGCTTGTTTTCAGCTCCGTCAGCGCCAAAAATCCCCCTATCGGAGAATTTTGGTACTAAACGTTTTCCGCGGAAATCATCTCCCAATATCTTCAAAAGTCTCAATATAAAATTTGGTCTCATTCCGTTTATTGGTTTTAGCTACAGATGCCTCCAAAGAGGAAAGTTATTTTATGGCCACCCTGTATATATATATATATATAAAACTGACTTCAATTTGACCGCATGATTTCAATTTTACTGATGCAGGAAAGTTAATGTAATTTTAAATATGAAAGCCTAAAGGTCAAATGAACAATAACTATGCTGCTCGCGCGCTCAAAGGGCATACGCTTCGAGGCAAGATTATATTATCATTGGCAAATAGTACAGAAGACACGGATAATTTGAATTTTGATACGATTTTTAAATACAGCCATATAATATGCACAGGAATTGGAAGAAGTAATCATTTGGGAAATTATTATTTTTCCAGGTTAAAACAAAAAAGGCTGAAATAACTCGTCTTACTTATTTGTACACAAGCTTCAACCTCCTTCGACTATAATCATACAATCCGCGAATGCTCTACAAGAAAACGGGATATTCAGCAGATCGTCAACACTGTTTTCCTCTGTAAATTTGGACAAAAAAAAAAAAAAAAACTTGACCCGCTGCACCATCTGTACGTCTGTTCAAAAGGTTCAAAGGTTTACGTATATGTGACTGCACGCTCAGGCTATTAACGCGAATGTGATGCAGTGTTTACGCTCGAAAAGTATCCTCTTCATGAAGCATTAATATATTGTATTTAATATTGGAATAATATTGGAAATCAAGGGAAGCCAAGAAACGATTAGGGGGGCCTTCAACAGGAATAATGCAAAAATATAATATCGGTGATATTGCTATTCAGTGGGTGTGCACCGCACACCTAGCACAGACTGAATGTACGCTTCATTGTAAATATTAGAATGATACGTGTTACAAATACAAACTATATAAGCAAAAAAAGTTATTATTAAAAAAATCTTTATTGAAATCTAATATGGAAACGAACTATATATGCAACCCTTAGCGCTGAACTTTAATTCAAAATAACATTAAGATGTTGGAAAATCACTTAAGATGATTATTTTATATACGCAAATATTTTAGAGATCACTGAAGTAAAATAAAATAAGCATTATTATTGTGTGTTACCTCCAAGGAGTTCAAGGACTCATCGCGGGAGGGCACTCCACTCTACTCCTCTATACACATCTCCCCGTTTCCCCTATTATTCAATTCTCCATCTACACCCAACGACAGTACTATCATCAACGCCATCTAGCGTCCATCATTCAAAAACACCAGCAACAGTATTTTTTGTCTGTAAACTGCATGTGTTCTCATGGCCATTTTCCTCTACGCACAATAAAAAAAAAACAAAAAACGAGTTTGATGGAGTAAAAAACGCTGCTTCTTCAGTTATGAGATTGGCTAACTGTCCTTCAATTGAAAAAACCTATATGTAGATTCCTCTTATCAGGAAGAATTGAACCCAGGTCTTTTCCAACCGAAAGGGAATAATGTTCCGCCGTTCTATACCAATTGCACTACGGAAGAAGGCCTCAAAAAAAAAGGACATTGTTTTACCTTTCCCTTATGCATTGGGCTCAAGCTCCTGTATCGTCAACTGGCTTTTATCTACGAGACTGCAATTAGTCTCATCTGCACTCATCTACCATTTATGCGAATTGCATCTATTTGCTGCAGATTTGTCTGTCTTGCGGAAGAGAAAACCATTCTGGAAAGAAAAACCCTTCCATTCCCGTACGAGACCAACCCTAGGACTTTTAAGTGAAAAGCCCTTATTAAGGTTTTACACGTCCTAGATAGGATTCAAACCAATGTCTACGTAACTGAAGGTCATCGTCAAGAACAATCAGTTGCGTAGGAATGCTATGGCATTGGGTAATTGCCAATGGCGCCAGTTTCAGGATATTTTACCAATACATCTATACTATTATCATTAGTACTGCTAGTATTACTACTGCTACTACTACTACTACTGCTACTACTAATAATAATATAATATACCTATATACTATACCTACCAATTTTCCTAAGACGTCGAAAATCTAGCTGTTCTTACTAATAATATCTAAGCTATGGAGATAAAAAGTGATACAATAACAGAGGGAAGGGGATATCAGAATTATATTTTTTTCAGAATGAAACCATGGCTACTTCACCTTAATAGATTAAATTTTTATCATTCTATTCATATAGTTACTTAAGAAATCATTTCACTCAACGCACAGTTACACTGCCCCTCTACTATACAAAATAAGAGTTATATACTTACTCGTCATCAGCTACCGCAGGATTTGTACAGTTGAGAACGACAATTCCAGGATCTAAGACAAATTCTTTAATATTGGGTTTGTTACTGTAATGTGATGCTGAATGTTTTAATTCCTGCAAGTAGTAAATAAAAATGAAAGTTTATGTACTTTATTATTATTATTATTATTATTATTATTATTATTATTATTATTATTATTATTATTATTATTCCGTATCTCCATGGAGGCTGGAGACTCATCGTGAGAGATCCAAATTAACTATTGCACACACACACAATCTATTATACCTCTCCTTAAACTCATTCCCTGTCAGTGACTTCATAACTAATTCAGACAATCTATTTCACTTATTCACCACTCTCCAGGCAAAAAAATCAAGTCCGCACACCCCCTACAAACCGCACTTTTACACAACTTCCACGGATGACCCGTAGGTCTGTGCCTGTTTGTCATATATTAAAATTTTTCCTTTGGATCAATGTTGTAAAACCTCTTTAATATCTTACAAGTCTGTTGTATCTTGTTGAGATGGAGACTTTAAATCTCTAATATCAAAATATCAAAAAAAAAACGGCTACAGTAGCATATAACGTTATTTGAATCCCCCCCCCAATAGTGTTTCATTTTGATAGCGTGATACTCTGTATATATTTAAATATTATACCTTAAGTCCTTAATTAAAATACAACAAACTAATATGTATAAAGAATATGGCAAAATAACCCAACTAGAAATATATTTCGCTTAAATTTTAATAATTAGTATGTTACTTATGTATTAAATATTTTGAGATGTTAATTAGTTTTATAATAATATGATATTATATAGGAGGTAGTATGAGTTTGTTAAGAGTACGCTTAGGTTTGGTAATTGCTCATGTTTTGTAAGTGTGATGTGATGTGACGTTTGACTTCTACAGAGAAAATAGCTGCAAGCTGATCTGGACTTTGCAAAAGTACTCGACATCACATGGAATTCTATAACATATAGGGATGGAATTTTGCTTTGCATAAGAAGGCAGCTGATGGAAAGACATCAAGGAGTAGTATAAAGTGGTAGTAATCCAGGATGAAGCTGGTATACAATGATGTACCGAAAGACTGGGTACTTGGTTCTCTTTATAATTTGTACCTCAATGATATAGGCAATGATTTAAATGGTAATACTTTGTTTGCCGATGACTCCAAACTAAGAAGAAATACAGTCAATAAAGACGCTTTAACAGACAGGCAGACTTGGCTAAATATACCAGTTACCAGTTTAATTTGGTCAAGTGTAAGGTGTTTCACTTTGGAATAAAACGATTACAAGTTGCACTGATGGAAATTAGACTGCAAGAAATTGAAAATATCTGAGATTTAGCGATAATTGTTGCACAGGGAGTTGAAATTTAGACGGAATAGTGAAAAGGAAGCCAAATTTTACACTACAGATTAATTAGATTGTAGGGACAGGAAGGTTACGGTTATTCACTTATTACTATTCTCCTTTATAAGCCTTTAAAAACGGCACATCTAGACTACTGAAGGAAAAACTGGTCACGTGGATTCCTTGGTTATGAGGAGATGGTGGAGAGAATCCAGAGGCAAGAGAAATTTTGTAACAGGCCTGTCTGTTACAAAGAATTTCTGATTGGAAAACGAAAACCTCTAAGTTATTAAAAGAGTATTACAGAATTCACATTGAAGACTTTTTTTTTCTTTTTAAAACATGGTTGGAAAAGAGAAAGTAACAGGTCACCCCGGATTTTGTGTAAGAGTACGATTAGCAAATCTGTCTGGCCTAGATATTTTTGCTTGGAGACTAGCGAATTGTTCCAATGGGTTAACAGAGGACATTGTGAAAAGTCAGTTAATGAGTTCAATGAGAAGTATGATTGGTATTATGTGAATAATTAGTATGAGCATCGATTGATGAGTCATCGGCTCCATGAAAATAAAAAATAATAATAATAAACTTCAGGAGAAATAAAGCTAAACAAAACTGAAAATTTATACTTACATAGTGACAGATGTTATCAAATGAATCGCAGTCTGTTCTATCACGGTCTAGGTATTTGTAACATTCTATGCCAGTACACGTCGAAGGAATTCTTCTGCACAGTTTATTTCTTATATCACTTAAAATGATGGGGTTGGGGAGAAAAAGAGAGAGAGAGAGAGAGAGAGAGAGAGAGAAATTATATACTGTCCTACAAGTGTTGTTGGAACACTAAGGAAAAAGAAGCAGAAATGTGTTAAATTGAAAATGAAGTTCATATTAATACAAAATGCATCATGCTGCAAAAACTACTCGGACAATACTGATTCTCAAACAAACAAAAACACTTTCCTGAATAGTCTTTTAAATAAATCTCAATAAACAAATGTTTCATATTTCATCCATTCATCAGAACTGCAGCCAGAAATTGTAATGCTTTGGAATGCATTAGTTTCTCCTCAACGTTTTTTTCTGACTCTTTCCAAAAGAATCTTAGGATGTTCATATTACTATTAAGTCTATCGTTGTGCTGCAGTTTCCGCTCAGCTGAGTATTAAGTTGATAATATACCGCGTTAGCCAAGGCTTATAATATTCTTCAACAGTGTTACTTCTGTAGAAATGAAAACTTATGGGCAATGGATTGTCTATTATGTGTACATAATATTCATTTTCCTGAACAACAACAACGAACAGAAGGTTGAAATCTAAATCCAGGAAGAGCATTACCCCATGATCTGGTAGACAACGTTCTCCTGACTACCGTATTTAAATGTCTATTTAATTTAAAGTGTGTGTGTGTGTGTGTGTGTGTGTGTGTGTGTGTGTGTGTGTGTGTGTGTGTGTGTGTGTGTGTGTGTGTGTGTGTGTGTGTGTGTGTGTGTGTGTGTGTGTGTGTGTGCGTGCGTGCGCGCGCGCGCGCTGTGATATGTTGTTGTATCCTACAGTTTTTCAAGCGACTACCATTAATCGCGACAAGATTTCTAATACGCCAATGGAAGCGAGAATCGATGGAGAGATACTTGGGTTATATAGAGTGTGTAATGTTCTGGTTTAAGAACGAACTTCTGATACTGAACTCAAGCCTAGAGCATTCCCTGATGCATCAGAAGAATACATACCATACTACACTTGCGTTAGTTCATGCGGTCTGCCTGTTTCTTGTTTCTTTCCATCATAACATGTCTCTCTTTTAATGGCGCAGTTTCTTGTTGATTTCGGAATCTATATTTATGCAGGAATTGACTGACGAGTATCATTCATCAGTCAATTCCTGCATAATTGAGTAATATTTCCGGGTATCATTCATCAGTCAGTTATGCAGGAATTGACTGATGAATGATACACTCCAAATATACAGGGTAGCCATAAAATAACTTTCCCTCTTTGGAGGCATCTGTAGTTAAAACCAATAAACGGAATGAAATCAAATTTGATATTGAGACTTTTGAAGGCATGGGGAGATGATTTCCGCGAAAAAAAAATTTAGTACCAAAAGTCGCCGATATGGGAAATTTTGGCGCTGACAAGCGGATAATTACATTAAAGGTAGATAAAATGGAATAATAACATTTCGACGGTGTAAGCGACAGCCGCGTCAGTCATTCCAGCTGAATATGTGGCACGTTACAATGATAATAAGAATCTTCTTTCTTCTTTCACTACGCTTTCACTACGCTTTCACTAATGATAATAATAATAATAATAATAATTAAACTAAAACAAAAACTTGAGAGAGACACCGAAATTAATTTAGTGATTGATCTAATGTTTTATTCATCAGAATCAGTGTCCACTGGACCGCATACGCAATTTTCAATGTGCTGACCTTTCTTGTGTAAAACAAATTGCATCCGGTGTGCGACATGCCCTACAGCTGAGCGTAACTAGTCTGATTGGATGTTCATAACAGCCCATTTCATGTTCTCTTTCAAGATAGGCAAGTTGGGAACGCCACTAACATACACGACGACTTTCAAATACCCCCTACAGCCAAAAGTCACATGGAGTGATGTCCGGATATCGAGGCGGCCATGCTCTCGGAAAGAACTGACTGATAACCCCCTCTTTACTGAAATTCAGGTGTAAAAGGCACTGTACTGAATTCAATGTGTGGCCGTACTCCATCCTGTATAAAAAATTATGGAGTCCAAACATTGTTGCAATGCAGGAATGAAAAATTTTCCAGCATTCGTCGATAAATCTCTCCAGTAGTGGAGCAGGTTACAGGACCTGTAGGGGTAATACGCTCAAAAAAGTATGGTCCTGTGAAGCAACACCACACGGTTACTTTTGGAGAATGCAGTGGTACTTGCTGGGTCGCTTGGGGATGTTCAGATGCCCAAATTCTGCAGTTTTGAGTGTTGACCGACCCATTCAGATAAAAATGAGTCTCATCACGCCACAATAGTCTTCAAGGGCAGTCATTGTCGACCTTCATACGGGCAAGAAACGTTAGCGCGAAGGTCATGCGCTTATCATAATCTGTGGTAGTTAATGCTTGCACACGACTGAACTTATACGGATAGAAGTGAAGCATTTTCCGTAAGATTTTCAAGACTATACCACAAGCCATATGAAGTTTGTGAGCTATGGCACGAGCGCTTGGACCAGTACTGGTTTCTGTGTCGTTGAACGCCGCAGTAGCAACGTCAGTTACTGACTCTTCTTGCGCTGCTTTCCATCCTCTGCCAGGTCTAACGCCTAGTGATCCAGTTTTTTAAACTTCTTAATCATAGCTCTCAGTGCTACAGCTGACATAGGACCTGTACGCAGGTTATGAAGCCTTCTAAATTCCCGAAGAGCCTCTACGGCATTGCACTGTTTAAGGTAAAACAACTTAACAAGTAAAGCACACGCTGAGGCAAGGTATGACGCAATTGAGCACAATTCGTCAGTCATTCGAATGACTGCCTGAACGTTTCCAATCCCTTCTTAAGCGGAATTGGTGGCGCTGCTCTGACGTACGCACAGTAAAATTTACACAATCCTTTTTACCTGCGTTTACTGCAAATATTTGACTGCTTTGGGCTCCGCCAGCGCCAAAATTTCCCCTATCGGCAACAAAATATTTTTTTTCGGGCAAATCATCTCCCCGTTCCTTCAAAAGTCTCAATATAAAATTTGGTCTCATTCCGTTTATGGTTTTAGCTACAGATGCCTCCAAAGAGAGAAAGTTATTTTATGGCCACCCTATATTATGACGATAGAACACACCGAATATTATAACCGTCCTACCCATAATTTTATAATCGGCCATTCCATCCTCCCACCCGAGTTGTACTGAAAAGACAGTGAAAGCCAGTATTCATGATTCTGAAGGAGTGTGACGTATTGTTTATTTGAGGTTTTTGATCGGCATGGGAAAAGGACACGACCTTACGAACTTCGTAAAAGACATGCTCATAGGTAATCGGTTGAAAAGTAGTAGTATCCAGGAAAATTCCAATACTGTAGGTTTTCACAGTGTGCTGTATTTAAGATGTTTCTATAGTTGAAGGATACTAGATAGTACTGCCGTGTCAAGACTAATGGAGGTCTCCTATGCCTCATCAAGGTATGTGCCCTGCTTTGTGCAAACCAACAGAAGAAAAACTGGAGTGGCTCGCCATGAAATTTAACCAGGGAATGAACGATGGTGTTTTCTAAACCACGATCCTTAGTATAAGCCTTCGAAATAGGTATCCATTCAATATACCCAAACTTATACATAATAGTGTACGAGAGACGTTATTAAACCTATGATGACTGGAACAAAAGGTATCTTTTCAGATGAATCTCGTTTCTAGCTATGTCGTATGGACGAGAGCTAAAGTATTAGGCGAACACCTTTGAGAGGATTTACTCCCATATCATGGTCAATTAGAAATAGACTGGAGGCCGCTGTGGCAAGTTCTGATAACTGTTGACTGTAGTATATGTGTTGTAAAATACCCATCCATTGTGGTTGAACAGGAACAACCTTTCATGGTGATTCCCAGTGAATCCCAGTGAATCTGTTGGATTACATAAACAGTCAGAACTGCATTTTGATCTTCTACCTTGAATCTTCGAAAATTTATGGGAAGCAGTTTTGACAACTTGGTACAGCACGGCTCCTTCAACTTCCAAAGGTCTTATATAATCCATGGCACTTATAAAGTCAAACATACAACCTGTTGGAACTGTACTTTTAACAATTTGACTGTGTACAGTATCCTATGAATATTTCTTTCTCCATTTTAACGACTGTCCATTTTTAGTGATACATGCAAATACAATCATCAATCATCCCTTGTCTTCATACCATCCGATATGATGTGGCTTATAACTGGCACACACTATAGTCATAAAAGATGTCCGAATAATTTTTGCAACTTTTGTAAATCTTAAGAAAATATTGTCATACCTTTTCATGGTTGTTTCCGTACAATACATTTTTTTAATTTTATACATGTTTTTGTCGAATAATTCCGGTATGTTGTCCAAGAAATAATCAATATCCTGCAAAGTCAAATGGAAACAGTATTAAAGAATGATGCATTGAACGAATTTTGATTTTATAAGAATCACAAAATTGCTTCACGAAGCTATAAAATTGATAATTAATAATGAGGACTTAAGTGAAAAATCACAAGATAGACGAAAAGCTGAAAAAAATAAACTCTTCTCGACATTCACTTCTAAGAAGAGTGGGAAGATTTTTTTTCTCTCTTTCTAGCTTTCTGAGTCCTCAGAATACGGGATGAATAAATTAAGTAGTGCTTCACTTTTTTTTTCAGTTATTTTTCATGGTTCCCTTACGAGACAGATCTTGACTCGGGTGCTTACAAAGAGAGTTTAAAAAGTGGTAATTGCAGTGTAAATTTTATTCTTTCAGTTTGAATCCGTGTTCTCCTTTGCTCTGTACAACTCCTATTTCCATTAACATAAGGAAAGGTCTCCAATGTAGGGGAATTAACTTAAAACTCTAAAGATTGATTGCATTCCAGATGAGTAGATCCAAAGAAGTAAATTAATATTCGGGTCTCAATGATTTCACCAAAATTTTTCCTTATAAATTGTTGCATCCTTTTCAATGAATGTTTACACGAGTTAACCAAAGTAGGCAAGGTGCTTGTTTATAAGTAGCATCGTCTTCTTAGTTAGCGCTCATTGATTGTAGAAATCTAGGTTCAATTCTCGTTAAGGAACTGAAGAGTATAAATTTATAGTGACTTTAAAAAAGCCTCATAACTCGAGGAATTATATACCGTCTTGTCCATAAAAATTCGGACATACTTAAAGCCATGTCGCATGGGGAATCATGTAGTAACCCAAGAATCACATGCTTGAGGAATATTCATTTAGTTTTTTCGCACAAATTGCAGGTGGTCTGGAAAGTAAGTATGCAGTTAGAACTGTTAAGCAATATAAATTCATAATTTCACTACTCCATGGCTCGCTGTTTGTCGGAAGAGGAGATCATTGTCTTGTATTTGTTTACTATTTTATGCAGTTTCCTGCAGATCTTGATGCATGTTGTTGCAACATTTCGGTTTCACAAAGTGACTGGGGAGGAAGGGAGGGATAATTTTGCATTCAAGGTAAGTTTACTGACACCTGAGTAAGCTGCGACTTATTTTTCTGATATTCACATTGTTGTTCAATCTCTTTCTGGAGTATGCAATTGTTGTTCAATCTGGTTGTCCCAATATCTCAAGCAGGATAAACTTGCTCCTTCTGTGTAATGAGACAAATTACTCATATGTAGATTAAATTAACCAAATATCATGATATAAAAATGACATTCTCTCCGAAGAACGTACGGAAGCGCAAAATCAACTAAAAATAAAACTGTTACCAGTTTGCGCCTTTATCTATATTCATCATTTTCATCATCATCATCATCATCAAATTCCTACCATGTACAGGATATGATAGTACTACCTGAAAGTTTGCATCATTACTAACTTCCTATCTACAATTTTCTTCCAAATCAATCTGTTACCTATCAAGAGTCGAACATTATCAAATATTACATTTCTATCTTCTAAGGCACATTTCACGTTTCAATCCACCCATATCTGGGTCTTTTTTCTACCCACCTGGCAGAGAAGACTTGTTTTTCTAATCTTTCCTCTCCAATTCTGTCTAAGTGACCATATCACCTGAGATTAGCTCTGCTAATGCATTCCTCGATGCTGACAATGTCAAGTTCTTTCCTAATATCCTCGTTTTTAATATGATAATGCCATTGATCCCATCTGTTCATGCCCCTCGTTCTCAGGACTCTCATATTTTCGGTCTCAAGAATTATTTTTCTTCACACCCAGGCTCAGATCCGTAAGTTAAAATTGGCTTGAATACTGTCTTGTATACAGCCAATTAGTGTTTTGACTAATTTATCTCTTATTCCATATAAATTTATTCGGTTGACTTACGGATTCAATTGTTCTATGGGTTCTCCATACACAGTGCAGTTTATATTTTCAATCTATCTATTTTCATTGTGTTTGTCTTTGTCTTGTTATTGCTGACCTTGTAGCGAATTTATTTAGAAGTATAACATCGTCCGCATAAAGCAACTGAGATTAACACGTCCAATTTTGATATCAGGTTTAATATCACTTTTTTTCCATATACCACTGACACCAGATTTAACATTAAACCACTTTCGTCTATTTCCTTCAATTCTGACTGCTGACTTACAACTCAAATAAAAACTAAGTTATACTTGATATAATGCCCAGTGACACCACGTAACTGTAGCATTTTGTATAACTTTTTTCTCTTGGAACCTTGTCATATGCCTTTTACAGGTATACGAAACTTAAATACCGATTTCTTATATTCCCACGATTTCTCATCTATTTGTTGTAAAGCGAAGATCTGATCCTGATAGCATCTATTTGGCCTGAATCCAGTTTGTTCTTCACCAAGCTTTCATCTCAACCGTTTCTCAAGTATACTTGCATAAATATTACCAGGAACACTCAGTAGAGAAATACCTCTGTAATTCTCATATTAATTTTTATTAAGAGTATAAATATTGCTAAATAATTTAATGAACTTTAAGCTAGAATGAAATTAATAACTATCACTACTTCTTTCTTTATTTATTAATAAAGAAAGTAGCACTAGAAACAATAAGTCATATAAATAGAGAAATTGAGAAAAATCATCAATGAATTTATTTTAAGAGATCTTCTGAAAAAGTATCTAGAAACAATAAATATCTATATAAAATTCGTACTTTTTATCATGGCGATATGAAGCATTTACTTTGTTTTGTTACTTGTCGATATTTGAAATGGCAAAGTACAGAGTGATATATTTATGTTACTTTTTGTTTTCAATCTCGAAAAAAAAATGAAATATACGAGGGATTTCCGAAAAGAAACATTTCTTCTCGAAGGTGTTTAATAATAGAAAGTTGAGATTGTACATGAAGAAATAAGTGAACATGCACTACTTCTCCACAAAGTCTCCAAATTCACTGATGCACTAGTCCCAATGATAGATCAGTTTATCAATACCAGTACTGAAGAAATTTGTGTCCTCCACCCAGTAACCAACATCGCACCGCCTGATGAACTTCCTCATCCGTAGTAAAATGCCTTCCAGAAAGGTGTTTCTTGAGGGGGACCGAATAAACGGAAGTCTGAAGGCACTAAGTCAGGGCTGTAGGGAATGTGGGGAGTTTCCCACCAATTACAGCAAAACCACTCACGAGTTGTGTGTGCGCAGTGTGTAGAGTAGCGCTACCACGCACCAAAATCATGCTGCTTATCAGGAGTTCTGATCGTTTGCAACGAATGTTGGCTTCCATTAAAGCTGTGCATTGATTGTTCCTCCCTTCAGCAAGAAGTCCACCAATAGAACGCCTTGGCGATCCCGAATATTGTGGCCATGACTTTTTGGACAGCGGGAACAGTTTTGAATTTTTTGCGACTGTGAATGTTTCCAGGTCATGGACTCTAGTTTGCTTGCCGGAGTAAAGAGATAAACTCATGATTCGTCTCTTATGACTAGGCGAGAGAGAAAATCCTCGCGTTTCTCGCTGTATCGCAACAGATTTTCCAGACACATCTCAATGTGTGTTGCTTTGCGTTCCTCTGATAATTGCTGGGGCACTGCTGTAGCGCATCTTTTGAAGCCAAGGACATCATGATCAATTTCGTAAACAATAAACTTACTCAAGTTCACCATTCGTGCAATTTCACGCACTTGCACCTTGCCGGTCTACAAGAACGATGCCTTAATGCGTGAAATATTACCTTTCGTCGTGCTCCATGAAGGCCTAATGTACCAAAACACATATCTGCTTCTTTAACATCACCTTTTTCCACATGACATTCACCAACTGGTTCACGGTGAATGTCACACGATTTAGCCCCTTTGGCTTGGAAGAATAAAAAAACGAATCATTTCACGGATACCTGTTTTGGACCACACGTGCACGGTAGCTGCCATCTTGGAACTGGAATTAGTTGTGAGGCGAAAATAGTGCCACACTGCATTGGTGGTCGTTTTGAACGTTATTGAGGGGTCTATACTTTTCGGAACCCCTTATATAATCATACGATTTCCTGAAAATAGCATTTTTGTGACAACCATCTTCTCTCATAATGGGATTACTGTAAATCTGTAGAATTTGTATTCCGTGGATAGACTAGATAATGGTGTGCAGACTACATGTAGAATCGTAGAAAACGCAAAAACGTAGAAACGCCACCGAAAACGAGGATTTCTCAAATACAGGAAATGACAACTATATATCATATAAAATATTATCATAGTGAGTTAAAACCAATAGCCTGAAGTTGAATCCGTATAGAAGATTTCCTTAGCTGGAAATATCATGATTTGAATTCCATTTCAGATATGAATAAAACTTTCCCAAGGGCTTTTTAACTGTAGGTGTATTAGCAGGTCTCATATTGAAATGGCAAGGTTTTAATCTTGAAAAAACAGGCAAACACGTTAGACAAGCACATGCAATTAACTGATGAAATGGTTTGACTTGATTAGCCTTATTTGGTTCGGTGATCGCTCTAAACAACCAACCAGCTCAATGCCACTCGAAAGCAAGAAAATGTAGACAATATATTTACTTCGACATCCACACTCGTTGAGTTGTTGTATTTGACATAAAGTTATCGAGGGGATTCTGTAGATTGAAAAGAGAAGAATTGGAATTTTACTTCTTTAAGTCTTTTGTTCTTTCTTGATACAGGAGTCTAAAGGGGATTAAATCAACAAGTCATGGGTGGAAATCTAGGTTTTAGCTATTCCAAAAGGAACAAAACTTCTCCCCTCCGTGTCGCCATCAGAATCGCGTATTTCACAAACATTCATTAAACGAACTTTAAATCAAACTTTTCATCAGCTTAAATTGAGAAATCAGGACGCTTCATCTGATTAATCTTCATCTCATTAACTGCAAACAGTACCAGAACTGTGACTATTTAGAGTGAAAGAACCGTTAATCATATAAAAGGATGATCCTAACAGAACTCCCTAAAAGCATGCTTGTTTGTTAACATAACTTATTAGATCGGAAACAAGCGTTCTTACAACGATAATGCTGTTTCTCTTTTATTCCGATCTACTTCACCAGCATAACAAAATTTAAACTGTTATTTTTTTCCTTTTCTTTTCTTCTACCGCAAGAGTGCAATTGATAATATAAACTTTGAAACTCGTACTCACCGTTTTATTTAGACGTGTACTCGCATCTGTACAGTTCAGGAAATAGCAGCGCGGTTTGCATCGTAAACATTTGCATTCTTCTGGATAACTTTTGCAAAGCTTTTCGTTCACAATTCTTAAAAATAAAAATCATAATTAGAATTCGCTTATGATATTAAATTAAAGAGAACTTTGCAGGAGTCCTCTTTTTTTTAAAGTAGCTTTCTAAAATTCAATTACAGATATACTACAATGCAAAATGTAGCTATAAATGGATTTTAGCTAACAGTACCTTTTAATATCAGTCAAGCGAGAGTTATCAAGGTGTGCAACAAATATATATATATATATATATATATATATATATATATATACATATAAAGCGCTTGATTTCTGTCTTGAAAAGGAAATGTTAGAGCAAAGGAATTAGATTTTATAAACATACTTATGACCAGAATTACTTATCATATAAAATTCATTCTTCTATACAAAACCTGAAGGTCAACAGTTAGATCATTGTTCAACACGAAAAAAAAAGGGTCTAAAAAGAAGTAGCTGCGTAGAAGACCGAACGTAAGTATTTATATTCGGTCTTTATTTATATTATAATTTATATTTATTTATATAAATTTAAATTTACTTTATAGAGACTAAACAGCTTCAATTTAGCAATCTAAATCATGGATTATGCGGACATTATTAATTCATAATTAAACAATTGTGTTTGATTTTATTCATATATAGGTATTTATTTTCATCATCCAATTATACATTATAATAACTGACAACAAGTGGGTTTCAATCAGAGATAGCCTGTTATACTAAGTTCAATAATGTGACAAATCGTGTGCAAAAGATGTTTACTGCTTTTAAATCATTTTTAAGTATTACAGTTGGCAAAAAGTTTGTTTTCAATCTTAAAGTAATTTCTGATTCATTGCGTTAGTTTGGAAAAAAAAAGATTTTCAATGGCAGATTATTAATTCTACTAAAGATAAAAGCATTTATCAGATAGTAGGTTTCATTGATTCAAAAAGTGTTACTAAATTAATAGAAAAGTTGAATGGAAAAAAAAAAAACTTACGTTTCGCTGTTACAAATAGTCAAATATGGAACTGAATTCTCAGATGGCGTGCCAACGTCGACATCAACGACGATGGGATAAGTCCAGTAGACATTCATGAAGGTAGTTGTCTGATATATAAATCCGAGAATACTCAAACAAAATACAAACAGCTTTACAAATTTCCTTGGTTTACTCTTGATTTTAAATATTTCGGGCAAACTTGTGATTAGTGAGCTCGAAATAAGCCTTTTAAAGTAGAGAGAAAGGGTCAGATCATGTACGGTATTTCTCGATGGCATATTTGGAATAAACAAGCTTTATTTCATAGCAATGCAATAAATGAATAAAAGCCATCTGCATCTGGTAGACCAATGGAATTTGATAATGGTAATTAAGCAACTTAGAATGGGCATTACTGGGATGCATAATCAATAACATACACAGAACTGGTTATTTGTGTGTAAAGTTATTGACGAAACTAAGAAAAGTAAAACAGTTGTGGGGTGTATTTCATTTGCATTTAGCCTTGAAAATGACAACCTACATTATAAACCGTAATGTACGTACTAATCGATTAAACTCGTTTATCATCAGCAGAGCAGAATAAATCACTAACTAGAAGATAACGTATGTAATAAAGTTTCTAGGGAATTTTTCCTGACTTGTGGTAGACAACTGATACGAGTTTCTTTTTTTATTACCCACCGTAAACTACCTTTTAGGACGTTTATCTAAAGTAAGTAAATAAACTAATGTAAACCCCTATCGGGATATCGAATCACATGATAATATGTGATTAGGTTCGGCAGGCTACCAAAAAGACTACTCAACAGATGCTTATGTCAATTCTCATATTTCATACTTAAAATGAAAGGCGAAAATGAAAAATATTAAAATATTATGAGCCATTTTTGTTGCAGGCCACAAAGTTTGAAACTCTACTCTTATGAATTAAAGTCTAGGACAATCAGATGAAAGTAATTTTCTGTTTTCTGTTTATTTTCTGATGTCTTTGAGATCACTACTAGACTGGGAGTCAGTATCACTGATTGTCAATGGTGGGCGTTGGTTGGCCAGGTATATATATATATATATATATATATATATATATATTCTCTGTTAATTTACATAATTAATTATAATGACTTTCTTAATTCATATAAATATAACTCTTCTTTGCTAACTCATTGCGATTAAAAATCTAGCATAATGTTCGTATAAACGATTTCATAAAAAAAGAAAAGCATCCACAATGTTCGCTTGCTGACCAGCAATAAAAATATACTCGTGGTGATCATATGATTAACGTACTTTTTTTTTATTCCGATTAAAGTATCATTTTCATTTTCATTTAACAGATAAATAACATCCTTGAACACAAGTCACCTTACGGAGCAGACGTTTCTTTTCATTAAATACTACACACTTTATGATGCAGTACACTATTCTTCTATGCCGCTGATGTGCTTTCTATCCATGTGCTGCTTCCCTGAAGATACAGTAAATATATTAAACGTAATAAGGTGTGTTAAAATACAACCTGATATGAGAAATTGATTACCTATGATACTGCGTTTAAATATGTTTTTATCGGATCAGACAAAAATCACACACGCTAGAAACAGACTTAATATCGCAACTAACTCTGACAATGAAAAATAAATGAATACTGGGAAATTAGAATTACCTACAGTATATTTCCTTACAGGGAAAAGCCTGTTTTCGAAAGTCGCCTTTGTTAAGTGAATAAAGTCTTCCTTATAAAGTGAGAATTGTTGCTATATGTATATCTTTTTGGCAAGTTTCTTCTAATTACCAGCATATGATGCGATTGGAAAACAGCTGAATTTATTTCCTGAATTTCTCAATTACACTTGAAAGGTTTCCTGTATTATCGTGCTCATTGCCCTGTTTGATTTAAATATGCTATTCTGGTATTACAAAAGAAATCATTTAACCAAGAATTTGATTCCAACGTCATGAATGTATTTATTTTTTGATGTTAGAGTTAAATAAATCACACCCAAATCTAGCGCAAGCAGAAGAATAACACTTACTCTTTAAAATTAAACAGTGGGATTAGAATCATGCCATAAATGAAAGGAATATTAATAGGGACTTTCAAGTGCTGGAGATGTATCTGGCCTTAGATGGTGAGGATTTGCTGTAGGAAAGTGCAATTTTCTCACATCTCTCAAAACAGGCAATCGAACCAGAAACAATTGCTATATATAGAATATGGAAATAAATTTTTGTGACTTTATCATTGTAAAAATTAGACTTAAGAGCGATAAATTACTTTGCAGAGCCTCAGTATCTTAGTTGGTATCGAAAGACTTTTTCGAGTGGAAACACCTAACTTTGAATCACGGCTGTGACACGAGGAAACGTTATCACTGCTGTTCAATGGAGGTCAGTTAGCCGGTCTCATAGGGTGATAGATTTTTCTCCCGGAAACACATTTTCTCCCACTCAAAACAGGCAAAGTGGTTCTTTGAACGCACTTAGCTATAGACATTAAACTCTTTTCCCTGTGGGATGCAGAGGAACAACAGGTCGGCTCCATTAATTGCCTATAACTCCTAATCAGAGGGGGACTCAACTCACCTTAGATGGACCAGAATTGGATGGATGGAACTTACCTTGCGTTAACAGGCCTGAGGGACGAAGATGCATATAAATACAGTTCTAAATTTCAGGATTGTTTTCTGCTAATTTATATTTTCTATTTCAGTATATATCCTCTAAATTAAAAGCATTTTATGTATTTATTTAAACAAAGCATGCATTAATTGCCTTTGGTGTAACGCTTCATAAAAATATCGTTTTAATAGGTTGATTATTATTTTTCTAATTTTATCAGCGTCCGCACGGTTAGCCTAGTAGCTTTGTGCTTCGCAACCATATGCCTGGAGTGTCCTAGGTTCGGTTACCGTCGGAGAAGTGAAGAGCTGAAGGATTTTCCTCAGCCATAACCAAGTTAGCAGGACTTGGGTGTGGACAGCAGGGATTTTTTCCGCCAGTTTATCTAGGGTTTTTCATTCCGCAAGCAGGCAAACCGGCCTCGGATACAGCAAAGAATACTTCGAGGCATAGGATTGACCATTCTATCCTCGTATTTGGGTTACGAAATTCAAGCACGCATGGAAGGTTGTGGGCCATAAAAGCCTGTTAAAGCCATTGGGATAGATAGAAATTTTATCAGCAAACATTTTTTTCCCAGAAATTTGTTTACGTGAAAGTTAAACATCTCTCAAGTCATAAATTATTTTCCTAGTTGCTGTTATTTTTCATTTTCAATACGATTCTGTAGTCTTCTAATGCACGCAAACAGATCATCTGTCCACCTCTTCTCTGTTGTTAGAAAGCCCACGCGTAAGATAATATTTTTTCGGTGTCATGCAATAACAACGAAACGATGTGTCAGGCACTTATCTACAAACACGAAACAAATGTGCCAATCTATTAAACTGAAATGCATGCATTTAATGATGACGTAAAACATCTGACTGTCCGAAATAAATCCAGTCAAATTAAGAAAAATAACTGAAATTAATAAAGTTTTGAAAATTCTTAGACTTGTTTGTTGGGCAGTCCTTTACAACATATTAAATATCCTCAAGGATCTCCTGAGGATTACCGAATAAATAAATAAATAAAGTATTTATCGAAAATATCTTCACAAACTAAAAGTATATAAAAGTTCCCTAAAGACATTTGCTCTCTGGAAGTAGTATGGGATGCACTTCTGTCGAGATGAAGATCAAGATAAGATAAGGAATAGTGACGTGATTGGTTATTCATTTGAAGTCGTCATTGTATGTAACATCATGGTTTTAGAATATTTTGAATTTCCCTGGGGGTTTGTGTGTCAATGGCTTCAGTTCTTGTATTTTTATTTCGCGTATGGAATTATGGGCGACGGTAGGGATAAGGATTCGTGTCGTGATTGGTGGGACACTTTTAATCAGACGAAGAACAAGATAAGATAAGGAATCGTGACGTGAATGTTTGTTGTTATCAGATGTATATAAGTGACGTAATTGTTAGTTGTAAATAAGTGACGTCATTTGTTAGATGTAAATAAGTGACTTTATTGTTTTGAATGGAAAAGGGAGATATATTAGTGGATTAGGATTCATGTCGTGATTGGTGGGACACTTCTGACAAGATCAAGATCAAGATAAGATAAGGAATCGTGACGTGGTTCAGATGAAGATAAATGACATAATTTGATAGTTGTAAATTGTGACGTTATTGTTTTGAATGGAAAAAGTTGGGGTATATCTTTCCTGTTAAAAGACTATGGGAATTCATAGAGTATAGTAGAGTCTAGTGGCAGCACCGTTTAGGCTTTTCTGAATAATTTAATTATATGCTGGTGTACTTCAAACATAAACATTTTTTTTTCCATAGCTGATACATATTTTATTCTATATTAATATTCTAAAGACTATGGGAATTCTTTCTAGAAATTATAATGATAATTTAAATTACTTACATTTCTTTCCAGAATGGGACATTTTGGAACTATTGAGGTTTTCTGAATATTCCAAATTGCTGATTTCAACATATATTCACAGCACAAAACACACAAACACAAGATCTGATATACAGTTGACTCTTTTTTCATTATAGCTTACTGGGGGCTAACATACAGGGTGTTCGGGATAAATTTGACATATTTATAATTAATTATATTTTTCCGTAAGTTACATGGATTAACACACACTTCTCTTCATTTAAAAGTTTGGACCCTTCTTCATTCATATACAAGATGTCAGAAAGGATGGATAGCTGGAACCCACCTGAATCATGGAAGAGAATAACTTGTATCATGATGATTCGTGCCCGCCATCAAAATAAGGATATTACGACTGCTGCCCAATGCTCCCTGAATACAGTAAAAACAATCAGGCATGAACTAGAGACTTGCAATGGTGACTACGAGGATGTAGCAAGAAGAAAGATCCCTAGCAGACGATCTGATTGCGTTCGTACAGCAGAATTCCTCGCAAATCTGCAGGAACAGGTGTTGAAGAACCCTGGCATTGGAATTCGGGCTTTGTTCGTGGAGTTGCTAACTGTAGTCAAGCCCTGGATAACAAGGGTAGCCAATGGTAGGCCGTATGTATGGCAGCAGGATTCGGCCCCTTGCCACACCTATGGGAAAAGTCAAAAATGGTTGTCTGAAAATTTCTACGACTTCACCAGTCCAAATGTTTGGCCTCCAAACTCCCCAGACCTTAACCCCATGGATTATTTTGTATGGGGCGCAGTTGAAAAAGACACCAATCGCACTTCCAGTAATACAAAAGCGCAGTTAATGGATAAAATTAAAACAGTTTTTGCGGCCCTTCCCAGGGAGACTGTAGCATCAGCTTGTTCGAGGTTCCGAAGCAGAATTGAAGCTGTGATCGATGCTAATGGTGGTTATTTTGAGTTAATCTTGTTGATAGTATTGTAATTAACTCTGCCTGTAATGTTTTTTTGTCAATTCATTAAATTTAATAGATACAAAGAAGATTTTCTTTTTCCTTACGAAACTGTCAAATTTATCCCGAACACCCTGTATATTCATAGCACAAAAACACACAAAACATAGGAGTTGAAAGATATTTCTGTAAATAAACAGAAAACCTAGTTGAATACTAAATTTAGATTACTATCCAATTGGTTCTCGGTATTAATTCCTTCCCACAGTTGCTCATGCTATGTTTTCACAAGCTTGGTGGGAAAGCCTATGCACCGTTTTGTTGACGATATGTGTTATTTCCTGTTAGGAATTCAGAGTACTGTTAGAGTATGAAATTCTGACAAGCGAAATGTTTTTTTTTTCAGATTGATTGGTTATTTTCTCTGTTTTACTTTCAAAATTCAGTTTAACTGCATATTCTAACAATTACTGAGCAAAATTAATAAATAAATAAAATGTGAATTTTATTTATTTATTTTATTTTCCAACACTGTAGATTTCGCATTAAGTGTGATCTTAAAGATATGTCTCTTATCCAGTCATCAAATTGTTGTACCTAGGTGAGAAATCGTATGTTTAGGTTGGAACTTTTGGTTGCCATGGGAAAATATTGGTGTAGTAAATTAAGGCTTACATTTTTTTTTAAACCAATATGACTATTTATTTTACCTTCGATTCCTTGTACTCTTAACCTGTTTCTGTAACTGATATTTATTTATTTATTTTTCTTTAGCATTAGTAATTTTAAGTAACGGATATGAGACAAACAAAGTTTTGAACACCCCATTAGCGTTTTTTTTAGAAATTTCTTTTGCCAGCACAACAAATAAAATAATTTCTTATTATTTCAAATGAATATTAGCTCTGTAAAATATACTTTGTTAATTTCTATGTTACCTTTTATTTGACTGTAATATTATTAACAAATTGTATTTACTGAATCTAACAATTAAATAAAGTTAAAAAGACAGTATTTTTTTATTATTCTTCTGATTTAATATTTGCATTGATGTTCATAGTGTATGATTTGCCACTGGTGCTTACATGTAAATCATATGGTTTTTCTCCATGCGACATTTAAAAACAAGTTAAACTATATAAAACTATACAGAGTTCAACTATATAAAACTCATTTCTGTTAGTCTAAATTGACAGTTGTCATCTCAGCCCGACATTTATTTCACAATAGGGATATTTATATATCCCTATTGTGAAATAATATATATATTTAACACAATTATTATATTAGATATTCTTTCCAATACAAATAAATAATTATTTATTCTTATTTCAAATGAAAATTAGCTCAGAAAGAAAGAAAGAAAAAAAATGTTTACCCTCAAATAAATATTTATGATCACA
Source organism: Typopeltis vanoorti (assembly GCF_054136105.1). Taxonomy (NCBI): domain Eukaryota; kingdom Metazoa; phylum Arthropoda; class Arachnida; order Uropygi; family Thelyphonidae; genus Typopeltis; species Typopeltis vanoorti. The sequence goes on from NC_143550.1 coordinate 85,090,092, forward strand.
GCAAACAAGAAATTCATCAGCTTTTTCAAAGTTTTGAAATTCATGCAAATATTGTTTTCATCATTTGATATCATTTAAATGAAAAACAGGACTGACTATTAAGTTTGTTAATGTTTTTTTTTGGATTTTTCTCTTCCAATAATGCATACTATTTGATATATGCATGTTGATTCACTTGATTTTATCTGCAGACTATAATACCTTTTTCTACAACAATCTTTTTAAGAGTTTCAGTAACGTGATGGGTTAAAATATCTAACGTCTCTTTCGGTAAATTAACCAAATTCTAACAATCGAACTTTCAGTACGACTGTTTTTTTCTAGTCTTTTGGAAGTATCTACAGATATAATAACAAAATTGTGACTTTTCAGGTGAAATCTTGTTCACTAAAATTCTGGCTATTAATTTAATATCTGATTCCTTTTGCTTCCACGAGTTGACAGTTTCTTGAAATATTTGATGGCTTGCATGAACAAATAGGATTTAATTCGCTGCATGAATTTTCAAAAAAAAGTGTCTGGTTAGTTTGTGGCATGGAATTTCACACAAAAAAGGTCTTACATAACTTTGTATAACATATCAACAACACCCAGTTTGTTTATTCTAATTTACACAATTATTTGAGTGATAATTTTATTTACAATTGTATTTACTGAATTTAACATACAGAAAATAAATAAAGTGAAAAATACCATCTTATTTTTCTAATGTCTCAATCAAGCAGTTTGATCATGCAGATCAAGGTTGAATTTTTTGAACCTTGATCTGCTTATTGTTAATTTTGCGCTGTTGTTCAAAGATTCTTCCCATGGTTGCTGAATTGCCATTGTGTGGTTTTCGACAATGTGACTCTCATCTGAAAGTTTCTTATTTTGTGATCATTGGGGATTTGTTACTTTAGTAAAATTAAAGGTCACATTTTTATTATTTTGAAATACATATATTTTTGAGCATTATTAAAAGCACAGAAACGTTCACCATGTTTCCAAAAGCATTTAAAAGTACACATAATATTTTCACGTTTTGGGCATCCAATTTTATTTAAATCAAGACCAGGTCTTCATATTAATTTTGTTAATGTTTTTGATTTTTCTCTTCCTTTGGTGAACAATATTTTATATTTACATGTTGATTTTATTATCCAATTTTTTAGGTCCAGAGATAGTGCACTAATTTCCCAATTCAGCTGATGTTTATATTTCATTAACAAAGAATTCTGTTTTTTAGCTCTTTCAGGTAATTCATTCCAACTACAGGGTGAGTTTGTCAATGCATAACATAACTTACAATAATTCCATCAGAAATATAAGTTTCTTTAGGAAATAAATTATTTGAAGTCTTATTCAAAAGAAATTGAAGAACAATGATACCAATGATAATCGAAAATTCATATTTGTCACCCACTGCAGATTTTTCATATTAATTTTCCTTCATTCTTCTTCTTAAATTACTTCATTGGCATCACAAATTAATAGTTATTTATTATTATTATTATTATTATTATTATTATTATTATTATTATTATTATTATTATTAGCTCTGATTTTATATTTTATGTTAATTTTCTGTTACGAATTTCTAAACAATTACAACTTTTCACAAAGAAACTTTCGAAGAATATTGTGTCTCATCCATTATTTTTTACATTACAGGACACAAAACACCACAACACCATACAATAGCTGCAGTGGATGAACGATTACCTTAACCCTCCTACCGGCCAAGGTGGATGAAATAGCAAGACTACCCCAGACTTTTTTTCATGAATCAAAACTTCATCAGCAGTCTATCTTTTATCAAGTATTTACCTCCCACTACTGTTAATCCCTTAATGGCGATTTGAGAGCCATTAGCAGATTAACTGTGGTCGAGTGACTTTTGTGTCACTTGTCTTTACATGTACTCTGTTATTTCGAACTTTCTTCACTGTACTAGGATATTTGATCGTTTTTTTTGCTGAACAATTTATTTCTTGTGTCTCTTTCCAAAAATAGAAGTTTCACATCTGCCAAAATAAATAATCAATCCTGAAATGACCATAGATCAGCCTTTGCAATGAATATACTTTAGTAATAGTTAATTTCCTCCACTTTACTGAAAATATAGATTCTTTTTTGCGAATTTTCAAATGTTTGTTTACGTTTAAAATATTTTGTCAACTATTTATATTTTTAAATAACATTTAGTGAAATAAATATGACATTTTGCTTTCTTTCTTTGCAAAATACCTTTATATGGATTGTAACATTTCAATTTCAGGAACGATTGTTTTTTTGTTTTTTTTATGAACAACAAATGATTATAAGCTGCTTTACTCGGTTTCTGATATTGTATCTTTTTTTAGTATCAAACATTTATACCTAATGGTATTTTATCAGAGACTCTTTGCCTTCTTCTTTTTCTGAAAATTCCAACGGAGGTTTTTTGTAGGATGCACATTACTATAATATCCAGTGCTTAACCACTGTAGATATGTTGAAAATATAATAGGAAGGATATCTTGTATGGAATGATTAAAAATTTATGCTCATTTATAGGATTTTTTACTGCAATCTCCCTCTCCTGTCCTGGAACTCAGTTGCATAACTACTTAAAATTTTTATAGCTTTTAAAGCTTTCAGATGGTGTTCAAAATCTCTTATTTCAGTTTACCGTTTTGACAAAAGAAATAAAGCAATAATATTGTTGTATATTGAAGCTTCTAATTCTGTACTCTTTCTTTGAATCTGAAATCAGCGATCTGCTGAAATTATTCTAAGATTTAGAAATACTATGCTGTATTTTCAACATGTAAAACTGTATACCACACAAAGAAATTTCAATTGTGTTATTTCTGTTTCTTTTTTTTAAAAAAATATCTAAATATTACTACTTCAATTTCTGCTGATTGCTATTTTTGAAATAGTCTTAGAAATGCTGGATAATAATCCTCTTACCTAGAGGAAATGCTAAAAGTCTTAGATTACTCTTTTGAGAAACACAAGACAGAAAGTTTCCTAGAAGTCGCACTAAATTGCCTCAAGCAAGAATGTCTTGTTTCGTTTTCTGTTGTTCAGATATCCTAACACAATAAAACTGACATTTCTTTTACAGGCTGATTAAGTATTTATGCCAAAAATGATTTCTTTATTTATAGTGATCAGGTTAACTTTTATTATCAAAAAATTCTAAATTATTTGATAATTATCTTGAAAAAAATTACTGCTATTGCTTCTAGGGCTCTTGCTTGCCATCTCACAAATGAATTGTATATTGGGTATACTTTCTAATATTCCTTTCTGCCCAGTAACAAGTTGTAGACTAAGAGATTACAAACTCCCCCCCATGCACACATCACTGGGAACCAGATCAAAAGACCATGCCCAGAAGGCAGCACACTGAAGTACCTTGTGCAATAACTGAATATTTTACAGGCAGAAATTCCTTGTTCTATTTTTTCATCTTTCTGATTGATTAGCAGATATTTGAAGCATATTCTGATATTGCATATGTAGGATAACATTTTTAATGTCATCCTACATTTTAAATATTAATTTCCCCTATTAGCCAACATCGCATAACTTCCTGGTTTATAACAATAGGGAAATAATATGTATATTTTCTTATTTATAATTTGCAAATTTATAATAATCAAAACTTAGTTTTTGTGTCGAAAAAATTAAATGTTATATGGAACAATTATGAAAAAATCACGAATGAAATAAAAACTGTACCTGTGTTTCATAACAGCTTTCGGGTGTCTGGTAATGGTGCAATGGGAGGAGGGAGGGTGATGCTATCAAAGTTGAAATAAAGTTCATTTGTATTGTGAAAGGAAATGAAATTTCACATTTGATGCATTTGATATACATATTTTGAATGATAAAAATAAGCAAATGTATCGCTTACTTTAAAAATTAGAGAATAAAATATCTGAATTATGCATTAAATATCTATAACTGTTAATTTCATTTTGTAATGACCAACTATACAGGGAAACCAAGAAAGTGAAAGTACAAAGAAAAGTAGATTAGTATATAATATAAAGAAAAACAATTAGTGATATGATTAAAGAATTTCATGTTATTCTCTATAAAGCAAAGTGCTCCAACGTTTCCTAAAGGAAATCTGTGAAGTATTATTCGATTTCGATGGTTTTGTTCAAAAATAAAAATAATATAATCTGGAACGTTGGCAGCTGGTTTTCTTTTCTTTTTTTAAAAGAATATTTCAAATAATTATCGTGAATTAATATCTTCAAGAACAAAGAATAATGTTTTGTCTAGAAAGTGATTAGAAAAAAATTAGTGCAAAAAAATTAAAAATGAAATTGGTTCTCCAAGGTAAGGCAATATTTAAGTGAAGAAATTATGCAAGACCTTTATTTTGTCCAGAAATTAAAATTATATTGTACAATAAAAAGAGAAAACAAAAATATAAGTAATTTCTCTATTTTTAGTCTATCCTCTATAACTAAAATCCAGTTAACTAGCATAGAACAAGGATGTGCATTTCTTATTATAGACAACTAAGAGATAGCTACAAACGTGAGATAATCTGATTAACCTTTCCCTTCAGGGTGAGGGGTTTATCACACCTTCTAATGGAGAGGATGATCAAATTGCACTTCTTATCCTAGTTCTTTAAACAGGTGGGCTGAATCATATCCAGATTTAGTTGGACGTCTATAGATGTACTGGCCGATTGGAAGGTTAAGTCCAGTCACTCAACTCTATGGTTTTTTCTTCTAGTACAGTTTACCCATACTATATCCTACCCTGACCAATCCTTCAAAAATTAACCTTTTGCACTGATGATTCAATGACATGTTTTCACATACTGTTGGATATACTGTTGGTGTATTTTTAGCTTACTTTGTGTAGGAAAAGATAAAATTTGTATTTGTGTTATCTGGAGAGTACAAATATTTTTTATACCAAACTTTAAGACTTTAAATCACCTTTTTGGGTTAAATTATCTGCTGTCTTTCTCTAAAACAACCCAATTCTAACAGTTCAGGTTTTTGATTATGTGAACGAAATGTCTTCAGATAACTCAAACAATGTCAATAGGTAGCATGAGACAATTTCTAAAATAATCAATTACATGGATATCAATTTTTACCACTTTTTTTTCCCATTCCTGGCATCAATTTCACAGTAGTGATTTTTTTACATTAATTAAACAGAATTGCATTAAAGTATAAAATTATGGATTTAAATATCAAATTCTACTCAGAATAACTGAGTAAAAAATTCACTTTGGAAAAATACAACAACAAAAACACACATCTTTGTTCATTTATGTTTACAAATGCACATTTTATTTTGCTGAAATACTATTTACAAGTATATTCACTGAGAAAAATTTGAAACATGTAATTACCTAAAAATATTTCACAATATTTAGTTTACAATCTTAACATTTTCCAAAGAGTTCAATGAATAAAATTTTTGTTACTCACTGTTTCTTGGTTACATTACATCAAAATAGCTTGTCATGCAAAATAGTTTTTAGATCACATACCATGGTAAGCACAGATCGATACATGCGATATTGTGTCAGTCTGGAAATGACACCATGCTTCCTTAAACTTTCTGTGTACTCTTTTGTCACCAAATATACATAATCACTTTTTGGAAAATGTGTCCCAAAATCATACATGTCCCAAAATAAATAATTTTCCTGAAATCTTTATCAAACTGGATAAAATCTTGAAAGTCTAATTTTCCCATTGATAAATTTAAATGATTAGCGATAATTTTCCCCATGATACAAAGAGCTGGTAATTCAGTTTCCAAAATAGTAAATGATTATCAGTGTTGAACATTTTTGGTGAAAATCTCTCAGCTTCTTAACAACTAATAGAGAAAACTTTACTTCCATCAGCTCTTGTATCATCGAGTATTAGTTCCCCATCTTGGAATTTCAGAATATAACACTCATCAAGGTCCATTTCGTAGTCAACTCTTCTCTGCAAGTAGCCAAGGATATCAGACCTTCCTGCATAACTTTTCCCAAATGGTCCTGGATAAATACATCACAATGTATATGTCTTCGAAAATAATAATTGATTTGCTTACTTTTAGAGCTATGTGAAGAATTTTGTCTTGTGCTATTTTCCCAAAGAAAGAAAATTTCAATGACTTTTGTGGCTCACCCATTATTTTACTTTACTTTACTGGACACAAAACACCACAACACAATATGATAGCAGCACTGGCTGAACGAATTTGCCATAACTACAAAGACACTTGACTCATTTGTTTTTCCTTATAGTACTGTTTACCTGATCCTTAACCCTGAAAATTCCTTCCAAAATGAAACTTTCGTACAGATGATTCAAGGACATATTTCTACATGCTGTTGGATATGGCGTTGATGTGAGATTATCTTACTTTGAGATATCATAGGGCAAATCTTATCTGTCCTATGATATCTGAAAGATATCATAGGAAAAATAATATAGGGTATTCTATATTATTTGTCTTTATTATGTTAAGTATTTTATCCTCAAAAAGTGTTTTTGATGTTAGACCATGTGACTAGTTCTCTTACTCATATGTCCGAAATTGTTGGGATGGGAAAAAATAGCATTAGGTGATAGAAGTGAAAGGGTAGTCAAGAGGTTGACAGACGACTTCCCTGCAATGCTCCCCACCCCATTCCCTAAACCCCTCATCCCCCTCTTATCTCCCCTCTCCTCCAGATGACATCTGCTCAGGCTAGTAAAGATGAGCAAGCACATCATTTGCAGATATCTTTTAGTGATGTCATCTCCAACTGATATGGATAATTTTGGAAGAAAAAAAAACTCGTTTTTTTTCTCCAACTGGATCTGTGCTATCGGGTCTAAAAACTCTTCTGTCTGACCAGCTACTTTGATGTAATGTAACCAAGAAACAGTGAGTAATGAATATTTTCTTTATTGAACTCATTGGAAAATGTTAAGAGGGTAAACTAAATATTGTGAAATATTTTTAGGTAATTACATTTATTTTTTTCTGTGAACATACTTGTAAATAGAATATACTTGTAAATAGTATTTCAGTAAAATAAAATATGCAGTTGTCAACTTAAATGAACAAAGATGTGTGTTTCTGCTGTTGTGTTTTTACACAGTGAAATTTTTACTCAGTTATTCTGATTAGAACTTGATACTTAAATCTATAACTTTATACCTTAATGCGATTCTGTTTAATTATTGTAAAAAATCATGCTGTTAAATTAATGCCTGGAACAGGAAGAAAGTGGTGAAAACTGACATTCATGTAATTGATTATTTTAGAAATTGTCTAATGCTACCTATTGGCATTGTTTGAGTTATCTGAAAACATTTCATTCAGATAATCAAAAATCTGAGCTGTTAGAATTTTTTTGTTTTACAGAGAGACAGCAGAAAATTTAACCCAAAAACATGACTGAAACTTTTAAAGTTTGGAATAGAAAAAATGTTTGTACTCTCCAGGTAACTCAAATACAAATTTTTCCTTTCCCCATGCAAAGTAAGATAAAAACACACCATCAGTGTATCCAGCAGCATGCGAAAACATGTCGTTGAGTCATCTGTGCAAAAGGTTAATTTTTGAAGGAATGGTCAGGGTAGGGCATGGTACAGGTAAACACTACTAGAAGAAAAAAACAGAGTTGAGTGACTTTGGACTTAAGGTAATCGTTCATCTACTGCAGCTGCTGTTTTGTGTTGTGGTGTTTTGTGTCTGGAAATGTAAAAATAATGGGTGAGCAACAAATTCTTTGAAAGTTTCTCTGTGAAAAGTTCTAATTTAATTCTAATTTTAGAATTTTGTAACAGAAAGTTAACATAAAACATACGATCAGAGCTAATAATCAGTGAAATAATAATAATAATAAATAACTATTTATTTTAAATGCCAATTAAGTAATTTAAGAATACAAATGCATGAAAACGAATATGAAAAATCTACAGTGGGTGAAAAATACGAATTTTCCATTATCATTGGTATAATTGATCTTCAAATTCTTTTGAATAAGACATCAAATTTATTTCCTGAAGAAATTTGTATATCTGATGGAATTATTTTAAGATGCATTGACAAAATCACCTTGTAGTTGGAATGAATTACCTGAAAGAGTTAAAAAAAGAATTCTTGGTTAACAAAATATAACCATCAACTGAAGTGGGAAATTGGTTCATTATTCTGGACAAACTGAGAAATTGGATAATAGATTCAACATGTAAATATGAAGTATTGCTCACTAAAATAAGAGAAAAATCAAAAATATTATCAAAGTTAATAGGGCGACCAGTTCTTGATTTAATGAAATTGAATGCCCAAAATGTGAAAAGACCAGCTCTACTTTTAAATGCTTTTGGAAACATAGTGGAAAAGACGTTTCTGTGCTTTTAATAATGCTCAGAAATATACATAATGGTTTCAAAATAATAAAAATGTGACCCTTAATTTGCCTACAGTAATAAATTCCCAACGATCACAAACGAAGAAACTTTCAGGTGAGAGTCACATTGCTGAAAGCCACATGATGGCAATTCTTCAACCATGGGAAGAATCTTTGAACAGCAGCGCAAAATTAACAATTAGCAGATCAAGGACCAAAAATTAAGAATGTATTTTTCCCTTTATTTATTTTCTGTATGTTAAATTCAGTAAATACAATTGTAAATAAAATTATCACTCAAATAATTGTGTAAATTAGAATGAACAAACTGGGTGTTGTTGATGTGTTATACAAAGTTATGTAAGACCTTTTTTGTGTGAAATTCCATGCCACAAACTAACCAGACACTTTTTTTTTGAAAATTCATGCAGCGAATTAAAAATCCTATTTGTTCATGCAAGGCATCAAATATTTCAAGAAACTGTCAACTCGTGGAAGCAAAAGGAATCAGATATTAAATTAATAGCCAGAATTTTAGTAAACAAGATTTCACCTGAAAAGTCACAATTTTGTTATTATATCTGTAGATACCTTCCAACAGACTAGAAAAAAACAGTCGTACTGAAAGTTCGATTGTTAGAATTTGGTTAATTTACCGAAAGAGACGTTAGATATTTTAACCCAACACGTTACTGAAACTCTTAAAAAGATTGTTGTAGAAAAAGGTATTATAGTCTGCAGATAAAATCAAGTGAATCAACATGCATATATCAAATAGTATGCATTATTGGAAGAGAAAAATCAAAAACAAAAACATTAACAAACTTAATAGTCAGACCCTTTCTTCGTTTAAATGATATCAAATGATGAAAAACAATATTTAGATGAATTTCAAAACTTTGAAACAGTTGATGAATTTCTTTTTTGTTGTGATCATAAATATTTATTTGAGGGTAAAAATTTTTTTCATTCTTTCTTTCTGAGCTAATTTTCATTTGAAATAAGAATAAATTATTATTTATTTGTATTTGAAAGAATATCTAATATAATAATTGTGTTATATATATATATATATATATATATATATATCTGTACTGTGAAATTAATATCGGGCTGAGAGGACAACAGTCAATTGAGACTAACGGAAATGAGTTTTACATAGTTGAACTACGTAAAAACCATAGTTCAACTTGTTTTGAAATGTCACATGGAGAAAATCCATGTGATTTACATATAAGCACCAGTAGCAAATCATACACTATGAACATCAGCGCAAATGTTAAATCAGAAGATAAAGGGAAAAAAATACAGCCTTTCCCACTTTATTAATTTCTGTATGTTAGAATCAGCAAATGCAATTTGTTAATGATATTACAATCAAATAAAAGGTAACATATAAATTAACAAAGTATTTAATACAGAGCTAATGTTCATTTGAAATAATAAGAAATTATTATTTATTTGTTGTTGTGGCAAAAGAAATTTGGCAAAAAACGCTAATAGTGTGTTCAAAACCTTGTTTGTCTCATATCTGTTACTTAAAATTACTAATGCTAAAGAAAAATAAATAAATATCAGTTACAGAAATAGGTTAAGAGTACAAGGAGTCGAAGGTAAAATTAATAGTCACATTAGTTTAAAAAAAATGTAGGCCTTAATTTACTAAACCAATAATTTCCAATGGGAACCAAGAGTTCCAACCTAAGCACACGATTTCTCACCTAGGTAACTATTTGGCGACTGGATAAGAGACATATTTTTAAGATAAGACTTAATGCAAAATCTACAGTGTTGGAAAATAAATTCACATACATTTTATTTATTTATTAATTTTGCTCAGTTATTGTTAGAATATGTAGTTAAACTGAACTGTAAAAGTAAAATAGAGAAAATAACCTATCAATTAAAAAAAATCATTTCACTTGTCAGAATTCCATACTCTAACAGCACTCTGAATTCCAAACATGAAATAACATATATATATTCTCAACAAAACAGCACATAGACTTCCCCACCAAGCTTGTGGAAACAGCATGAGCAAGTGTGGGAAGGAATTAATACAGAGAACCAATCGGATAGTAATATAAATTCAGTAATTAACTAGGTTCTGTTTATTTACAGAAATATTCTTTCAACTCCTATGTTTTGTGTGTTTTTGTGCTATGAATATATGTTAGCCCTCAGTAAGCTATAATGAAAAAAGAGTCAACTGTATATCAGATCTTGTGTTTGTGTGTTTTGTGCTGTGAATATATATTAATATCACAATTTGGAATATTCAGAAAACCTCAATAGTTCCAAAATGTTCCGTTCTGGAAAGAAATGTAAGCAATTTAAATTATCATTAGAATTTCTAGAAAGAATTACCATAGTATTTAGAATATGAATATAGAATAAAATATGTATGAGCTATGGAAAAAAAAGTGTACGTTTGAGGGACACCAGTATATAATTAAATTATTCAGAAAAGCCTAAACGCTACTAGACTCTACTATACTCTATGAATTCCCATAGTCTTTTAACAGGAAAGATATACCCCAGCCTTTTCCATTCAAAACAGTAACGTCACTTATTTACGATTAACAAATGACGTCACTTATCTTCATCTGATAACAACAAACATTCACGTCACGATTTGTTATCTTATCTTGATCTTGATCTGGTTAAAAGTGTCCCACTAATCACGACACAAATCCTTATCTCTACCATCGATCATAATTCCATACGCGAACCAAAACACAAGAACTGAAGCCATTGACACACATACCCCCAGGGAAATTCCAAACATTCCAAAACCGTGATGTCACACACAATTACGACATCAAATGAACAACCAATCACGTCACGATTCCTTATGTTATCTTGAACTCATCAAAAGTGCATCCCATAGTACTACTTCTGCAGCTATCGTTTTCGTCAGTACTGAGGCCGAACGCAGTTATACACATTTAATACATTAGCAGTTGAATAAATTATGATTTCCTTTCTTTCTTTTCTCCCCAATGCCAAAAAAAAATAATTATTGATGCTGCTATATTACATTTTTGAACTTATGTCTGTTTTTAAGCAGATTTACGTAAGTATACATTTTATGTGCGCGCGCGCAAACGCAAACACACACACACACACACACACACACACACACACACACACACACACACACACACACACACACACACACACACACACACACACACACACACACACACACACACACACACACACACACACAGAAAGTATGTGTCAGCAAGAGGTTTGGGAAAAGATCAAACAACTGAAATGAAAACAACATTTAAATGAAAATTCCTGAGAATTTTCATTATAAATTTGTTTGTTTGCCACACAACCTGAAATAATAATAATGTTATTATTTATTATCGATCTCTAAAATATTAGCATGTATCTCATTATTATCAGAGTGACATTCCAACATGCTATTTTACAAAGTTTTGCACTGGGTGCTGCGTTATAGTTCATTTCCTACATTAGATTTCAATAAAGAATTTAATAATTTTTTTACTTATTTATTATGTATTTACATTATATTTACAACACACACACACACACACACACACACACACACACACACACACACACACACACACACACACACACACACACACACACACACACACACACACACACACACACACGATTATTCACAGTTTTATTTCAATATACGGTATAATCTGAAGATGTTATATATGGCATGCGTTGGTCAACAGATGGCACCACGTGACGAGATAATGTTATTGTTGAATTGCAACCGGAGTATCTAAGGTTATGTATTTCATTATAGCGATTTCTGTTAATTATGTTTTTCTGCTGATTTCTCTACTTTCTGGGAAAGATAAAAAAAAGTTCTATCTTTCCATGAGGCCTACTAACTTTTCTTCAGTTTTAAAGAACGTTGGAACGGATTGTTCGCATTCGAAAAGAAATTCGAAACGGGGTCTTTCTCTACGGAGGTGTCACATGGGATTCTTTTATTTATTTATTTTTTGTGCATTTTTATATTGATTTACAAAGAGTAGATATTGCATGATGTTTCCACATTTTATATAGACATTTCCAAACCTAACAGATGCAAATTACAATTCAGAATTCATAATATATCAAACATTATAAGCACATGAAAATCACGCATACATCCACAAAGTTCAAAATTGGAATTGGTTTAAATCAGATTAAAGGTATATCTGACATCATCAGCAAAATAATCAGATTATGCAACAAAACCGGAACGTCTTGAGATCATCTAAATTTCCTGTTTATCGTGTGTTCGTATTATTGCAACCAGGCTAGGCTTATAAATTTCACAAGACCCCGGGTTGTGTTATTTACGATAGCTTGTGACATCAAATTACTTGTGGCTGCAGTAAAATCAAGTCAGTATATCTAACAGAGACAAGTGAACCGTATTGCAAGTTTCTGCTATTTTCAGAATCTCATTAGTATCTATTGAAGCGTCATTAGTGTAAAGGACCTCGAACGTAAAACAAAAATAAATAAATAAATAAAAAAATAAAATAACTAAATCGAAAAGTTAAGTTGTATTAGAGGTGCACGATCTATGGTCAGGATGCGAATTCAGGTCTGTTTTATTTAAAGATGAAATAACTTTGGTGTAGGTTTTTTCTTGAGATTACAGCTGAAATAACTGAGGATTCTTTGAAATTTAAAACTTCCATTTTAATTTTCAGGTTTCGAATTATATACATAACATATATAAAATATCTATTTGTTTATAAAAATGCAAATAACATTGAAATATTATTAAGGGAAGAAAGGGAAAAAATCATTGTATTAAAGTGAATCAAAATTAAAGCAACAGGTAAGAAACAAAACTGATTCATTTGACATCGAAAATATCACCAAGTGTATTTGTCTGTTTTTTTGTTTTTTGTTTTTTTAAGGGAATATTAATGAATGAAAGAGACAAATTAAGGCTTCTAGTCGTTTATGCTACACTTTACTATTAACGTTGGAAGAATTTATATGTGAAATGGGAAATTATAAAATTAAATCGCTCCTCCGCCACCGGAATAACATTGTTATGAGATATCTGACTTAAACTAACTATTCGTATCAGTGGGCACACCAATGAAATCTTAACCCAAAGCACTTATTAGTGGAATATAGTCTCCATTATGGAATTTAGTTCATTGTCTTTTAAGTAGTGAATTTCCAAGGAAAAATATTTGAAAGTTATATTCTCGTATATTCAGCCTCCTTTCATAGAAAATTGTTGCTGTTGACTATAAAGTAATAATTCATTTTATTATCCTTTTATTTAACAAAATATTGTAATTGCAAATGCAATGTATTGTTGTACAACTATTTGTAATTTTAATAATGAAATAATTAAACAAAATATTTTATCTATTTTTTTACATAATTCTTAATATCTTCTTAATTTACGCTCACGCGTAGACCTATACTTTTTACCGTGTAGTAGGCATTCGGAAAAATCCTACGGAATAGCTTGGTTACTCCTTATTCCTGGAGGTGTCCTATGTCTGTGTTCACGGGGCCGGTTTGCCTGCTTGCTGGAGGAAAAACCCCAGATAAACTGGGAAGAAAAACCCTGGGGTCCACGCCCAACAGCAGCGGCTAATTTGGTTATGTCTGAGAAAGATCCTTAACCTGCTCTCGTCGCTGACGGGAATCGAACGCAGGACATTCCTTTCCCAGGCAAATGGTTACGAAGCACATAACCACTCTGCTAACCGAGTGGCCTGTGTGTGTGTGTGTGTGTGTGTGTGTGTGTGTGTGTGTGTGTGTGTGTGTGTGTGTGTTTCAAAGCTGTTTAAGTTTAAAGTAATTCGATAGAAATGCACATTTTATGAGCATTTCTATCGAATACTCCTGTATATGACAGGAGAATATATGCTTATTATCTTCTCATTTAATAAATTTATCGCAATCTGGCAGTTAATTCTAATATTACGAAACTAATGATGTTCGGAATTCAATTTTATTCCTGGATAGGGTTTATGCAATTAACACACACACACACACACACACACACACACACACACACACACACACACACACACACACACACACACACACACACACACACACACACACACACACACACACACAGAAAGTATGTGTCAGCAAGAGGTTTGGGAAAAGATCAAACAACTAAAATGAAAACAACATTTAAATGAAAATTCCTGAGAATTTTCATTATAAATTTGTTTGTTTGCCACACAACCTAAAATAATAATAATGTTATTATTTATTATCGATCTCTAAAGTATTAGCATGTATATCATTATTATCAGAGTGACATTCCAACATGCTATTTTACAAAGTTTTGCACTGGGTGCTGCGTTATAGTTCATTTCCTACATTAGATTTCAATAAAGAATTTAATAATTTTTTTACTTATTTATTATGTATTTACATTATATTTACAACACACACACACACACACACACACACACACACACACACACACACACACACACACACACACACACACACACACACACGATTATTCACAGTTTTATTTCAATATACGGTATAATCTGAAGATGTTATATATGGCATGCGTTGGTCAACAGATGGCACCACGTGACGAGATAATGTTATTGTTGAACTGCAACCGGAGTATCTAAGGTTATGTATTTCATTATAGCGATTTCTGTTAATTATGTTTTTCTGCTGATTTCTCTACTTTCTGGGAAAGATAAAAAAAAGTTCTATCTTTCCATGAGGCCTACTAACTTTTCTTCAGTTTTAAAGAACGTTGGAACGGATTGTTCGCATTCGAAAAGAAATTCGAAACGGGGTCTTTCTCTACGGAGGTGTCACATGGGATTCTTTTATTTATTTATTTTTTGTGCATTTTTATATTGATTTACAAAGAGTAGATATTGCATGATGTTTCCACATTTTATATAGACATTTCCAAACCTAACAGATGCAAATTACAATTCAGAATTCATAATATATCAAACATTATAAGCACATGAAAATCACGCATACATCCACAAAGTTCAAAATTGGAATTGGTTTAAATCAGATTAAAGGTATATCTGACATCATCAGCAAAATAATCAGATTATGCAACAAAACCGGAACGTCTTGAGATCATCTAAATTTCCTGTTTATCGTGTGTTCGTATTATTGCAACCAGGCTAGGCTTATAAATTTCACAAGACCCCGGGTTGTGTTATTTACGATAGCTTGTGACATCAAATTACTTGTGGCTGCAGTAAAATCAAGTCAGTATATCTAACAGAGACAAGTGAACCGTATTGCAAGTTTCTGCTATTTTCAGAATCTCATTAGTATCTATTGAAGCGTCATTAGTGTAAAGGACCTCGAACGTAAAAAATAAATAAATAAAAAAATAAAAAAATAAAATAACTAAATCGAAAAGTTAAGTTGTATTAGAGGTGCACGATCTATGGTCAGGATGCGAATTCAGGTCTGTTTTATTTAAAGATGAAATAACTTTGGTGAGGTTTTTTCTTGAGATTACAGCTGAAATAACTGAGGATTCTTTGAAATTTAAAACTTCCATTTTAATTTTCAGGTTTCGAATTATATACATAACATATATAAAATATCTATTTGTTTATAAAAACGCAAATAACATTGAAATATTATTAAGGGAGGAAAGGGAAAAAATCATTGTATTAAAGTGAATCAAAATTAAAGCAACAGGTAAGAAACAAAACTGATTCATTTGACATCGAAAATATCACCAAGTGTATTTGTCTGTTTTTTTGTTTTTTGTTTTTTTAAGGGAATATTAATGAATGAAAGAGACAAATTAAGGCTTCTAGTCGTTTATGCTACACTTTACTATTAACGTTGGAAGAATTTATATGTGAAATGGGAAATTATAAAATTAAAGCGCTCCTCCGCCACCGGAATAACATTGTTATGAGATATCTGACTTAAACTAACTATTCGTATCAGTGGGCACACCAATGAAATCTTAACCCAAAGCACTTATTAGTGGAATATAGTCTCCATTATGGAATTTATTTCATTGTCTTTTAAGTAGTGAATTTCCAAGGAAAAATATTTGAAAGTTATATTCTCGTATATTCAGCCTCCTTTCATAGAAAATTGTTGCTGTTGACTATAAAGTAATAATTCATTTTATTATCCTTTTATTTAACAAAATATTGTAATTGCAAATACAATGTATTGTTGTACAACTATTTGTAATTTTAATAATGAAATAATTAAACAAAATATTTTATCTATTTTTTTACATAATTCTTAATATCTTCTTAATTTACGCTCACGCGTAGACCTATACTTTTTACCGTGTAGTAGGCATTCGGAAAAATCCTACGGAATAGCTTGGTTACTCCTTATTCCTGGAGGTGTCTTATGTCTGTGTTCACGGGGCCGGTTTGCCTGCTTGCTGGAGGAAAAACCTCAGATAAACTGGGAAGAAAAACCCTGGGGTCCACGCCCAACAGCAGCGGCTAATTTGGTTATGTCTGAGAAAGATCCTTAACCTGCTCTCGTCGCTGA
This sequence comes from Typopeltis vanoorti, assembly GCF_054136105.1. Taxonomy (NCBI): domain Eukaryota; kingdom Metazoa; phylum Arthropoda; class Arachnida; order Uropygi; family Thelyphonidae; genus Typopeltis; species Typopeltis vanoorti. The sequence continues at coordinate 85,106,962 of NC_143550.1, forward strand.
CGGGAATCGAACGCAGGACATTCCTTTCCCAGGCAAATGGTTACGAAGCACATAACCACTCTGCTAACCGAGTGGCCTGTGTGTGTGTGTGTGTGTGTGTGTGTGTGTGTGTGTGTGTGTGTGTGTGTGTGTGTGTGTGTGTTTCAAAGCTGTTTAAGTTTAAAGTAATTCGATAGAAATGCACATTTTATGAACATTTCTATCGAATACTCCTGTATATGACAGGAGAATATATGCTTATTATCTTCTCATTTAATAAATTTATCGCAATCTGGCAGTTAATTCTAATATTACGAAACTAATGATGTTCGGAATTCAATTTTATTCCTGGATAGGGTTTATGCAATTAACACACACACACACACACACACACACACACACACACACACACACACACACACACACACACACACACACACACACACACACACACACACACACACACACACACACACACAGAGTTCAATATTCAGTGCTAAGTAAATAATGGTGATGTTAAAAACAACTATATAATGCTAGTATGAGAATTAGTGATTAAGACGTGTTGAGAGGGGCTGATCCCATTGACTTCGACACTAGGGTTAGCTTTCATGATGAGAGTGGGATCAGCATACACTGTATTTATGGAGGGAATGTAGGCGAATGCTGTAGTTCTGTTATTTGTGTAGTTCTGTGATTATAGTACAGCAGATACAGCTTTCACAGTAAGTGCTTTAGCTTTCTATAATTGTCTATGTATTTTATATTTTGTGGTAGGTTACTGCATATAATAATAATAATAATAATAATAATAATAATAATAATAATAATATATATATGTTTATATAATAATTGCTGAATAAATTAAAGTACTACCCATTCAACCTTTATCTAAGTAAAACAAATAATATCATCTACTGTACTATCAATTCTTCTTACAGAGCAACTTCTAATATAAAATATTTCCAAATCAAATAGCATTTGTTAAATAAAATGCTATTACTACTTAATTATTAATTTGGTTCTTTGGGTAAACCTAGCTGTTCAAGCTCGTGGTTGATCATTCGTAATATTGAAAGTCTGTTTTTTTGCTAGACAAAATATGCAGTCCTACCGTTTGTTCATGTAATCTGATAAGCTTACTTGCACTATGACTACCTGCTGTCTATTATCGCAGCACTGCATCCGTAATTAATGGCACAATTTACATAAATAATTAATGTAGAAAGTTTTTTTAACCTTGGGTATAATATATATGTTAAAGATACCGAGCTAGTTTTTATGTATATAAATATATACTTGGTTTTAGTTCATTTCCCAAGTAAGCAAACAGACAAGCAGGTCAAGTTTGCGCCTGCAAATAGTGCAAGTCTTAGGCAACTCGTGGTAAAGGTGGAATAAGCTCTGATCACTATTCTTAGTATTTATTACCCTTAATGCAAAACACATCTCCTAGAGGAGATGTATGATGCTATGCATTAAAAGCAAGGGATCCACTACCCAGACTTGCTTCGACCTTTTTTGAGTTCTCATCAGTGGGAGCAAGGCTTAGAAATGCCAATGTTTAAGTAATACAGAGCTTATAAATATTTTACCATATTTTACCAAAACAAGTTACCTTAAGGTGCTTTGATCTCATTAAATAAAAATTAATCCCAGGATGAGAGATAGATGTAGAAAGTTTTTTTTAATCTTGGGTATAATATATACGTTAAAGATACCAAGCTATTTTATATGTATATAAATATAAACTTGATGAGACCTTAATAAAGGTCGAAACCGGTCTGGGTAGTGGCCACGTGGTTTTAATACATAGCACCATACATCTTCTCCAGGAGATGTGCTTTGCATTAATGGTAAATACTAAGAATAGTGATCAGATTTTATTCCACATTTACCACGAATTGCCTAACACTTGCACTACGTACGGAGTCGCCCAGACTTGAACTACTTACAGGCGCACACTGGACATACTTGTCTGTTTGCTTAATTGGGAAATGGATTAAAACCAAGTTTATATTTATATACATATGAAATAGCTTGGTATCTTTAAGTCATCATAATGAATGATTTTATAGAGTGTCCAGGTAAATCCAAACAGCCCAAGCCATCCCGCAGTTAATGGAGTTTTCCAGAAAGATATTCGGTGAGCTAAACAAGGTTCAAGGATTAAAAATATAGGGACGATGACAATGAGAAGCAACTCAAGCCATAACAAGGAAAGGAAAACCTGTTTCACAAATGTGGGATAGCCTAGGAGTCTGACATAGTAGAACTAAGTGCTGAACTCAGATCTTCCTCTCCCAACATATCCCAGCGAGAATTGTTAGAAAATTGGCCCATGGCCTGTTCAGATGATTCCATTCAGACTCCTACGAATGATATGAATAACAGCAATATTTCTAGTATTATCTGTGCTGATAATAGGCAAATACCAATCCGTTCTGGATCATTATTGAAGTTGCCATTATGTTATTAGCAAACATATCCTCTAAAAATTCAGAATTGGAAAAGGCATTTTTCTTTTAAAATACTAACCTACTGGTTTAATCCAGTGGTATTACCATTGAGTAAGGATACATACCATATTAATCGTGAGCAATGAGCAATCCTTTACTGAATAGATTTGTTTTTTTAAAGAACCAGAAAAGCATGGATTTCTTATGCACTAATACTCTTTGTTAAGGTAAATATAAATGAAAAATATTTATTGAGAAGTGCATGATCTGTTCTATTATTATATTATCTGTGATACTACAATAATACTATATCTGTTAATTAATAAATGATATCTTTGTATGCCATTTATTAATGCTCTGAAGATTAAGAATGAATAAATTAATGGGAGGGGGGGGTTGAATTAAAACATGAAAAAGTATATTTGCAGTAACTGACAGGTTAACACATAAATGCAACATGAAGCCAGATAAATCAGGTTGCATTTTTTCCATCATGAATTTCGACTTAGCTGTGAGATCATGTAATTTACTTATTCCAAGAGTTTATTTCAGACTATTTTAGAAAAGTATTGCTTTACAAAATGTGCATTAAAAGAATCACCATCCTCTGTAATGCCTTATGAGATCAACATTCGTTTTGTGGGATCACATTACATCGAGAAAAGCAATGGTGATGAGAAACAGCTTTTAGTATCACGCTGTACCGGGTGGCGATTTCGTGCATTATATATGCTTAGTTTGCAGTTATTGTGAAAGAGATAGAATATAAGCAAAGCATGATATACGGATAGGTGTTTTCACTCTTTCTTTATAGACAGAAGTGAAATATCACAGGAGAGAGAGCGGCCTTATGCATAAACCTTTAATATGACACTGTTAATTATTTTAATTATATTTAATAAATAACAAGACTGAGTTAAAGCAGTAGTACAAGTACTGATTGAAGGTGGATTAATTTTTCAATTCGTTTCTGAAAATTGGGACAAAAGTGATGCTTTGTATACACTACGAATAGAAAAATGGAAGCATATATGTATTAAGGAGAATATGTAAAATATTCAGGAAGATCGCATTTGTATCCTATCGTGGAGTTTCGACCAAATGGCCTGTTCTTGTCTCAAACCATCGCAAACCATCGCTTTATTGGTCTTCCAAATGTTCTATATATATATATATATATATATATATATATATATATATATATATATATATATATATATATATATATATATATATATATAAAGCCACATCCCACGTAAAAGTATTTATTTACTTGTTCCTAGTACTGTATTATCTATCACTATTTTACTCCTTATTGGGTTTAATCCTTTGAAAGCCATTATTTTCATCTTTCCTTTTGATATTCTGATCTTATATTTTCCAGAAATTTCATTTAATGATATTTACTGATCTCTCTAGGTCATCTTCTGATGTAACTCATGCAATTTGATGATCTGAAAATAATAGTTTGTCTATTGTGTTATTTTTTATTTTATTATTATTTTATTATTATTTTTTATTATTACTTTTATTTTATTTTCTGTGCATTTTTCTTGAATTGACTCTAAGAGCTGGTTTTGTATATTTAGATGGGGTTAACATTTTAAATAATTTTTTCGTTTAATTTTTATCAAAGCCTTTTATTCGTAATCAATGAAGGTAACGTGTATTTCTTTTCGAAGTTCTCTTCTCTTTTCGGTTAATCATTTTAGAGTGAAAAGTCGACATTTCACAACCAAAACATCGTGAAATTAGCTATTTTTATTATTTTTTTAGTCATTATTTATTTTAACAACAGCGTGTCTCCTCTTCTTTTCTATTATTAAGAAGCACACATACGATAATATTTACAATTTAGTACAATAACAAAGGCATACTGAATCATGCATAGACACGAAAGAAACCGATCAGCCTACTCATAAATTCATATCAATATAAATTCATATTTATATTAATAGAAATAGAGGACCTGAAGGTATCTCTGAGGATTATGCAATAAATTAAATAAAACCGCACACGCACGCACGCACGCACACACACACACACAAACACTGGTTTTTTTCCTTCTTCATTTATAGATCTGTAGTCAATCTTGATCAGCCTTTGGACTCCTTGGAGGCATCACATAATAATAATAATAATAATAATAATAATAATAATAATAATAATAATAATAATAATAATAATAATAATAATAATAATAATCCTTATAAAATAGAATGCAAGCAACACTAATGTGTTATGCCCTAATGCCATTCATATCCAAGAGACGCTCCAAGTAGTTATCCTTAAGTGCAATTAATATCTGAATCGCGCATTTGGACTGACGGAGTACGACGACGATCATTTTCTTTAGATTCGGACAGAGGAACAAGAAGCGGAATAGAGGATAGAGAATTTATACTGTGAGGATGTTGCTCATTTTCTGTTTGCTTATCTTCGTTAATTTCGGGACAGGTTTCCAAAACTATCAATATAGGTCAAGAAATCATTATTAAATTCGAGTGACTTCTAAAGCGATGACTTATAAAGATCTTTTATGTTTTAACTTTGCGCTTTTATTCTATTTTTATTTTATCTAATTTCTACCTAATTTCGATTTTATTCTCTGGAAGATAGGTCTGCCATTACTTTTTTAACTTTGTTTCAGGAATTATTTTCGAGATTTGTGCATTTGTATATGCTAAATTTACCACTTTTATCGGAACGCTTTTCTTTTCTGTTCTTTATGTTGACAACAGCAGATACTATTTCCAGTCTGTGTTTATCTTTAATGATTGGGGTGAACTTTCTACAGTAACGAAGTTTCCAAACTATCCGTGCTCTGCTGTTAAGGCATAGGGATTAAGAACTTACTTTTTCGACAACAGCTTCTGAACGATTGGAAGTCCGAGAAGAACACCTCTGGATAAATAAGTCTGCCATTACTTTTAACTTTGTTTCGGTAATTAATTTTGAAATTTGTGCATTTCCTTATGCTAAGTGGATTTAGGCGTTCATGTTTTTGGCAATATTTGCTCGTTTTAATAAATCTTGAAGAAATATTGCTATAATCCAAAGTAAAAGTTAGTCATATATGCTGTAAATTTTATTTATTTATTTATGTATATTTCATTTTTTTGTCAATATCTTGTTGAACAATAAAGTCGTAGTACCGATAAAAAATAGTGTCGGTAGTGGGTGAAATTAAGGCTGAATTAATGTTGAAGAGGAAAACTATGAAGCCGTTAATATCAAGTATGTAATTACCTATGTTTTACATCGAGTTTTTATCTGTTTACCAATGCACGCTAGCCAGTTCATCTTTATTTGAAAAACACTCATAAATATTTCGCATACTTTACAAGAGCTCTGAAGCAGACGATCCGCCATCCTAGCAACTGAGCAAAGAGGGAAAATCATCACGCATCGTCATTCAGCCAGTTAAGCGAAGTTATTCTCTTATACATTGAGAAATAAAAAAAAAACTTCTTTGTTTTATGGGGTAGTTTTTTTTTTTTTTTTTCAGCAATGTACATGATAGATTGAGTTTGTAACCTTGTTATTATCATTTCTGTTTAATATATGTGCGTGCGTTTAATAAGGATTCATTATACAGTACAGTATATCTTCTTCAATTATTCCTTTTTAGCACGGGTAGGCTCCTCTGATCAGGGATCACCACGAGTTAATACAGGCGGAACGTCACTCCTCTGCTGCATCCCATAAAGATAAGTATTCTTTGGCTATAGATTTGTGTTCACGGGCTGGTTTGCTTGTTTTGAGGCATGAAAAATCTTCTAACTCCGAATGAGACCAGCTAACTAAACATTTGATTGAAATAAATCTGAAAAATGTTTATCACGTCATAGACGGGACTCTAACCCGGGGATGATTTCCAACCAAAGGGCTCGTTTATATATATATATATATATATACAGTATTATTAAGAGAGACCTCCAGGGAGTCAGGGACTCATCAGAGGAGGGCGACGTACTACACGCAGCAGCTACCATATTGCTCTTGAATTCATTCACACTGCTTGCACGCACAACATGTAATGGCCATCCGTTGCAGTCGGGCAATACCATATCTAAGAATAATCTAACCCTCACCCCTTCTTAGTGATATTCATTCTCAGCTTCCAAGGATACCATTATACACACTCCATAAAATAAAAAATTCAATTAAATGAAATCCTGCATACCCGTTTCAGAAGTTTGTAAGTTTCAATTATATCACCGCTCTGTCTGTCGTTGCTACTGGCTGCAGTCTACATATTCTCAACCTGTCTTCATACTCAGTATTCCATAATCCTGATATCATTTTAAACACTCTCCATTTCACTCTCTCCAATATATCAGAATCACAACGGAAACCAGGAGACCCGCCTGCATACAATAGTCATAGTCTAAGTGGGGTCTTATCAAGGCCTTGTAAAGAGGCAAAATAATATCCTTATCTTTACACGTGAAAGTTCGTTTCAACATTGCGATTATCTTTTGAGTTGTATTTGCAATGTACATGATCCCTGCACTTCAACTTGCTCTATACTAACACTCCAAGCTCCTCAGTCTGATCAGCTTATTCTAGCATAATGCCACCAATATAATACAACATTGAATATCTAATCACCCAAAGTGCATGACTTTGCATTTACTGACATTGCATTAACATACATTTTCCCATGCCCACAATTTCAGCCTATTCAAATCATTCTACAAGTACTGCATATCAACAGCATTCCTGTCTTTCTTTGCATCATCAGCAAATGGCTGTATGCGGCCTGTCAAATCTTTCCCAATATCATTAATGTACAAATTGAATAACAGTGGACCAAGGACTGATCCTTGTGGTACGTACCAGAAGTTACATTAAGTCTTGCAGACCAACATCCCCCGTTTAGCAATTTCTGATATCTGTCAGTTAGCATCCTCTTTTCCTTGCTAGTATTTTATAATCCAAACATATTCTCCAATTTATGCAACAGTCGTCCTTGCTGTATTCTGGCAAAAGGCTTAGTAAAATCCAAGAGTATCATGATGTATCCATTCTCATTGTCTAGTTCAATGGTAATATTATTATAGAATGTGAACAAGTTGTAAAAACATGACCTTTCCTTAGTAAACCCATGCACTTCATTGCAAAATAGAGATTCACGTTCAACCTATTTCGGAATGCGAGCCTTGACCAATTTTTTTCAAATCTTCACCATCAATCCTGAGATAGTAATTAGTCGATAGTTGGTTACATCGGTATTTACACCATCCTTGTGCAATGGGATTACCCTACATTGTTTCCATTCGCGGAATCTTTCCTGTTTTGAGATTCATACTAAACAGCCTGGTCAAAGGAAATAGCCAGTACAGCTGAGCACTCTTTTAACACACGTGTTGATCTCCCATTAGTTCCTATTGCTGAAATCTTATTCAGATTATACAACGGCTCTAATACCTCGTTCTCATACACCCGAGTTTCTTCATTTCGCGTAGAGGTAGCAGTAAGCTCTCAATGTTGAGTACACCAGGTTGATAGCTTTTAGCAAAATGGGCACTCATTAGTTGAACAACTTCTTCTGTCATCCTCACACCATCTACATTCAGAAGAGTTATTCTTTCAATATTCATTCTTTCTTTTATTTGCAGCATATCGACAGAAGTCTTGTGGGTAGCCTTTAGCTTTCCGAGACAGTTTCTTTTCATACTCAGACGGCTTTGCGTAAAACAGTTGAGACTATTCTAGCCGCTTATAATTTTTATAATGAACATCATCCTTATGCACACAGTATTCCTTTCACTTCGTCCATTTCTTAGGAATCTAGTGCTTAATAAGATTACAGATTCATTTGACTCCTACCTATTTTATGCTTCATACACTCGGGACACATTGTGATATTGCATCTTTTAAGCATTGTTCAAAATGCCTCCCATGCACTGTCGATATTCTTCCCATCCAGCAACCGATCCTATTCCACTGAACTCGGTATACTCCTCAGTTGGTCATCATTTCCTGATTGTAGTTCAGCATGTAACCTTTTCTGGATGGAACATTCATAAGTGTAGTCACTTCTCAAGTGAGAACAGCATGAACAATGCCACCAACCGGAGGGAGAATAGTTACGCCTTTGAATGAAATAAACACTGACACTATAATCAAAACTAACACAGTTCGGCCTCAAGTTTCTTCTCTCACATGCTGCGGAAGTTTTCTCGCAACAGCTCATTAAATTCAGTTTCAATCTTATCCCGCGATTTTACTGCTATCCACACAATATTTGGATAATTAAAGTCTCCTATTATGATTACTCTTTTCACGCTCATCTTTTCTATTTGATGATGCATTTCTTTATCACTAGCAACCGATCCATCAGGTCTGTAACAACACCCCACTATGTATTTGATCTCGTTATATTCCGCTTCTTACATGAGATGACTTCAGATTTATTACCTCATGAAACATTCCTACTACACTCATAGGTCTCAACATTAACTGGATTCAGGTCATCCGATATCAGTGGCGGCACGCCCACTCCTTTCCTATCCTCTCTGTCCTTTCTAAAAATACTGTACTGATTCCGATCGTCAGGTCCCACTAATAACTGCAGTCTGATTTTGTACACTACAGTACAATAACATATATATAAATAAAACTCACCAGTTTTAAAGAAGCCCTTAAGTCACCATTACTACTGGAATTTTTCAGTATTTTATAAAGCTTTGAAGTGAATATGGAGAATTAGAACTGCAAAATAGCTTATTTATTCCTTCAATGATACTATTAGGAAGAGAGTTAAAACTGCTACAAAAACACGTTGCCTTATGATACTGCAAAATTATTCTTTTTTGAATGCAGTGCAGTTATCAAATTCAATTGTTCACTCTTCTTAAACAAATAAACAAACAAAAATATTCTTAACGATGTTTCTTTCCAAACTATTTTTAGTAGTTATATTCTCGAGGGTTTCTGAATTCCCCTGGAGTACGCCCTACCAAAGAGACCTTTAAAACTATTGAGAACATTTGTAAATTATAACTGAGTGATTTATAGTTCAAGTGTTGGAATGCCACATTCGTGTCATGTGCTTTTTCATACCAATTAATAACCGCATAAACGATCCCATTTCTATAGTTAGGAAATTAAAAATAATCTTTCTTCATTTTAAGCACCACCTGGTTATTAATTAGAACCTTGAAGCTGCGAGCTTCTGACTAATGATAGTATGGAAAGAGAGCATTTTTGAAAATTTTTTTTGTATTTTAGAAAATAGTAAATACGAAGCCATCTAATATCCATTTTAAAAGCAAACCCTTTATTTTATTCCAATGTTTACATTGCTGTGAAATACATAAATACATAAACATGAATTTAGGCAATCTGTTCTAACTATAACTTTATTTCAATCGTAGTAATATTTGAAATTATATTGTTTCCTTTGTGTATGGTTCCAATCAAAATACTAAATTCATTTTGTCCCTTATTCAGTTCGAGTCAATCTGTTATAGGCATCAGTCCTGTCGGCTTACTGAATTCTAAAATGAAACTAATTTGAAAAATTCTAGCAGTTGAAATTCAGTTTCAAAAAGCAACAACGCTTACTTAAATTGAATATAATCATGGAATAATAAATTATAGGTTCCTATATGTAATTTACTTTTGAACCGTTATTCGACTGGGATAAGTGACTTGTTTATGTGTTACTGTTTTTAAATATAACAAATATATCGAAGGATAAATTCTGTAAAATGCACTACAGTACAGTGGCTGCAAAATAATTTATTTCAGTTAAGTTTTATTCATTGAGTATTTAGTGAATGAAACAGCATTGTTTAATGACGTCAATCTCGAGAAAATACAGAAGTCACATATTCGTGATTTATTACATTTTATTATTGTTGTTAAAATTATTACTCGTCTGCCGCTGAAATCCATACTACAGTTTAGCAAAAGGCATCGCTTGGTTACAATGTTGACATTAAATTTTTGCAAGGAAATCTTGGTAATTTAGGGGTTACTTGAGTTGGTTCAATCATTGCATAATACCTTTGAACCTTTAAATAATACATTTGTACTGTTGTTGTTTTGAAGTTACAGCCGAAGAATCTAAGACTACGAGGAAAGTGTCTCTATAAATTGCGTGTGTTCTTGACGTCGGTTGGCAATTTTAAGGGATGAGGCTAAGCTAAGAAGCTTCCGCTGTCTGCAATAGCAAAATCCATAATACTGTCAGTGTCTAATATGGGAGAATTCACAGCACAAAGATAACTATGGAAATCAGTGGGTGTTATGATATCTGTAGATCTGTTCGTGTTTCGTTATTTTCGAATTTACACACTGTTACATATTGTAGGAAACGATACTCAACTCGAAATTCATTCTGTTGAGCTTGCTTTAGCATAATACAACATAAAAAATAATTGGTTCAGTACTGCTTAAAGAACGGAAAACAAGTAACATACCGTTAAATACTAATTTAAAATATTCCAACCAACCTTTAATGATACATTTTAATGTAACCTTTAAATTAATACTTTTTTTTTTTGGTAGTGTGATGAGCTTCTAATAAATCTGATTCTATACAAAAACTTTTTTTCTGAGAAAATAAGGAAAAACAAGAAGGAAAATATACTGGAAATATTTGTATTTCCTGTCTGCAGTGTGGAATTATTACTTATGCTTTACAGTGTGCTACTCTGTATATATAAAGAGTAAAAAGCGATGGCAATGTTGCCAGGTTTACTATTTTTCATTGGGTGTATCTCTGTAAACTTTATAACACTCGTGTGGCTATTTCTACTATTGACATGTCTGCTGTGTCCTCGCGGTTAGTCTAGAGGCTATGAGCTCCGCCACCATACTCTATGCCTGTGGAAGGAGTGTTCTAGGATCGACTCCCGTCGACGATGTGAGGATCTTAAGGATCTTTCTCAGCCATTGCCAAGTTAGTCGGTCTTGGGCGTGGACAGCAGGGTTTTCCACCGGTTGGTAGTATTTAGCCTTACGGCTACCCCCAAACAGCCGTAAGGCTAAATACTACCAATCAATCAATCAATGTCTGCGATACAGTATTAACGAATTCATAATAAGTAAAAGATTCCAGTTCATGAAAGGGGAAAAATGCTAAAACCATGAATTGCAAAAGTTGACCGGTTTACATTTCCCTAATTTGATCTGTAATGTAGCTTTCCTATGGAATCAACCTTACTGGACACACCCTTATCCTGAATTGTGTAAAAAATATACATTACTGCATATATTATAAACACAGATTTAAATTGTTGAATATAGTGATAATTTGTCCAGTGCCAATTATTAAATTCCGTTTTAATGCCATAACCTATATTTCTTCAGAGAAATGCACACACACACACACACACACACACACACACACACACACACACACACACACACACACACACACACACACACACACACACACACACACACACACACACACACACACACACACACACACATACACACACACACACACACATCAAAATTATTGACTTGGCGCTCTAAAATGTAACTGCGGCATAAAACAAAGTATGTTTCCGAAGGAAGATATCGTCTGCTATCTGATTATAGAAGAGATATATGAGAGACAAAATAGATTTGTTATCAGATAATGTGTGAAATAGAGAATACTTAATAGAGTTTGATATGACGTCGTGAAGTGATATGGACTTTTCGAGATTTTCTTATTTTCTTTCGTTTATGAAATCTTTTCTTGAAAATAAAAATCAGAAGCATCAGAATCATTTCAAAAAAGTCAAACACCGCTAATAAAGATATTCCAAGCCATATTCCAATGTATCCTCCAAGATAGCTGAAGACTTCAAAGTTCTGTGAAGAAGAAACAAGAAGCACTTTCTTAACATTAAATATTAAATTATGAAAACGTAATAGCATGTTGATTATTATTATTCTTAATTCCATAGTATACTTAATATATATATATATATATATATGTTAAAGATACCAAGCTATTTTAAACCTGGTTTTTAATCTATTTCCCAAGTAAGCAAACAGACAAGTAAGTCAAGTTTGCGCCTGCAAGTAGTGCACGTCTGGGTAACCCGCACGTAGTGCAAGTCTTAGGCAACTCGTGGTAAAGGTGGAATTAGCTCTGATTACTATTCTTAGTATTTACCCTTATTGCAAAGCACATCTCCTTGAGGGGATGTATGCTATGCATTAAAGGCAAGGGGCCACTACATTTATTTATTTATTTGTGTGTGTGTGTGTGTGTGTGTGTGTGTGTGTGTGTGTGTGTGTGTGTGTGTGTGTGTGTGTGTGTGTGTGTGTGTGTGTGTGTGTGTGTGTGTGTGTGTGTGTGTGTGTGTGTAGAAAGTTTTTTACCTTGGATATAATATACGTTAAAGATACGAAGCTATTTTAAACCTTGTTTTAATCCATTTCCCAAGTACGCAAACAGACAAATAAGTCAAGTTTGCGCCTGCAAGTAGAGCAAGTCTGGATGACCCGCACGCAGACCTCAATAAAGGTCGAAACCGGTCTGTGTAGTGGCCCCTTGCCTTTAATGCATAACATACATCCCCTCAAGGAGATGTGCTTTGCATTAAGGGTAAATACTAAGAATAGTGATCAGAGCTATTTATTTATATATATATATATATATATATATATTCACTCTGTAATACAGTTTACTTTAGGACCTCTTCGTACGACCAGAGGAAACTATTTAGTTTCCTCTGGTCGTCCGAAATATATATATATAAATATATATATTTATATACACTAAATATATATTTATAAACACTAAATATATATATATATATATATAGCATTGAAAAATGATACGTAGGTTCATTCAGTGCTAGCATTTGTCCAGTCATCTGAATTTAGTTGCAAATTGATCTTTTTAGTAGAAAATGTAGATTATAAGTTAGAAATGAAAACAAATTATCTATAGCATATTAGCTTTATTAAGCAAGAGGTCTACAAGAAGAAGATGAAATGGAAAGAATATTGTGAGAATAACGGTGAGAGGAGTTACGAAATATATAAAGCTCAGGCCTAAACAATAACGAGTATTGTGCGGATTGCTAAATCGGAGTATTAAAAGATATTGACCATGCAAGATAAAGGCGATTGAAAGAATCTTATCTTTATGCCTCAATCAAAAGAAAGAATAAATGTGAAAGAATAACTTTATTGAATGCGGATGGCACACGAGTGTCGAAAGTTAATGAGATTGTTCAGTTACTGAATGCTCACTTTGCTAAGGGATATCAACCATGTGTATGTAACATGGTGCACAGTGCGACTGTTACTTTGGATGAAGAGATAGAGGTTCATGAAAATGAGGTTGAAGTGCTTTTTCACAATCTGGATAAGAATTTGTGTATAGGGACAGATGGAATATCAGTCCGTTTGCTAAAGGAATCTTCAGCCAAATTGGCTACGCCTATCACATGTTTGTATAACTTGAGTCTCAGATAAGGAATGATACCACAGGAATGGAAAGAATGTATTATAGTTCCTTTGTACAAGGGTGGTGCAAAAACTGATGCGTATAACTACCGACCTATCAGTATCTCTGGTGTTGTAATAGTGAAGATTTTAGAGAAGTTGGTAAAACCTCGCATACAGAAACAGGTAGACAAATATACTGTACTCTGCAAGGAACAGCATAGGTTTACTGAAGGAAGATCATACTTTAGCAATTTGCTTATACACTATGATAATTTTGGATTTTTCTAAGGCATTTGATAGGACACCACACGAAATGCTGTGGCATAAACTGGAGAATATGAGATTTTAATATAATCTCTTGACTTGGATAAGGGGATGATTGAGAGACAGATATGAAAAAGTGGCATACAAAGTGGCTGTGAATCGGCTACATTTTAGGTCACCAATTGTGTACCTCAGGGCCATTATTGCTCAATCTCTTCATTAGTGACATCAGACAGGGTCCAACGTCAGATGTGCAACTGTTTGCCGATGATGCGAAGATAGGCAGGACAATCAGGGATGCTACTGATATACAGCAATTACAAAATGATTTGAATAGACTGGAAATTTGGGCAAACGAAAATGGCTATCAGGTCAATTTTAGTAAGTGTAAAGTTATGCACTTTGGCATGATTAGAGTTCCGGCGACATATTATATTAGGGAAGTTATGCTATAAGAAACGGAGGTAACGGATCTTGGCGTATTGGTGGATAGGAATTTGACGTTCAAAGTAACATAACAAAAGTTGCAAATATAACTAAGAGGATAATTTCGATGTTGATGTGACCCTTGATATATAAGGATAAGAAAGTAATTTTGCCTCATTATAAGGCTTTGATAAGACCACACCTGGATTATTGTGTGCAGATTTGATCTCCTGGGTTCCAAGGGGATAAAGAATCTGTGGAAAGGGTGCAAATAATAGTTACAAAGATTATATCTAGATTACAGGATTTAGATTATGAGGACAGATTGCGAGTATTTGGATTACAGACTCTGGTTAGCAGGAGAAAGAGGGATGATATGATAGAAGTCTATAAACTTTTAAATGGGTGTTACAGAATTTCAACTGATGAAATTTTTCGTTATATGGAAGGTGGGGAAAGAACAAGTGGCATCCATGGAAGTTAAATTTATTTGCAGTCAAGAAAGGGGTAAGAGCTAGGTTTTTATCCCAGAGAACAATGACTGAGTGGTAATTGCCATTAGGAGTAATGAGTGCATTCAGTGTGAATGAATTTAAGAGAAGGTAGGACAGCTGGTTTGGGTGAGTTATAGCCTCCCTCGACGAGTCCTTGACTCCAGGAGGAATCAACTACTACTACTACTAATAATAATAATAATATTAGATCAAATTCAAAGAGGCTCAGTTTACGATAATGAATGAATCACTATACAAGAATGCTTTACGAGAGAATCTAGTGTTTTTATGAATCCAGAATATTTTCGCAATTGAGAGCATTATTCTTTTATTGTGAAATGCATTATTTTGATGTAGCCATCTATAAGGAAAACGAAATCTAACTATTGAAAAGTGTAATGAATATATCTTGATACTCTTAGTTGATTGATCACAGAAATGTCACAACAATAATGAAGGCATTTTAATTTACCTCATATTTGGCTCGATATGTGTAGATGGTTACTTCTGTTCCTTTGAGGATAATATTTATTTGCAAATCGACACATCTGAAATCCAAAAGAGAACGATGCATTTAACAGCATAAAGTATTAATCAGTTGTTAATGATACTTTTGGAGGAACTATTATAATTAAATAGAAGCTGTATCAACCACAACATCGCAAACTAGTTTTGATAACAATAGCATTTTAAAGCAAGAGATTAATCACTTTTTTTTTCTTTTTCTTTCTTTCTTTCTTTCTTTTTTTTTGTTGAAGGATTTATTCATATATTAGACTCATCAACCATTCATTATTAGAATCATCAACCACTCCTGAAATTATTCGGTTATTTCTTCTTAATTTTCTCCAATTAGTTATATAAATTTTGTAGTACACGTATTTACTAGTAATCAATAATCAATTTGCAAGGTTTCTCAACTTTCATTAAAATATTCTTTGAAAACAATCACTATTTAGATCTTCCATTATTTTTTCTGCTATGCACGATATTTTGCTACTGTGGGATAATGAATCTTTAATCAATTTGTGAATTTAAAACTATTATAATAAAAATGAAAGCAATTATCATGTTGCCATCGAACATCATCTGATTGAACAGAAGGAATTTAGCGACCTTGTTAGTGATTTGAATTTTTCCAAACAATAAAGTGCAGGTTTATTATTTAGAAACAATGGATTTTAGCTTCATGAATGATAATTTCTGTTAATGGTCAATATTAGTGTTTAATATTTGAGCATTATGCATGGCAAGGCAATGTTCAATATCGTTGTTTGATTTCGAGTACAACTTCAACCTCTACTCGAGATTCTATTCCAGTCACTTATTTCAATATAATATAGCATTAAAAAACTTACAAAACTCATCATTAATACATTAAGTTAGAAATTTGAAAATTGCGATTTTTTAAATAAATATCTATGTGTGCTATTTTGCTTTTTGGTTAGTTTGAAGTATAATCTGTAAGAACATGTTGGTTCAATTCAATGTTATTTATGAACGTGTAAAGAGGCACAAGAATTTTCTTTTTATTTATTTACAAAAAAAGGGAGGCGTCTGTTTAAAAATAATTAAAATCACTGGGTATGGGAAGAGATTGTTTTCCTGATAACTTTGTCGAATACTCTCAAATTCTTATTAATAAAATATATATTATTATCTTAAAACAAACAGATAAAACTATGTGTCTGAACCTCAGCATTTCCAAACTGATCGAGAGCTTATGAAAGTGGAAACTTAGACGATTTGCAAAGGTATTGTATCACATAATTACTGCATTAATTATCTTTATATGATGCCAAGATATTTGCTTCATATTTTTAATTATTCAACATAAATCTTGAGCGGTATATGCTCATATTAAGGAACTGATGGTAGGTAATATTCGTTACAACCCCTGTGAATAAGCCTTCTACATTGAATGTTGACAAATGGATTTAAATATCTTGTAATGTACTTTCACTCAAATGGCAGTCAATTCCTTTGGATTTAAGGGTGGTGCTTTCAAATGACATTTTTAACTTCTAAGAGCTCCATAGGATTTGAAACGAAACTCTAATGTACAATTCTAATTTTAAGACTCTTGTTTCTTCAAACGATGTTCACAGAGAAATCACTTAAGACAAACTTAAGAATTGTTGGGAATAATATTTGGCTTTATACTAGAACATTACTTACTGAAATTTATATTTTGGATTTCAAAGAATGGGCTGCGCACACAAAGGAATCTTATTAGTTGCAGCCTAAGTTGGCTGATAAAATACACTGATAAATACGATATGAGAAATTCAGCATCATTTTAACCATTACTTAACAGCCTATGATACGACAAGACGAGCCTAAAATTCTGAGTGACAAGAACGATCGCATCTTGATAAGGCTAGCTTATCAACGGAAACAAAGAGATTTTGATTTTGGAGAGCAGCCAAAACGGATTCAGTGGTTTCAAGACACGCAGATTACTGCATGCTGAGTGATTTTTCACAGAAAAGTTGAGGCTCTTGGTTAACATTGAATACACATTTGAATAGCATGGGTCAGGCATTAGAACATGGCAGTGGAAATCGGTGTGGTGAATTTGTCATGATACTCGTTCTTCCAGATATGTTTTTGGAAGACATTTTGTTTATTTGTTTTTCCCAAGGTGGTTGTAATGATATGAAACTGCTTCCTGTATGGACGGGTTCCATGAAAATTCACTGAAAAAGTTAATCGAAAGAAAGTTTACCGATTGGTAAGTCATTGAACCATAATTCATTGAAAAAAACCAATTCCTAGAATAAACAGTTGAACCTCAGGTTAACGAATTGTAATTCTTCAAAAAGGCATTCCATAGAATAAACGATTAATCGAACAACAGTTCATCGTTCTACAAATCGTTGCAAAAGCAGCTGATCGAAAAACAATTCAGCGATGACTTTTAGATGAACTTCTTTAATAACCCAGTGAAAGAGTAACTTTCTTACGAAGTATTGTCCAACAATGTTCGTTAACAATACTTAACAAATATCCAAGTTACAGCAACCGAAGTACGTGGTCGTCTAGACACGTGATAATTATTTTGTTGTATTTTACAGCGATATTCCGTCAGCGTAGCTGTTACGAGTCGTACTTCATTGTATAGATGGTGATTCATCTCCAGACAAATAATTTCGTTCAACCTAATTTTTTTTCACAGCAATAATGGTCAGATCGAAATCAAAATTGACGATTTCTAATACACATCTTAACTACGAAATTTGTTCAAATTTCATCCAACCAAAGCAGGATTCCTTCAAAAAATTTTCCAATTAAAGCGAGCCAATTGTAACTAAAACTGAATTGTTAAGGCAACGTCACCTACGTTTCCTGAATAATGAAGTTTATCGAATTTCATTAAATTAAAGAGTTATTGCATATATAATTTTCCCACGTTGTCCCATTGTGGCAAGGAATATAGTTGAAATGAAAATTTGACATTCGACGAATTTTTGTGAGAATTTCAAATAACAAATCTGAGTAAAATTCCTCCCATTATAATTGGCATACGAGCGTCACTTATTTTATTTATTTTTAACATTTTATTATGTCTCAGATAAAGTGCATACATACACTAATAATAATAATAATAACAACAACAACAACAATAATAATAATAATAATAATAATAATAATAATAAATTTTTTTAACCAACAGTTTATTATTTTTCAAAGAAATTTCACGAGTGCAGGGTACATTTTGTTGCATGTTATTAAAATTATATATATATATGCAGTATATATAACTGTCTGTTATATATAACTTGTCTGTTTGCAAGTGAGCAAACAGACAAGTGAATAGGATTTAATCATATTTCCGTTGTCTGTTTGATATATTTAATCCTGCGAAATAGGATTAAATACCAAGTTTATATAAAATTACTTAGTATCTTGAATACATAATATACCTAAGTTAAAAAACTGTCTTTCTCTCTCTCTCTCTCTCTCCATATATATATTCTCCAAGAGACGCACCTAGGTGTGCACGGGAACTGGGTATCCCCGGGTACCCGGGATTGCCAGTTCCAACAATTGTGGAACATTTCCAACAACAAGTGGACATTTCTGCCACTTCCAGAAATGTCCAACCCACAAAGCTGCATGGAAGGCAACGGAGAACCATCATGCATACTTTTTCTCTTTCTCCAAGAAATGATGAACAAGTCAATACGGAAGAATGAATTATGCACAAGGACAGATGGGACCCCCGGGTCTGATATTATGCAGTATGCTACCAGGGAGGGGGGGGGGGCTTGTAGATCTATGTTGGAGTCCCAGGAAGATAAGACCTCAAATGGTGCTGCAAGATCAAAGCCTCCGGGAAGTTCTGGAGCTAATGTAAGGACACAACATAAGAAAATGAACCTCAAAGAAAATACAAATATGGGCTCCTGGAATGTTAATTCAATATATCAAGCGGGGAAGGTGGCCAACGTGATTAAAGAAATGAAAAGAATGAAGATATCAGTTCTTGGAACTCTCAGAGGTTAGAGGGAAAGGGCAAGGAGATATAAGAACAGACGATGGATTTTGATTTATTTACTCAGGAGGAGAAGTACATCAAAGGGATGTTGGAATAATGTTGGATAAAAGGGTAGTCAATATGGTGGCAGGATATTGGCAAAGATCTGAAAGAGTGATTGCTTTGAAAATAAAGGCGAAACCTAGAAATATCCTCATAATTCAAGTATACCTACCAACAAGAGATCATACAGATGAAGTTGAAAAGATCTATCAACAAATAGAGGAATGTTTACATTTGAAAAATAACAGAGATATGCTGATAGTAATGGGAGATATGAATGAAAAGATAGGGATATAATAATAATAATAATTATATAATTATATGTCTTTAATTAAGAATTATCTGCGCGGTTAGCCTAGTGGCTATGCGCTTTGCAACCATATAGCTGTGGAAGGAGTGTCCTAGGTTCGATTCCCGTCGACAACGTGAGGAGCTGAAGGATCGTCCTCAGCCATAGCCGAATTAGCCGGTCTTAAACGTGGACAGTTGGGTTTGTTCCACAGTTTATCTAGGTTTTTCATCCCGCAAGCAGGCAAACTGGCCCCGTGAACACACATGGATTACAGTCATGGATATCGCCCTTAGGGGATGCAGCAGAGGAGTGGCGAACCAGCTGCATTAATACTCCAGTGACCTCTCATTACGAGGGGACTCAACTCGTCCTAGGACGGACGAGAAAGATAGGATAGGAGGAATTAAGAATTTAGGATCCGTGCGAAGAAGCATCCAGGCCGATATGTTGCTGTCAATTGAACCATCTGGATCGATTATTATTATGATTGTATTTACACTGTACATCATGTTGCACAATGCTCTGATATAAAGGATATTCATTCCTAAATTTCTAGAGCAGGATGTTTTGGGAACAACTGAAAGGCATTCACAAAAAAAAAAAAAAACGACTGTCCTTCACAATAACTTCTATTCCACATTAGTTTCTTATATTTCAATACAGTCGTCGCTAAATTGCGTGTTTCGTATGAGAATATTGTCGCTTTTATTATTTATAGTATTTTGTTTTTATTTTCGAATACTGACTGTTCTCTCTCCTTTATTTTTTTCACCCTTATATTATATAACTTATTTGATTTTGAACTCATAATCAATCAGCAAACTAAATCTACACTATTCCTACGAAACCATTCTGCAAATCATGAGGGGTAACTTCCTGCCATTACTGAAAAACAAACAAAAAAGTATTAATCTGCCAATCCACAGAATCATTACTTCGTTGATTAAAAATAAAACAAACAAACAAAATAATTTCTCTCCTTCTCTCAATCCACCTTAGGATTTTTCGTGGATCAAAACACGAGTAGGCATTCTGCCTTTTATCATATCATTGCCTACTCCGTCATTAACACCCTCACAGCTATTAGTTTTACTTGAACGGAGCGTCTTTTACTTGAAATGTCTAAGCACTGAAAAAAAGCGGGAGGAGGAAAAATGTCATACAGTATATACTTTTTTAAAATAGAAAACAAATCTTTATATATATATATAAGGAATATATATGGAGTTCTAAAGAAAGTGACTGGAAATTTTCCGTGCTTGGTCTAGAGTAGATATTATTTTTTTCATATTATGTAAATTACACGATATACACATAAGACTGAAATGAACATTTACAAACAAAAAGGACTTGCTACACACGGACAAATAAAATATACAAAAGGAAAAATGTCGGTAAGCTTCAATAGCATCACAGTTAATCTAATATAAACTGAAGTTATTTTTCATAAACATACTCCTTACGCCTTTTAATTCATTATTCGGTGAAGTGGCCATTCGATGATTTATAGTTTCAATGAATTGTGATTTTTTGGTAAATTGTATTTTCGACGAATTATTGATCGACGAATTTTTTTTTTTGAGGAACTGCCTTTCGACGAACTGCTTTTTCCATTAGCTGTTGTGCGATTAATTTTAATTTTTTTTTTCGATGAATTGCCTTTCGGCGAATTGTCATTTGGTAAATTTTCTGAATACCTTTATGCATTCCAACACGATAATGCTTCATTTCGGAAATCGATGGTTGGAAAACATGCAGTTCTAAGGGAATGTCGTCTGAACATTGCGTTGGTGAGCAAAACGTCACTGCAATAAACCGACAAAAACTATGATACCACCTGAAACGTAGAATGAGACACAGGCACCCACCATGCTCATTACAAGAACTTTATTAACACCATAAAATAAATAATTAAAAAACTACCACCAATATTCTTCCAGAAATGAATAGTCATCCACTACGTGATGAAGGGAGCTGCACATATCCCGTGACTTTTGGTAGGGAATATGGTAAGGAACATCGGGAATAATAGGGGGTACAATGGGTTCGTATCAAATAGTTCGAGTACAGGAGGGTAATTGTATGTGCTGAGAATCTGTGACCAGATCTTGTGGAAAGGGGGAGAGAAGATGCTTAAAAGGTGAAATAAACTTGAAACTGGGGATGATTAAATTAAGAATTTGATAATGGAGGCTCGTGGACAAATAAACCTGTTGCCATGTTTGCCAGAAAAGTGGACACGAATATTCAATACTTCTTTATAAGATAAACCCACTAAAGCGACAGCAAAAATGACTTCTCATCACTTATTTATTTATTATTATTTTTTTTAATTTCAGGATTAACGACATAAAAGGATCAGACACGCTAAAACGGGGAAAAAAACGGAGAAGAATTTGCTCTGACGCAATGATATTCCTGAATATATTGCTGGGAAAAAGTCAACGGACACCATAGTGTGGCCATGGCGCCCACCATAATCAGGTATAGGACTTCCTTTCGCTGCAGTGAATGCATCAATGGGGAATACTTTCGACAAGTGTAGGGTAGCGACCAGTTAGAATTTTGGACAATTTTTGCTGTAAGCATGTAATTAGGTCCTGGACTGTTTTAGGATGGAAGTCCCTTGATCTCACCCGACGCTCCAGTTCATCCCATACATGTTCAATAGAGTTGAGTTCAGGACTCTGTGGAGGCCAGTCAATCATGGTGACGTTCATGTCCACAAATCATGCAGTTACATAGCAAACTTATGGCAGTGTGCATTGTCTTGCTGAAAGAGGCATAAAGAGACATTTATCAGTTTCGTAGACGTGCCACAAAGTAGGATATTGCATTGTCCAGAATGTTCAAATACCTCTGGGAGTTCAATGTTTGTGGCACTACAAACAGAGTCCACGCAGTTAGTCTAGTGGCTTTGCGCTTCGCAACCATATGCCTGGGGAAGGAGTTTTCTAGGTTCGATTCTCGTCAACGACGTGAGGAGGTCAAGGATCTTTTCTCAGCCATAACCAAGTTAGCCGGTCTTGGGCGTGGACAGCAGGGTTTTTTCAGCCAGTTTATCTGGTGTTTTTCATCCCGCAAGCAGGCAAACCGGTCAGAGGACACACACACACACACACACACACACACACACACACACACACACACACACACACACACACACACACACACACACACACACACACACACACACACACACACACACACACACACACACACACACACACACACACACACACGGATTACAGTCAGGAATACTGACCCAGCCATAGGTCTGATTCATCAGCCTACGCCGGTTCCGGAGCACGGATAAAATTTGGGTAGGGGGACTAGATGGTACCGTGAACTCCCGTATAAACTGGGACCGCTGTATCATCACAAGAAATTCATTTATTTATTTACCACAAACAGAGGTCCGAGGCGAAACCATGAAAAACAGAACCATACCATCACACTGTCATCTCCGAATTTCATAGTTGGGGTAAGAGATGTTCACCGACGCTACACCCTCACCCGTCCATCTGCTCGGTTGAAGGAGAAGTGTGATTCGTCGCTCCATAATACAGCTTACCAAGCTTCGACGTCCACCGTGGGGCATGCATATTGTGGTCCTACCATGGAAGCCCATGTTGCGAGCCTCGGTTGTGAATGTCTTTATGATTCGATGCCTGTAACTCTGCATTCAACGTGTTGGCCAACGATTGTCAGTTTTTACATATCATCCTTCGAAGGATCATCAGGTCATGTTCAGTGAGTGTGTGGCGGGTCGTTCTCTGCGGGTAGACTTGCAGTTGATTCCTGCGCTTTCATCTCAGTATGATATCACTGATTGTTGATCTGAGATGGCACAATTTCTCAAAAATTTGCCAAAAATTTGCCGAACAAATATAGGCTTGCAGTTTGGCATCCTATTACAATGTTCCTTTTAAACTCCGTCAATTCCTTTCACCTGGTTTACATAAAGGTTTACAAAATGAACTGAGAACTTTTAATATTTATTATTCAGTAGTTTGATTTCGTATAAACAGGTTGGATAATTATTGAACATTTGTAAGATTATACAAACAACTGTAATAGTTTCTTTGTATAGTTTGATGGTTTAGGCTCAACATTAACTACACGTTAATGTTGAGCCTGGTCACTGAGCATTAAATGCATGAAAGCGCTCAATTTATTTTGAAATTTTATTTTATAAGTTTGTTTTGTGTTTTGAAACAGTTATTGCTTCTTTACTTCTATTAAATAAATAACGTACACATTACTTACGTATTTTCATTAATTTCCTCTGCTTCACAAGTTTCCTACAATGTGCGAATACATAAATGTTATATACTTATATGAATATATTTTAATCAGGAAATGCTTTTAATCGTTTATTACTAAATTACATAAAGAAAATATGCAAATATGATGTTTATTTTTTATAAATGAAATGTTCTATGGAATTCAAGCTCGGTTATAACAACTTAATTTAATATATAGTTAATAAAATGAATACAATTTTATCTCAAATCGACAATGAAAAGCATTTGCTTTCTAGAAGGACCACTTAGCTTATGCTCGATACTACACGGATTAGAAATGGTGGATTGAAGAATATTAGAAAGTAGGTCTTATCGTATGCCGAAATAATACAACAATCGCTCCATGCTGCCTTTCGGGTTAAAAATACCCGAATCGGGATTCTAGAAAAAACGGGAACTTAAAAACCCTTATAAAAGGGTTTTTCAGCCAAGGGCGAGTTATCTGGTTTCATATGAAAGATGGTAGGATTTCTTTCTCGTAAAACCGAAGAACGTGTCATAAAACACACAATTTTGACAAGCATAGTAGATAATATATTGTGAGTAACCGGTATATAATGGCCTTAATTTTATTTAGGGGAAGAAGGATTACTTTATTCTGAACAGACTACGGGATCAAACAAATTTACTATTGTTATCATACAGGTATCATACATCTCCATAGAGTCAGAAGACCCATCGTGGGAAATCCATTATTCACACAATACCTATTATACCTCTCCTTAAATTCATTCACTGAAGAAGCACCATAACTACCCGTTCACCATCCTCCAAGCAAAAAATCTTGTTCTAAAACCCTTGTTAAACACACACACTTACGCAACTTCTACTGGCGACTCCTTGTTCTTTCCAATTATGTTGTGGACTGAAAACAGTCTTCACTGTCAACCTATAAAACCTTTTAATAACTTAAATTCTTCTATCATGTCTCCTCTTTATCAGTATCAGTTAATTTTTAAAGTTAACAGATCATCAGTGTATTCTCATAGGGAGCATAGACACCTGCCACAATCTTTGTCACTCGCCTCTGGATCCTCTCCACCATTTCTTTATCCCTACAGAATCCGGGAGTTCAGATCGGTGCGCAGTAACCAGGTGGGCTTATTAAAGCCTTATTTAGGGGAACAATAAATTCTGTATCCCTACTTGTTAGTGTGTTCTTCAACAATCACGTAATTTGATGTGCTGTTTTGGTTACTTTCGCAATATGCCTTCTCAACGTCAACTCCCTGTCCGCAATCACACCCACGTCCCTGGCCTCATCGGTTTCCTGCAGTTCAGTTCAATCAATATAGTGCAGAGCATTTGATATTTTCCCAGAGTGCATCACCTTACACTTTGCTACATTAAACTGCAGCTATTGATCATTGCCCATACTGCCACTCTATTTAATCCTTCTTGCAGGATCTCTTCATCACCTTCATTTACCATTGCTCTTCCCAATTTAGCATAATCAACAAAAAAAGAATATTTCCTATATCATTAATATACAAATTAAATAACAGTCCCAAGTGTTGAGCTCTGTGGTACATTACCGGTCACTAGCTTTTTCCTTGACTCAATTCCTCCCCAAACCACTCTTCGATATGTTCATCAGCCACCCTGTAATCCATATTATTATTATTATTACACAAAAAAATGGTCGACTTCTTCGAGACAGTAATTTTTTAAATACTTTGTACACTGCCTGTTATGGTATCAACTTTTTTGTTTCAATTTTATTTTCTGTTTAAGTATCACCTTTCGATATCGGACCACCCAAAAGATAAAGTGGTTATCGAAAGATAGAAAAACATCACGTGGAACTGTCATTCATTCTTGAAGCAATGACTATCAGTTGCATAATTTGTTGGAATATCCCGATATAGAGATGAGATCAAATACGGCAGCCCTTTATGCCGTTTCATGCTTCCATTAAAGTGGAGAAGTCGTCTCACACGGATAGATGAAAAGATGAAGTTCACCCCCCCCCCACACACACACATAGGGACAGTCAAAAATATACGTTCGTATTCGAACGAGCATTCTATTGGTTGAAAAGCAGCTATGTCATCCCCTCAACCAACCAGGCCAGCGATTCACAGGTATATAAAAATAAAATTATGACGCAGTGAATCAGAGCAACTTGTAAGCAGTTAAAATAAATAAAAATTAAAAATCAAATTAAAAATATAAAAAATAAAAGTAAAAAATAAAGAGATGCGAAAATGTAAGAAGTAAAATATTTGAAAATTCGAATCAATAAAGTTTTAAAAAAATTACAGTAGTGGTTCTTAATTACGGACTGAAGGAAGAATATTCGGATAACATTTCCGTTTTCCAAAAATGCGTTGGTATTTTAAAAAAATATATGAATATGAGGGATTAGTATATAACTAGTAGATGCGGGGTATGAAATATGTTGAAACCCAGTAAACGTGTTAACAAGGGGTTTTTATATGGCACTACAGTCGTTCCCCAATAAATCTGCAAGTTTCTATAACTAAAACTATATATATACATATAGTCATTGGCTCTTACCAAGGGAGATTCTTTATAATCAGCGATCACAGAAGAAGAGCTGTAAAAGCAAATTTAAATTCAATTGAAACTGTAAATTTTTCTCATTTATACATATTTCAATTTTAAAATTTATTTAAATTAAGGGGATATTAAATCCCACATTGTTTTAAAACCGAATAAGAAACCCAAAGTTCGGAATCAAAGAGTTTCATGCCGAATATAGTAACTATAAAAGTAATATCGGCGACAACTAGCGTAAGCTAAAGCATGTATTTCACGTACGTAGTACAAACCAGGGCAACTCGCAGCAAAGGTGGAGAAAGTTCTGATCGCTATTCTTAGTATTTCACATAATGTAAAACCCATCTCCTAGGAGATGGGTTTTACATGATGTTATACATTATGTTTTTATGATGTTATACATTATGTTTTGGTGGGAGGTCACTATCCAGACCGGTTTCTATCTTTATTGAATGTAAAAGTGAAACGGGCTCTAAAAATAAGACGATCCAGAAAGATCGCCCAACTCTGCGTTGTTCCACTCAATGACCGGCTCACCCCGTCACCGAGAAGAACTTCACAGTATTGGCTCTACTCAGTGGCAGGCTTACCCCACCACCAAGCAGAGCCATAATCTCAGCGGTGGCCCTACTCAGAGAGGCAAAAACTATCCCCAAGCAAAGCCTCTCAGAGCCAGCCCCCACCGGTTTCGATCTTTATTGAGATCTTTGAATAAGTGAAACGGGCTCTAAAAATAAGATGATCCCGAAAGATCGCCCTACTCCCCGTTGTTCCACTCAATGACAGGCTCACCCAGCCACCGAGAAAAACTTCTCAGCATTGGCTTTACCCAGTGGCAGATTCACTCCACCACCAAGCAGAGCCATTATCTCAGCGGTGGCCCCACTCAGAGACAGGCAAAAACCTATCCCGAAGCAGAGCCTCACGGAGCTCCCCACCGGTTTCGATCTTTATTGATATCTCATCAGTGTGTAGCTAGACCAAATATAATATAATACCAAGGGTATAGCGAAAAGAATTTATACACTCTGCTATACTAGTTGTCGAAAAGGTGCACCCATAAATTATTTAAAATAAAGAGCCAATAGGCTTCATTTCGGCGATGTAAACATTTAAATTAAGGGAATATTAAATCCCATATTGTTTTAAAACCGAATAAGAAACTCAAAGTTCGGAATCAAAGAGTTTCATGCCGAATATAGTAACTATAAAAGTATCGCCGACTACTAGCGTAAGCTAAAGCACGTAGTTCAAATACGTAGTACAAACTAGGGCAACTTGCAGCAAAGGTGGAGAAAGTTCTAATCGTTATTCGTAGTATTTCACATAATGTAAAACCCATCTCCTAGGGGATGTATGATGTTATACATTATGTTATGGTGGAGACCCAGTCCAGTTTCGATCTTTGTAAAATTGGAACGGGCTCTAAAAATAAGACGATCCAGAAAGATCGCCCAACTCCGCGTTGTTCCCCTCAAACAGGCTCACCCCGCCACCAAGAATAACTTCTTAGCGTTGGCTCTACCCAGTGGCAGGCTCACCTCACCACCAAGCAGAGCCATAATATCAGCGGTGGCCCCACTCAGAGACAGGCAAAAACATATCCCCAAGCAGAGCCTCTCAGAGTCAACCCCACCGGTTTCCACCCTCATTGTGATCTCATCAGTGAGTAGCTAGACCAAATATAATACTAAGGGTATAGCGAAAAGAACTTATATACTCTGCTATACGAGTTGTAAAAAAGGTGCACCCATAAATTATTTAAAATTAAGAGCCAATAGGCTTCATTTCGGCGATGTAAACATTATTTAAATTAATATTTATAAATTTAGGGACACAAAACACACGTGTTG
This sequence comes from Typopeltis vanoorti, assembly GCF_054136105.1. Classification (NCBI taxonomy): domain Eukaryota; kingdom Metazoa; phylum Arthropoda; class Arachnida; order Uropygi; family Thelyphonidae; genus Typopeltis; species Typopeltis vanoorti. The sequence continues at coordinate 85,135,517 of NC_143550.1, forward strand.
AAAAGATTATTTTACTGATTATTATACCGGCTTTCAAATCCCTAAAAAATAACCGTGACATTATTATCACAAAAGCAGATAAAGGGAATGCCACTGTTGTTTTATATCGGACAACCTACATTGAAAAAATGAACCATTTGGTATCGGACCACAACTCCTACCAAATGGTAAATTACAACCCCACGCAACGCAACAAAAAGCAAGCTACTGAACTACTTAAATCAGTAGTTCTAGTAGTTCTTTTTTTTTCTGGAGAATTATTATTATTATTATTATTATATCTTTGCAGCTGTCCAAAGAAAGAAAGGTGAGTCATGAAGTGCAACAAGTGCCTGAAGGAATTACCGTCCGACGGAAGTCATATAACCAGCAGGAAATGCATAGGAATCTTCAATTTGCATGATCCGGACTATCAGAAACAACTTGGCAACGTAAATCCAATGCCAAACGAGAAGAATGGAAGTGCTAAAATTTTAGAGAGAACAAAGAAACGCCGCCACCCACGGCAGAACTGATTACACCGGAGGCAGAATCGGACGATGAACTGAACAGACAACAAAATACCAATGAGTCTTATAATTTGAATTCCGTAAATTTATTGCTAGAAAAAGGGTTTAGAAAATATAAAAGCCAGCTTGGTAAATCTTGTCCAAGAACTATTTGATAAACAGAATAAAGAAATAACAAAAAAAATAAGCGATTATGAAGATTTTGTTAAATTTAATAATTCAAAAGTCGAAGAAGTCTTATAAACGGTAAAAGACATTAAAATCAGCGTTAACGCATTAACTGACAGGCAGCACAAATTGATAAAAGACACATCGGAATTCCGTCAAGAATTTAATTCCCTGAAATTAAAATACAAAGTTTTAAACCAACAACAACATAAAGAAGACCTTGTCATAAATGGTCTTCCAGAAACCGAATCCACAGAAAATCTCAGAGATGTAGTTTTCAACTTAGGCCATGCAATTGACATCCCCCTACAGCATAATGATATTCAGACCATAAATCGGTTTCCCAGGAAGAACAGAAAACAAAGCTCGCCACGACCTACACCAGTCATAGTTCGTCTGACAGGCAAGGCTACAAGAGACAATCTCATAAAAGCCAGCAGACTGAAAAAACCAGTAGTCAAGGATTTAAATGCATCGCAAGACAACACGCCAATCTTTCTATCTGAGTATTTAACACCTTTCAATCAGAATCTTTTGTACCAAGCAAGAAAAAAAAACCAGAAAAAAAGTATCAATTTTTATGGATCAAAGACGGCAAACTATTCCTGAGAAAGTCACAGACTTCAAAGTCTATACAAATAAAAAACTCGGAAGATATAGACAGGTTACCAGAGTGAAACAAAAGACTCCAACTTAGTTCAATAAGAAAATCTGAACACAACAAAAATGAATGTGAACCATCAGATAGATGTAATGACAGCAGAATACATCAGTAATTGTATTTTCGAATCGTTTGATTCATGGAAATAATACACAGTACAAGCGAGAGGTCTCTCAATCTTGCATATTAACATCAGAAGCATCCGAAAACATTGGTTATTGTTACAGGCTTATCTGAGGAATTACAATGATATTGTTGATATGTTGATTCTAATAGAAGTATCCATAACTAATGACGAAGCAACTGCTTTCCAAATTCCAGGCTTCCAAAACATAGATCATGCCGCCAAAGAAAAAGAGGGGATGGAATATTAATATTTATAAACATAAATTAGTAGCAAACGAAACGGCCTATCAGTTTGAGCATGCTGAAACCCTTTGTCTCGAAATCATTAATACCACCAATAGACAGCATCCCATAATGAAAAATGCTATGTACAGGCCATCAAACCAAAACATGATGAAATTCTTGAAAGAACTCAATTGCTGGCTTTCAAGCCAAGAAATATGCTCAACCGAACACCTAATGATAATTGGCTACATAAATATAAATATTGCAAACGAAAACCAGAACAACACTGTACAATACCTAGACACAGTATCCATGTATAATCTAATACCAAGAATAACATAATGTACTAGAGAAGAAATATTCGGAAGTACTATCACTGCCTCCTGTCAAGATCATATAAACGTCCGAGCACCACCAAATACTTACACTGCATCAGTCATAAAATGCAAAGTAGCAGACCATTATTTAACCGCTCTAAACCTGAACACCAAGACAATACTCATGCAATGTACCACAGAAGAAAAACGACAGAAAACAATAATAGACGAAGAAATAGTCAACCACGAAATAAGAAAAACAAACTGGGACCACCTGACATCAGATTCAGCAGATATCTTATAAAACAACATTAAACTCACACTGGAGAAAATATATAAGAAAGCTACAAAGAAAATCCGAATTCCTTCAAAAACAACACAAAATCCTTGGATAACACAAAACTTAATCCTAGAAATACACAGAAAGGACGCTTTATGGAAAGAATTAAAGCGATATCCAAATAACACAGCTTTAAAAACTGAATATAAGATAACAAGGAATCGCCTTACAGCACAAATCAGAAATGCAAAAAGAAATTACTACAGAGACAAACTAACCTCTGCACAAAACAACATGACACAAACTTGTCATCTGATCAATGAGATGCTAGATTTTGTTCACAACACCACCGCCTCCGAAACCATAAAACACAGCTTCATGAAAGACGCAAAACCTATCCAACAACTAGCAAATGACTGTGCATCCAAGAAATGCACAGAAATATTCCCCCAATCACAAAACGAGACCCTCCATTGGACCACAATCAAAACGACATTATGGTTTCCAACCATAAAAGAAGCAGAACTTCTCTCAGCAATACATCAAATCAAACCAAACAAAGGCCCAGGAATAAATGGTATCAGACCTAAAGATATAAAGCAGCATGTAACTAGTTTAAGTTCTATCCTACTAAAACTAATAAATAAAATATTTAAAACACGACAGATACCAAGTATGCTAAAGACCGCCATAATCACACCCATATACAAACATGGAAAAAGAAATTTAATCAGCAATTACAGACCCATAACAATATTACCAATTATCAATCAAATTATGGAGCGCATCATACTGAAGAAACTCACAGCCTACACTGAGATCTTTCATATTATCCCCAAAACACAATATGGTTTTCAGAAAAATAAGGGAACAACATCTCTCTTGGAAGACTTTAGAGACGTAATTAATACCGCCTTAGAAAAAAACAAAGTTGCCATGGTAGTCTTTATTGATCTAACTAAAGCATTCGATACATTTACACATCAAACCTTTTTAGAAAAGCTGAGGCATGTTGGAATGGACGGGCCTCTTCACAGGTGGTTTACAAACTACCTCCAAAATAGAAAGCATATCACAGGTATCGGATCAAACCGAAGCAGAGAGCTACCAGTAACCTGTGGAGTGCCACAGGGAGCTGTACTATCCCCAACTCTATTCAACATTTACACGCACGATATCAGTCAGCTACCACTCAAAGGTAAGATATTCCAATACGCAGACGATACAGCAATAATATCCATCCATAATAACGCAAGCATAGCCCAAAAAAATATGCAACATGACATAAACCTGATCATAGACTGGCTCACGAAAAACTCCATACACCTAAACTCAGAAAAGACAAAATTAATGATATTCAGAAATCCACTCACTCGACCAGTTGATAACAAATATATAACCATCCAACATTCACTTTCCAACATACAAAACACACAAAACAGCAAAACCACTACAATCACTCAGGTTGAAACAACACGATACCTTTGAATTTACTTCGATGCAGATATGAACTGGAATAGCCACATAAGCCATCCACACAATGAACTCCGAACAATAAGTGGCAAACTCTACAAGTTAAAAATACATAGTTCCCATACGCCTAAAAACACTAATATACAAAGCACTATGCCAAAATATACTAAGACACGCTATAACAACGTATGCTTTCTGCGCACCCTACAAATTAAATAGATTAATGTCGCTACAATACAAAATGACAAAACTGATCTTTTGCCAACAAAGAGAAAATCACGACCTTATAAACATTGCAATGTCAGCACAAAAAATACTGACAGCAAAACATTTATGTCACTATGCAGCTTTGCTAAACCATTATTTCGATGCCAACTACAGGACAGTCAGAAATACTTACCCTATAACAAGACCTGAGACTACTAATTATATCACATATAAATACAATAATCACTGCGGAAAGGCCACGTGAAACTTCTACATCCCAGACATGATAAACAAATTACCTTTTGAATATAGAAACCTTACAAATTGCAATAGCCTGGAAAGAGCTCTAAGGACATACTATGAACAAGAAACACGCACCCAAAATACCATACAAATTTAATGAAACACAATATATTCGTTCAGGCTTCCAGTTCAGCGATGCATCAATGCATTCCAAGTTATTGTGCGTGTATGTGTGTGAGTGCGCGCGCGCGAATTTCTCAATCACAGATTTCGCAGCTTCCCAACACAGCAAAAAAAAAACAATTCATAATAACCAACTGGTGTCATCCTCAGATAAGCTTACATATAAGCTTCGAGGATGAAAGTAAAGAAATTAGTTCTCATCCAAGATGTATCATATGTAACCAAATGCATGTAATGTACGTATCACATGAAAACCAATGTATGTAACGTATGTATTATATGTAAACCAATGTACGTAATCTAAGTAACACATGTAAACAAATGTAAGTAATGCATCGTATATAATCAAATGTATGTAGTGCATATAATAACTGCAACAAATGTATGCAATGTAATAAAAAAAATCTTTTAAATGTAAAAAAAAAATTATAATAATAATTCCCAACACAGCAAAAAAAAAAAATGTTTGTAATGTATATAATAACTGTAACAAATGTATGCAATGCAATAAAAAAAATTCTTTTAAAAGTAAATCATGAGTTTACACTGTATGTTTGTGAGAATAAGTAAATATAATATTTAGAATGCATATGTGTAAATACTGTTGTATAATCACACCTTTTCAAACTTGCAAAAAAAATAGTAAACTACAACATGTAATACTACTTATAATACTACTAAAATATTTATAATACTAAAATATAATACTACTTATGTAACTCTGAACAATATAATTTTAAATTATTATAATGATTGTTATTTAAAAAAAACTGTTATCAGCATTACTATTTAAATCTCATAATATGTAGCACAAAGTGCTGAACCTTGTAAAATAATATGCTGAATAGATGATCATTGTTCATATGTAAATATTTGAAACAACAATTAAAAAAAATATTGCATATTTAAATTTGTCCTATAAAATTGGGCCGACACATTCCGACTACAATTCTTTTTGAGCCTTAACATTCTCGCTATCAGAACGTCACAGAATGTCTTCTAATGTTAAAACGATTAATGTTGTTCATATTATATTTTAAAGTAAGTAATATAACTGGAGATTGTATACTCACTTCTCTGAATAGAAATTTACCCATAGCAACTAAGGATACAAAAAAATTGAAAATGTTGGCTTCTATTTCCCCCTATCTTTAGGAGAATTACACAATACATTGTAACAAACTATTTTTAATTTTAAGAAATCACGGCACCACTAAATCACTTTAAAGAACTTCTATTGACTTAGTGGGAAGTAAGAACATATACAACATTTAAAAATGAAGGGATCTTTGGGGGTAGGTATATTTTTTGCTTAGCGAATGGGATTTTGCATAATTGGTCGAGCCCTTTTACAGGAGATAAAACAAAAAACGATAGTGATTATACATTTAATTATAACGACATTCTCCATGATTTCTACAGTCCAGGAACTGTTAGCATGTTTGGCAAGTTAGAATTACTCCTGTTATATATTTATGAAAGTATCGGTATTGGATGGCCAATCAGTGTTTCTTAGTAGACAGTATGCACGATCTCATGATTTATCTGTTCTCAGACGAATAATAATTGACTATGTCACTGGGCCTGATTTTGTAAGAAATTATTCCGGGGACATATGCAGGACTTATCCATCTTTGATGGCTGAACAATTCACAAGGTCTCAAATCAATGCAATATCTTTGAGATTATGTAGAATGATTCTCTGTAAGAAATATAGATCATACACAGCTTGCAATTCGGGGACTTTCCATAGCTCAGTCCATGAAGACATGCAATTAGCAAAAGAAGGCATAATAGACTCATCAGCCAAAACATTGTAATCCGTAAGTACGAGAGAGTTGATCTTCGTTTGGCCGAGATAAGAGTTTAAACCCGAACTGGAACTTCTTCCATCATACTAGTGATGTCCTAAGGTATTCAGGACCAACTAGACAGAAACAGCGTCCCTGGAAGTAAGCGAGGCGCTGTCTTCGACCGGTAGATACTGCCTTCCAAGTTTCCTCAAATGTTTGTTGGGATTGAGTTGGGTTGAGAATGGGACGACCAAGGGAATATATGGAATGAATGGATATGCTCTTCGTACAGTGCTTGTATAAAGCCAGGCCTTATGACACTAGCGTTGTCTTTCAAGAAAAGTCCAGATCCAAAAAGTCAGGCATGTGTAAAGACATGCCTGGTCCAAAACAATCCCAAAGAAAAATTTAGCGGTTAAGTTATGTTGATTACAGGACCCAGTGCTGTCCATGAGAGGAATCCCACAACCAGCCTGTTTCTGTCCAATCAGAAACATCCTTGGTGGCCATAATGTTTTGGCTCTTGAGTATATACACTGTTTGGAAAGAAATCAAGAGACACGTGTGAGGAACAAATATCCATGACGCCCACCTTATCGTTAGCGCCACGGTTGTTTGTTTATACCTTCCACAAGCATACGATAGCGATCAATGGGAATTTAGGACCATTCTGCCTGTAGGCATGTACGATGGTGGTCTGAAAGGTTCTCGGCCTAACAATGAAAAACGAATTTATAATTTCAAAATTATTTTTATTTTTCAACATAATTTTTCCTTAAGACTAATACATTTATTCTAGCAATGCTCCAGCGCTATTATCCCGTCCCTGTAGTGGTTCTCAGTAAGATATGCAAAATACCAGCTGCAATCACATTTTGATTATAAGAAAAACGCTGACTAACGAGCAAGAGGTTTAGTTTTGAGAAAAGATAGACGTCAGAAGGAGCCAAATCTGGGGAATAGGGTGGATGTTCCAACAATTCATATTGCAGATCCCTTAATTCTCCCATTGCCAAAACACGTTTGTGGGCAGGTGAAATGTCCTGATGAAAGATGATTTTTTCTTCTGCAAACCGGGTCTTTTCTCACGAAGTATTTCGTATAGGCTTGTAAAAAGATCGGAATAATCTTCCCCGGTTATTGTTTTATCGTTTTCAAGATAATTAATAAACCAAATGTTTTTAACATCCCAAAACACAGATGCCATGACATTTCCTGCAGATGAACCGACTTTGTATTCTTTAGGGCTGAACAACCTGCTTTTGTCCACTGTTTTGACTGCTGCTTGGATTCTGATGTGTAATGGTGAATCCAAGTCTCATCCATAGTAATAAATCGATGCACATAATCAGTTTTATTCTTGTTCAAACGCTCCAAGCACTGTTCAGAGATTTTAATGCGTTTATTGATCTGCTGTGAGCAAGCGTGGCACCCATCTTGCGCAAAACTTTTTCATTTGCAATTCTTCATGCAAAATATATCGTACACGTTCTTTTGAAATGCCTATAGCCTCAGTAATTTCACTTACTTTGACTCGTCGGTCATTCAATAACATATCGTGCAATCGATCAATGATTTCTGGTGTTGTTACACTTTTTGGACGTCTCCTTCAAGTGGATCATCTTCTGGTACGGTCACGTTTACACTCGGCAGCCCATTTCTTAATTGTCGAAAACTAAGGAGAAGAGAGCCCATAAACGCTTATGAACTTCGAATGAATTTCGTTTGGCGTTAAACCTTCTTTTACAAAGAATTTTATAACTGCACAATAATCAATATTATCGATTTCAAGGGACAACATTTTTGCTTCAGTCAGCTGAGCTGTATAAAACAAACTACTTGATAGATTTACTTGCAATTTCACATGGATTCTTATGACAGATATATCAACTTAGAAAAAAATCTTTCCGATAGTATTGCGATGTATGGTCAAAGCCGAGAACTTTTCACACCACCCTCGTAATGAGGTCCTGAACTGTTCTGTGACGGACGTCGCTTGACTTTATCCTACGCTCCAGTTCATCTTACAGATGTTCAATAGAGTTGAGATCAGGGGACATAAGATCATGCCCCCAAACAACGTGCGGTTTTATCCAGATCTATACCAGATTTCACTTCTTAGATCAGTATCCATTTTCACGGCTGCTATAGTTTCCAAAACTCTCGATGAACTTTTAATTTTAACCGGACAAGTACAAGCGATCTGCAAGATTTTGAATTTTCTTCTGAATACTTCCGCAAGATGTAGATAAAACATTTCAATCAGAATTCGATTTGGAATGAAAGATACACTCTGATCTTAGTTTCAAATTCTGCTTTTGTGTTTCGTACCAAAAAGCACGCTAAAGATTCTGTTCGGAGAAGAGTAATTTTATTAATTAATTAACTCCTACCCTCCAAATGACACCCACATACACACTATTCCATCATAAATGATCTTTTTTTCATTATTATTATTTTTCTCTATTATAAAATTGAATTGTGCAGTTGTAACAAGGATTCTTCCTTCCTTAAAAAACTTTTTAAATCGAGTGACAACTAGATACAGTACCCACGTGTCAAGGCCTTCTGCTATCATTGGAACAATCCTTCTTTGCTATTGTTTGCCAAATATTAATATAATATAATATATAATATAGTATGTGAAGACTAGTCTCAGTAATTTTTTTTTCTATTATTCCGTACCAGTTACAATTTATGCACGTAATCTGCCTTTTTTAAAAATATAGCTAGACATTTATGGAAAAAAAAAAATAAAAGGTCATAAAATAGAAATGAGAATATATTTTTTCTGATATTTTAGATAGTTTAATTAATTAATTTTCAAAGCTTATATACCTAATTTTACCTAAATAAATCATAGTTTAATATATTAAAAGTATTTAATTTAATGAATTCAATATATTTATTATTTATTTATTGTAGGGTGCTTAAGGGTCAAAGCTGTATAACTGAGAGGAGACCTCCACATAGCCTTTAAAGGAATGCGGAGAACCGACTAGGGCTTCTGACCTAATGTCCAATCCTCACCTTCTCGTGGTGCACCCTGTTGGGTATCTACTTGGATACTGAACGAACGAGGATGGGCTGGCAATTTGGTATTTAGCCGACCAAATTGTATTCTTATTGGTTAAACCAAAATAAAAAATGATGGTACAACATGACAAAATTTCATGCCGGCTGGGGCGTCGCCCGGTTAAACAAGGCCCCGTTGTTTTCGCCAGGGAACCTGGGCGAACAGCGAAAAGTCAGCTACTGGAACAAATCTGAAAACAAACCCCAACTCAACATCACCAGAGTTAAAGATCGGTACTATCAACGTAAGAAGCCTGAATGGCAAAGAAATGGAGCTAGCTGAAGAATTAGATAAGTACCAGATCGACATAATAGGAGTGACTGAAACAAAAAAGACCAAAACTGGTGAGATCTTTCTGAGCAATAAATACAAAATGTTATATTCAGGCAATGACAATCAAGGAAATGAAGGAGTAGCCATAGTATTCAACACAAAATATGATGTTAATTTTCTTGAATGGCAATCAGTCTCAAGTAGAGTAATGTGGGCAAATATGAGAATGGGGAACTGGACAATGAAACTTATTTGTGCCTATGGTCCCACAGGAGTTTCTACTAAGGCAGAAGTGGAGGAATTTTTTGATGATTTAGAAAAAGCAACTCACACAATGAAAAAGGAAAAGTTGGTCCTTGTTGGGGATCTAAACAGTAGAGTAGGAAATGATTGTGAGACATGTAAAAATATTTTGGGAAAATTTGGAGAAAAGAGCAAAGCTAATAATAATGGCAAATATCTGTTGGATTTCTGCTCAGGACATGGACTGGTTATTACTAACACCATGTTCCAACATAAAAATGTGCACAAATTCACATGGAGAGAAGAGGCTAGGAATAAGAAAAGTCTCGTTGACTATGTTATTGTTGATAGTGATGTTTTCTCCCTGGTGCAGGACACCAGAGTGTACAGAGGATTTGAAATTGGAAGTGATTACTATTTAGTCTTGAGCAGGATAAAATTGAATTTCATATTGAAAAGAATAACATGTAAGAAAGTTTTAAAGCGAATAAAAGTTGAGAAGATCTCAGATGTGAACTGTAGACTAAAATACAGAAAGATTATTGGAAACAAAATGAAAGAGTTTGAGAACAGGATCAAACCTTGGAGATTCAGTGGCAAACTCTGAAGAAAACATTGATTGATTCAGCCAGAGAGGCATGTGGCGAGGTTGTCTGCAAGGATAAAAAAATCAGAACTCCCTGGTGGACACAGGAAGTTAAAGAGGCAGTGAAGGAAAAGAAGAAAGCATATCAAAAATTGTCAAATAAGTCAGCTTGTGCTCTTAAAGAATATAGAGACAAATGCAAGAATGCTAAACACTGTGTAAAACTAGCTAAACCAAAGTCATGGGAGGACTTTGGCATGAATAGAAAATAAATATCAACAAGCTGGCAAAATATTCTGGAGGTCGTTGAAGAAGCATAGGAATGGAGGAAAGAGTGCTGTAAAAGGAGTTAGAGATGATAAAGGTGACATGAAAACAGGAGAAAAAGATATCCTTGAAGTATGGAGTAATTACTTTGAAAAACTGTTAAATGAAACAAGCAGTGATGACAGCACAGTGGTAAAAAACACTGACCAGGCATGCAGGCAGGAATACATATCCATACTTGAAGTAGAAAAAGCCATCTAAGGCTTGAAATGTGGAAAGGCAGCTGGAGTAGATGATATTCGACCAAAAATGCTGAAGTAAGGTGGTATAAAAGTCTTACAGTAGCTGCACTGCATAGTTCAGAAAGCCTGGACAGAGGGACGAATTCCCGATGATTGGAGTAGAGCTCTCATAGTACCCATTTATAAAAAGGGAAATAAAACTGAATGTGAGAATTACAGAGGTATTTCCCTACTGAGTGTTCCTGGCAAGATCTATGCAAGTATACTTGAGAAACGGTTGAAAAGAATTGTGGAAGAAAAGCTTGGTGAAGAACAAGCTGGATTCAGGCCAAATAGAGGCTGTCAGGATTAGATTTTCACTTTACTACAAATAGTCGAGAAAGCATGGGAATATAACAAAGATCTGTATTTAAGTTTTGTCGATTTGGAAAAGGCATATGAGAAGGTGCCAAGAGAGAAGCTATTCAATACGCTGCGGTTATATGGTGTCAATGGGGCATTATATCAAGCAATACTTAGTCTTTATTTGAGTTGTAAATCAGCAGTTAGGATTGAAGGAAGTACAGGAAGATGGTTTAATGTTAAACCTGGTGTGAGACAAGGATGTACATTATCCCCTCTGTTATTCATTATCTGTGTGGATCACATTATGAAGGAAAGTGGTATTAAAGATGATATCAAAATTGGAGATGTTAATATCAGCTCTTTGCTTTATGTGGATGATGTTATACTTCTAAATAAATCCGCTACAAATCTGCAAGATTCTCTGACTAATTTGAATAGCTGTTGTAATAGATATGGTATGAAGGTCAGCAATAAAAAGACAAACACAATGAAAATAGGCAGAATCATTGAAAATGTCAACTGTGTTGTGAATGGAGAACCTTTGGAACAAGTATAACATTTCAGCTACTTAGGCATGATTTTTAGTGAAGATGGTAAATTAAATATGGAAATAGACAACAGAATTAGCAAAGCTGGTATGGTGGAAAGTCAATTGAATAAATTCATATGGAATAAGAGAGAAATTAGTCGGAACACAAATTAGCTGTATACAAGACAGTGTTCAAACCAGTTTTAACTTATGGATCTGAGAGCTGGGTCAGAAATAAAACACTTGACCAAAGACTAGAGACCGCAAACATGAGAGTCCTGAGAAAGATTAGAAGCCTGAACAGATGGCATCAATGGCAATATCATATTAAAAACGAGGATATTAGGAAAGAATTTGACAGTGTCAACATCCAGGATTGCGTTAGCAGAGCTAATCTCATGTGGATGGTCACTTAAATAGAATGGGAGAGAAAAGATTAGCAAAACAAGTGTTTTCTGCCAGGTTCGCAGGAAAACGACCCAGAGGAAGACCAAGATATAGGTGGATTGATACGGTACAAAGTGCCTTAGACGATAGAAATGTAAGATCTGATAATGTTGGAGTCTTGACAAGTAACAGACTGATTTGGAGGAAAATTGTAGATAGGAAGTTAGTAATGATGTAATTTTTTCATGTAGTACTATCATATCCTGTACACTCCTTGAGGGTACATGGCAGGAATTTGATGATGATGAAGATTATGATATATTTATTGTATAAAATATAGTTTAATTGATATGTCTCTTCGGAAGTTTCCAGTTACTTCAGGATTAAGTGGTGTATGTTTCATGATGACATCCCCTCCACAAACCAAGCAACATAAGTACTATATAATACTGGAAACAATTACTAGAAACGTTAGACTTTAGAATGAAACACTTACACGCAGTCAGGTTTACATTGCGATTCGCATTTTCTGAATATGTTGTCTTCATCAATTGCGTCTGAAATGATAAATTATTGAAAGTTTGAGTTAAGGAAATTTAACTGCATCTATAATCACTACACTAACAATATTTTAATTGAACATTGTTTACTTGGAAATGTAATAAATATTATTATTAAAACTTTTAATAATTCACTATATTAATCCCACTGATCAGGGTATAAAGGCATTAGAAGTTTATTTTTATTTTATGAGACGATGAATAATCTATAGCACATTACCACTGTGCGTGTGAGTAAAAGAAAAGGCAAAAGAGAGAAGACGCCCTTCTTGGAAAAGAATTTACAGCTGTGAGCGAAATGAAGAGGAGGAGATATTTCATTGGGTTTAAAGTTGGAGTGTGAATGAATGTTGCCCAACAACTTCTTTGACACACACATGTGACACGTAACAAGAACATGTATGAAAATATCTATAAACGTCATATTGCAAAAACAGAAATGAATATAAGAAAATGACTGGAATGAATATGCATGTGTATGTGTGTGTGTATGTGAGAGAGAGAGAGAGAGAGAGAGAGAGAGAGAGAGAGATCTTCTTTGAATATTTTTCTGTCTCCCCTTTTCTATTTTCAAAAGAATTTCCAAGAAAATCTAAAGTTTTTCTAATATTCACGAACTACAGAGATTAGTAATAAATGATAATATAAAATGTTATATTTTCTATTATCGTTTATCCTAACAGAACTATTTGTGAGAGAACATCACAGTAACATATTTAATTCTCTGTTAAATATTTGAAATCCATCATAAATCAACTTTTTCATATTAAATCAGCTTGAATACTGAGAAACTTGCGTTAAATTCAGTGCAATGTAGAAAAGAAAGAAAAAAAGGAAACGTGTGAATAAATACGTGTTCAGACCCATGGAAATGACCATAATGCTCAACTTATTAAACATGCAAGTGTACACTTGGTTGTTACTTTCATGATATATCTAATCAGGATAATTAATTTTCACTTACGTCTCTTGTAATATATATGACAAAGAACAGAATTATATTGCACAATATGATTATCTGTTTTACAAGAATCCAGCTTTAATGTACGAGTATATAATAAGATTTCAAGCTGAAAAAAATCGCTTCTGTAATGTTTAAAATGTTGTTATTTCAGCATTTATTGTACAGCTTCCTTTGATCAGTTCATCTAGTTATAGTGTAAAAACTGTCTAATAAAAAGTAGGCTACAGAAATGTAAAATAATTTTTTTAATAAAAACAAAACATGGTAGTAATTCATTTTTAATGTTTATTGATAGGGTAACATTGGACCTTGAATACCTACAAATTATTATTTTCAGGATATACATGTGGAAAAGGGCTTTTAAAAGAATTAAACCAAATTCTTATTGAGAAACCATTAAGAATAGCCTCTTTGTTTATTTTGTTCATGTCCTTAAGAGTGGTATCCTTGCAGTTTTTATTAATTTATATTAAAATTCATTTCTAATGCTTATAACGTTACGGTAATTCGAAGAAAATTATACAAAGTTAAGTGCAGAATACGGATTTGATGGAACATACCATTTTCGCATTTCACCACCTGTTCGTTCTCATTATAACAGTTTTTCCCATCTTTTCCACGAAAATTCATTTTCTCGCACTCTTCCACACAAGCCTGAAATTATTATTAAAAGTTATTAAATTCATATCCATTTTTATTATTCTCAGGGAATAATTTTGAATTGTTCTAAGAAATATTAATTACGATTATAAACTGTAAATTGTTATTGAGAAGAAATTAGAAAAGAATATTTTAAATATAATTCTAACAACAGAAAAAAGTTTATGGAATTCTTGAAAATAAGCTGAAATACCGACATATGATAAAAAAAGAAGAAATTAAAGAGAACAAAAGATATAGATGATTTTTGCTATGCTATGTAGTGGAGTGGACCAACATATCAAAGCTTCTAGTGATCTGACCACTTTAATCGATAATAAATGGAAAAATAGAACCCGAAAGTACAATTTTGTAAATGATCGAATTATAACGGTTAAGTTAAAAACAAATAGAGGCTACTTAAATATTATAGGAGTATATGACCCTTATGAAGGCCCCTTTTACGGGGAGGTACGGCACCATCTCAATCGCCCCACAAATTTTATCCGGGTTCGGAACCAGCATAGCTGATGAACCAGGAGTATGGCTGAGTCTTATGTATTCCTGACTGTAATCCGTGTATGTTCACGAAACCAGTTTGCCCGTTCTTGTGGACGAAAACCCCAAGTTTTACGGATGTTAAAACCTCCTACCTCCACTTGATACCGGCTAACTCAATTTTCGTCCAAAGAGACAAGATAAAGGTTCCTGAAGTCACGGACCGAAATCGAACCCAGGTCTTTCCGACAAAATGCCTTCGTCTATGCCGTACGGAGACTCAGGATTTTAATAAAGATAATTCATAAAGCAGCCACTAAAGTACTTGGAAAGAAAAATAAAATATTAAAAAGAAAAAATGTTAAACCATTTGGAATACAAATCTAGAAAATGCAATAACAGAAAAATAAATGACATACAAATCTCTCCTTCAAAAACATACAAGGTAAACAGAATAAATATAGGTAAGACAATAGTGCAGAAATCTCAACAAGATTCGTGGAACTGATTACAAGACAGCCTACAAAATATTAAGGAAACTTAACAATGAAAAAAGTGATAAAGCACAAATCAACATAAGATACCGAGGCGATCACTAAAGAGAATCCTTAAGGAGCTGGGTGCGTTTTCGTACATTCAGGTAGTTCAGTGTTTAAGAGCAATGCATGCCGGAAATACTGTGCACGCGTACAGGCCAATGTTTATGAAGATCCGTCCTCCCTCCATAATGTCTCGGTATCGAACGAAGCGTGTTTCCATCTAAGCAGTTATGTAAAAAGACCCTATAGGTTTCTTGGTTTCTCGAGACCTGAATTTGTGAATTACGAGAAGGAAACCGCATGGTGCGCGTTTTCAGACCATGGCCTATTTCGGCACTCCTTCATTGAAAAGAGTATAACCATGTGTTTGAACAGCGAACGTTACCTCTATAATGTGTTAGTTCCGTTCACCCAGGATTTGGATAGGATGTATCGTGCAAAAAGAATCCATTTCTTGCACTGGTATTCCAACCTGACAGAACAAGCTGTCACATATCACGTGCTTTTAGAGCCTATTTATCAGAACATTTCCTGAGGAAGTTCATTTTGAGGTTCACAGAATTCCCTTACCCTTTCACGCTCTCTTGATCTCACATCGCTTGATGCCTTCATTTAGGGATAAAAGGGACGATATGTCCAGAATATGTCCAACCCTTGTTCTCCGAGATGGCAAAGGACCTTTCTAAATGCTATGAAACCTATCTTGAAAGACAAGGTTCCCATTTCGAGCACGTCTCTTTAATGTTTTATTCGACCAAGATTTCACAGATAGTTGTGGATGTACAGACCATCATGTGTCAATATATATTTCTTCGTTAATAAACCCGTTTATTCCGTAACATATATCGCTGAAGTTATTCAGCACAATTTTTTTTTCTGTGCCATGCTGTATTATTCTAAAATGTTTGTGTTTAATTCGATGTGAAATAAGATCCTAAGCATTCACATTCCTCTACTTTCATATTTTTTAAAAGGATTGATACATTGCATCTTAAAGGTATAGATAGAACGAACTTTGTCAGGATATATCTCCTTATTTTTTCATATATGTAGTGACACCAGTATGTCCAAATAGTTCGCAGAGTTATAATAATTGCAACTATTTGAACTATAATTAGCTTCTCGTTTTGTCAAAATAGTTAGGTTCAAATATCTGTTTCAATTTCTAGCTAACATCTGAATCCTCCATTGCAAAACTCGAGCATTTTAATGGCAATATTGAATCTGTTGGACATCGTTTGTCTTTGTATCTTAAATTACATATTTCATATAATTCTGTCTACCTAGAGATGAGTTACTGCGATAAATAATTTCAATAGATTTTCAGCCCATTATGATCTTAGTCCGGTTTAAAATTGGTTCGATTCGTAAAAAATATCCCACTGAGCTAAAATATTATGACCAACTGAAACAGCGTGTTGGACCTCCTTCTGCAAGATAATGGATTGCGCCCGTTTTCACTCTGAGTCCACTAGGCCATTGAAAGTATCTTATTCTAGATCAAATAGACAGAATAACTAGTGGATGCTGCGTTTCACATGATTCTACAAATGTTAGATGGGATTCAAATAAAGAAAATCAAGGAATGTTTGCACATGCCCTTCCAGCCACGCTTGCACAATGCGAAGGTGGTGACACGAGGCGATATCTTTCTGGTAGAGCCCAGATCCATCGGACCACATTGTCACTATGCTCCGAAATAAGCCCCAGATAAGAATTAGCAGGGGTTTTCTTTGAAGATGAGAGCATCCAATGATGTCTACGAGAGCGGTTTCCTCACCCGAGTATCGCCAGCACCTGCCGGAATCCTGCAATTATGTATTTTGGTTGAACGGAAACATGGCAGGTAGCCATAATATTTTGGGTGATGAGTATAAAAGCGATTAACAAGCTTTTTTCCAAATGACTAAGATTCCAAATGACCAATGTGACTAATATTCAGACAGCTAGAGATCTGAATAATATATGTATGGAAGCACAAAACGAAAGTTATACATGTATGTACATTTCAGATGGATGTCCTATTTAATAATGACGACGCTTCTTTCTTTGGTCTCCTTTACTGTTTTTTATGAAAAAGATAAGGCTTTATTTCGTCCTGTGATGAGTTGCCACTGAATGGTTGGTGTATTTTCTATTGAAATTACAGATATTTCGTTTATCATTAAACCAAATTAGCACTTAAAATTTCTAAAACAGCAAATACGTTCTAATGAAAATTTTAAGTGTTAATACAGTTTAATGATGAAGGATATATATTTAATACTATACTTTAATTACATTGTTAATTTTTAGGTAACTAAATTAATATAATATCGGTACTTACATAATGGGAAACTGGGCCTGAAGTACCTTTTTCCTCCATTTCCTTTTTATAGTCGATACAATCGGTACGATAAGGACTTGGTAAAAGATTTTTTACTGTCTAAAACAAACAGAAAAAGGAATTACAAGTGAAAATAACAAATGAAATTTACAAATGATAATACAAAAATATATAAAACGATATATAAAAAGAATGATAAAAGAGTTTGTGTAAATTATGGAGGTATTTGTCTATTGTGGAAAATACACAAAGTATTTATTTTGAAGAAGAGATTAAACTATTTATGGAGAATACAAATGGTATCAAACAAAATATGTCTCAGAATAGGAAAATCTAAAATTAGATACATATAGTTAAACAATTATTAGAGAAATTTTAGGAATTTGATATAAATATTAATATTATTATTGTTATTATCATTATTATTATTGGTGACACCTCCAAGGAGTCCGAAGACTCATCGCGGGAGGACACCTAGTATACGGCTGTCTCCACCACTACACCGAACCTCTATTATACCAATCATCTCCATCGACGCCATCTACCGCGCACCACCACTACAACTAGTATTTTTTGTCTGTAAATTGGGTGTGTTCTGAAGGGCCGATTTGTCTGTATGCGGGATGAAAAACCCGAGTTTCCGGGAGAAAAAATCCTGCTACCTCCGTATGAGATCGGCTAACTCACTTTCAATTGAAAACGTCCATACAAAGATTCCTCCCGTCACGACGGGAATCGAAATTAAGCCTTTTCTAATTCAAAGGGCAACGTACCGTAGTTCTTCCAATTGCGCTAAGGAGCAGCTATATTCAACACATTTTGTTGATTTTTCGATATGCATATGGCAGCATTAATAGAAAAAAATTATATGAGACTATGATACATTTTGAATACGGATAAGCTAGTACGACGTAAAAGATTAACAATGGAAAATTCAGAAGCACAGGTGAAAATATAAAACTGATTTTCCAATCAGTTTTCAATAACGTAAGGATTCAAATGAAGGAGATAATCTACCTCCATTACATTTTTAACGTAGCTTAGAAATGTATTAACCGATCGTTACCAGTAGATGCAATCTACTATTAAAGGCAATCTAATAAATAAATCAGTGTAGATTGTAACATAGGCAGATGATATTAACAACACGTCAAAAACAAAACTGAAAATAGAAGAAACATACTTGGAATTATAAAAGTTAGCACACGAGACAGAACTAAAAGTTAATGAACAAAACAAAATAATAATAATGATTAATGGCAGGAAGCATCAGTTGTGTTACATGTGTGAGAGTTGGGAACCTTGAAATAGGAAAAGTGGAAAAATTTAAATATTTGGGACTAATGATCACAGGCCAACCAAATGAGATGATACAAGTGCAGAATCTAATAAAGAGAAGTGATCATTTTTGTTTAATTACAAATGGATATAACTATGTATTATATCAACTTTATAAAGAAATCAAAACATTTAGGTTAATCAAGTTCAAAAAGTTGCAGTAGGTAGGACATGGCTTTCATATGATAGAGGATAGTATTCTTAAAAGAATATTATAAATTACAATGTCTAAGCTGTGAACTAAGGACCTGGATAGAGAGCGTTGGGGGACTACAAGTTCAGGAGGCCAAAGTTCTATTTGTGCTGAAGAACCATAGAAAGCAGAAGAAAATACATAAAAAAAAGGATGTGAAACTTATGTTTTTCATGAGTAATATCGCGTATTAATATAAGTCCGTTCTAAAGGATCTGTTCCAAATGGATCTTTTTTTTCTTTCAGTCTTCCAGTTCCTTGTGCTCTACACTAATCACGTAAATACCTGAAGAAAATAACGAATTACCCTCCTTTAAAGAACAATTAGATTAAATTCTGAGTTAGAAGAAACAATAGGTAATAGCTCAGACTAGATAGGAATTCCAATTCACCTAATAAATGACCGACAGTATGAACTCCATCACGTCGATCAACAGTGGCTCCACTAACCGATGTCACCTATCTCTGGATAAAAATTTTGGAAAGATTTTGGCGAATCTCAAATAATTGCTCTTGACATCTCCATGGCTTTTGACCTAGTTTGGCACAAAGTGCTATTAGGGAAACTCTCATCATTCGGTATTCCTCCTGAGGAATACCGAATGATGAGAGTTTTGATGAGAGATTCTGCAATTGGATAGCCAGCTTTCTAGCCGGACGCTCACTTCGAGTGATGATGGATAACGTCTTATCTTCTATCTATACGAGAGTGTGCTGAATAGTTGTGATAATCATCATGAAGGAATTGTGGTAGAGCCATGTAACTTACATATTGTTGTTACACCTGATATCTTAAGAATGTAGAATTCTCAGCTATCATGGTGTAATAACATGAAAAAAAAATAAAAACCCTGCAAAAGAGATAACAGATGAATTATTTAAAAGAAAAAGAAATATTCTTGCATCCAATAAAATATATAAAATATAAAGGTGTTTGTTAAACTAACTAACAAAAAAGAAAGAATATATTAATGTTGTAATATGGTATAAATGAGAAAATTTAACTAAATAAGACAAAAAAGGATTAGTCATAAAAGATGGTATGTAAGAGGCTAGAGATTAAAATATTAAGTAAATTCATAGAGAAAATTTGAAAGGGGATTAAGTTAGAGGCTAGCACAAGAAAAACAACAGAAAATCGCTTAGGGCCGATTCCCGGATTGAGACATCGTTCGGCGAGCCAAACGATGTCTCAAGCGATGTTCCGGATTGAGACATCGTTTGGCTCGCCGATCAAAGGACGTTTGGCAGAAAAACGCCACCCTAATTGGTCGGTGAAGTAAAATCAAGAAGGGGGCAGAGAAAAGAAGAAAAAAGAGGGTGCCGTTAGGGAGCAAGCATAAAAGGGTTGGAAATCCCCCCCCCACGAGACCTTTTTGGTTTTTGTTTTGATTCTGTTCCCGGAGAGTTCTTTACGAGCTCAGGGGCATAGTTTTTCACGCAGTTTTCCTGAGTGGGGATTGGGGTTATATCTCCGTCGTCACAACATGGAAACAAAAGTGAGCGGGATTTCGATTCCGGATTTCCTATGTAAGCAGCGAAGAATGCCATAGAGTCAAAGAAAGGGAAACATATTCTTTGTGTTTGTTTCAACTTCAGTGACAACCACGAAAAAGGGAAAGCTATAAAGATATCGATATCCACGTCGCGAGTCGCACAGCCGTCATATAGATGATTCGAAGTGTGTGCTGAATTACGAAAGTTTAAGACCGTGTAAGCGTAGTTCAACTCCAAAAGGAACATAGGAGTAGCAGATTATCGGAGAGGTTATACCAAGTTAGTTCAATCAGAAGAAGGTAAAGGCCCATATGAAAAACTCAAGAAAGAAAGGCACTGTAAAATATATCTAATGTTAACTAAAATTTGTCTGTAATAAGTATCATTATTCTAATACGGAACTATTGAAGAGACCAAGGAAATTTTATACTAGGACTTTAGTATCTGACAGAATATATTAAAAGTAAGCTGGCTAGTGTTAATGTTATGTGAATAATTAAGTGGCCTGAGAATTTTGCATGTCTATTGTAATGTATAGGAACGTTAAAATGTCATAGTTGTGTGTTAGTGCAGAAAAAGGTTTAGTTAATCTGTTAATCTACTTAAGTTTGAATAGTTAAATAGTGTGAATTAATCTTATTTGTCCATGTCAAATAAATTTACGTGTTGAATGTGTATGGCGGCATGATCGTAATACTCATTATAGGATCATAGCCTAATTACTTGTAATAAGCTAATGTTAGTTTGTAAGTATTTAGTTTAGCATTAAATTGAGTAATCACAAAAATTGAATTTTACCATGTTAAGGAATTTAATAAACCTTTGTTCAATGATAAAAGAGTTGTCTGAAACTGCTGTCCAATGCACCACTTGAAAAATACGAACCTAATCAAGCGGAAATTAATGTGTTAAGAAACGAGATAAAGTGTCACGACTGCAACATTGTTTCACTTTCAGACATATTTTAGTCCTTTCTCCTTGTTTTTGTATATAATATCTCAAACTAAATATCCCAAAAGGCGCAGTATAAATACAAATATTAGGGGTACTAAGGGGAGAAATAACTTAAGTATTAGTAAATTTTTTGGTGATATCTCGAGCATAGATAATAGTAGAACGTAGATAAGTGGAAATTATTAGATAGAATAAAAATAGTAAAATGGGACACAAAATTGTTCTACATACTCCCGACGAAGTGTTAGACACTTGTTCGCTGCTGCATGATTTGCAATCCTCTGAGGAAAACGTCTTTCCCTTGTTACGCAAACCAATCCTCAGCTACAGATATGATTTCATCATCTGTGGTAAATTTTGTTACTTTCAGGTGTTTCTTTAAATTTGGGAATAGGAGATAGTCAGATGGAGCTACGTCAGGCGAATATATTGGGTGAGGAAGACATTGAAAGCTAAGTTTATTGTCTGTTGGGTTTCATAAGCAGTGAAAGCAGGTGCGATATCCAGCAAAGGCAACATTCCTGTGCTTAGCGTTTTCCTACAGTACCTTCTTCAGTTACTTCAGAGCTGTTGAATAAACCTGCTGCTCTAACCGTCACACCTCTTTTGAGGTACTTGGAAAGGATTACACCGTCCGTATCCTAAACGACAATGGCAAGAATCTTTCCTGCTGAATTTTGGGTTCGGAACTTCTTCGGCCGTGGAGGATCTTTGTGTCTCCACCCCATTGACTGTTGTATGTTCTCTGGGTTACTTTGATGAAGCCATGCTTCATCAACAGTCATAATTCGAGCCAAAAAATGTGCACTCGATTTCTCAAAATGATCCAAAATTCCTTGAGATGACAGAGCACGTTCTCTCTTTTGGTCGGATATTTGGGGACTCACTTTGCTGAGAGCTTCTGCTTGTCAAATGTTGGTGGATAATGATGCGAACTTGTTCCCTGAATATCCCCAGAGTTTGCAATGATTTTGGCTGGTACTCGTCTATCATCAAGAATATCATGTCATGCACTGCGTTGATGTTTTCAGTGTGATCACTGTGGAAGATCTTCCTGATCTGGGGAAAATGTTGTCTCAGTAAGCCCAGTTTTGTACTTTGCCACCCATTTGGCAACTGTTAGATATACTGGTCGGATTCCTCGAAAGTATCACGCAAAGATTGGTGAATATCAGTTGCAGACGTTTCTTGCAGCACGAAAAATATAATAACGGCCCGCACCTCTGTCTTCGAATTTCTTCAAACTATCTGGGATGCCTTCTTATATATCCTAAAAGAAAAAGAACAAATTATTACAATTTGGTGAAATATGGGAATTTAAGCGGTTTAAAATATGTTCTTCCTTATAATTATATCAGTTGTTTTAGTATCATTTTTGTTCTAGGTGTGTATCAGAACTCTTCAGCTCTTCCTAGTACACTAATGCTGGGGTCCCACTAATTCTGTTCTCTTACTCATTTATTTCTACTTATAAACAATCTACTCCAGCTGACTAGTAAATATGTTCTTCCTTATAATTATATCAGTTGTTTTAGTATCATTTTTGTTCTAGGTGTGTATCAGAACTCTTCAGCTCTTCCTAGTTCACTAATGCTGGGGTCCCACTAATTTTGTTCTCTTACTCATTTATTTCTACTTATAAACAATCTACTACAGCTGACTAGTAATCCAGTGTACAGGTTTATTGATGACAGTACATTAAACTCTTCCTTTTCGTTTGATAAAGCCTGGAAAGCACAAATCATCCCATCCTCCAGAATCTGACTTCTACTATCTTAAATTCTGATATTCGAAGTATTGATGTCTCCAAGGCTTTTGACGAAGTTTGGCACAAATTCCTATTAGGAAAAACTGCCATCATTTGAGTTCCCATCAATGGAGTTTGGATATTATTAATGTATTATGTATTTATTTATGTAATGCCAGAAAAATACAGCTCTGTATTATTTCTTACAAAAAAAAAAGAAAATAATTCTGTCCTTCTATATTCAAGCTGAGATTCACCTTCTCGGAATAACTCTAACCTCTAATATCTCTCTCTCTCTCTCTCTCTCTCTCTTAGCAAAACATATTACAACTCTTGCCTCCTCTGCATCGAAAAAAATACGCTTTCTCTTTAGCTCCAGGCGTTATTTTAACTCGGAACACCTCTTAGCTTTATACCAATCGCAAATTCACCTTACCATCGAATACTGCTCTCATATCTTTTGCGGTGTGCCTAAGAGCTCCATGCAAATATTAGATTGTGTATAGAAATAAAAAAGTCCGATTGATTGACGACCTCTCTCCTACTAATAACTCCACTTACTTTCACACAGGCGTTCAGTCTCCGAAGCCTGCGTCTTCTATAAATACTTCTATCGCCGCTGTTCATCCAAATTGGCATCGATAATTCTCCCACCCTCTTGAAAATCCGTCTAAACTTGCAGCAACTAACCAGCATCCTCTCACAGTTCAACTCCAAACCTACAGAACGAATTTCTCCTCTTCTTGTTTATCCCTTCCACTGTCAATCGAGTGGTTATCTCCAACCAACAGATCCCGGATTATAATGCTGCTGCAGGCATGCATGTTTATGATAGTCTTAACTTGTGTACTATACCATTTGATATGATACTAAGATTATAGTCCTCATGCGATTAAAAAATAACATTCCTTCCACCTCATGCGTTTCCAAAGGAATACAATACACCGCTTTTCAAATCAAATGTGAAGAAGTTCGTTATCGTCCATGCAAGGTACTAGCATACTATAGGATGTCCAACTTCTCTTGGATGCGCTTTCCAAAAAAAAAGGTTTCTTTCAGTTGAGACGACCAATTCACAGATTAGTCGTCTCTGGTCTCTTTTCAGTAAACATGAACTTGACATAAACTTGTCTCATGTAGACATTATCGCGTAATGCTTCTAAATGGTAAAAAAAATTGGACTTCACCATTAACTCATTTGGTTAGCGTCTTTCCTTTTTTTTTTATTCTTCACGATGCGTCATAAATTACTTTCATAATTGGAAATGTTGAATATAATATTTGGAACATTTTCCGCAAATTCATGTTAGAAACTTTATGCTATATCCATTTATTGACAACAGATATATTATCGATTCTACAAATACATGATATCGATTCCTTGGATTAATAACAGATGTATGGATTAATAACAAACCTCATATCATCTACAACATACGCGACTTGCGGAAAAACAATAACAACAACAAAACACCCCTTTAATGCATTTTCATGTAAATTTCATTACTTCTTACACCGATGCTGAAATTGTCTAATATTCCCCTTTTTTGTATCATCGTTTTAAAATCAAAAAGGTGCGATTATAACAGCGTAGCTTTGAAAGCTTGGTAAGCACTTAATTAGGAATGAGAAAAGGTTAGACTTTAGAATTTCAGAATAATCATTTGAAATTTGAAATTACTGATTCGGCTTGACAGAACCTTCAGTCGAATTCCAACACATAAATGCAGAAATTATGTGTAAGAATTCAAAATGTATCCATGCTATCAGTTGAATTTTCTTTCATTTATTATAGACGATGATCATTAAGCATTTTTTCAAGTCATCTCAACTTTATCGCATTATATGTGTTTACAATTTACGATCAAGGTCTACATTTATAACGTAGAAAAAAATTCTGATATGTTTCTTTTTTAGATGTTGAATATTGGAATATTCAGCAATATTCAGTAATTCTTCAGCCACCTTTGGTTCTCTGCTTAAAATATTAGTCCTAAATGATATTTCGGAAACATCAATTTCATACCCTGCCATCATCTCTGATACGCTAGTTAGGAAAATATTTTCCGTTGAAGTTTCGAAAAGTACCACCGTCCACAGTGATACTTTTCGAAATGCAGTATATAAGGAAATTATATAAAGCAAGCTAATAAACCTTTTACCAGAAAATCAAGCAAGAGTTTTATTATTTTATTTATATATTTTTAAACATGTAATAAGAATGTACCTTTTTCAGAAAAAAATTGTACTTAAATCCTTTGTTCAAAGAAGTTCCCTCAGCAAAAGGATTTGGTGTCAAACCGATTTTCGAATAATCATGGATAACAATGTAGGCATCATGTCCTGAAGAACGACGGAGACCCATAAAATACGACCTCTGGAGATTTAAATCCATTTGTATATCTAAATTTAAAAAAATAATGTTATAATGTTAAATATATTTATTTCTTTTTCATATTAAAATTTCACGATAACACCAAAGCACACTTGTTTTTTTTTATTTACCTTACTTCCTCTACTCTCTGAAGTTGAGCAGGAAAGAAATGTAAGGAAATTATATAAGGTGTATAACTATAATAGTCTGCATTTAATAACTTCAATAGAACACGTGAACTAGACATACATGGCTTACGTGTTGTTAACAAAACGTTTATGGAATTTATTCAAACACTCGAATAAATTTCATTCAACGCTGCTTGGAAACCGTCTGGAAGACAGAACGTTAACTACATTCAAAAGATGAATCAAAATAATGAGTGATAAATCATGTGCATATTAGCTCATCTCTCAGTTGCAGCTGAAGTATATGCCATTACAATGAAAATGAATGCAAACAGCCTGTAACTTCCCCACTGCTGGGGGGGGGGGAAGGCCTCCCCATTTGCGGCAGGGTTTTGTTTACTTCTTGCTCGGTAACCAATTCATTTTCGCGGAGTGTATACATATTTGTCTGGATGAATATAGGAAGGTGCCAGGTAATCACAAACATTCATGTGCCCTAGGCGGGATTCGAACTGGCTGCCTTTTGGCTGGAGACTGGATACGCTAACTACTTGGAAAACCAAGCCGGCTATATTACGCTGTTTGAGTTTAAAGGTGCAATTGTATTAAGTTGCATAGATTAAAAAATAAATTTAAAAAGAAATAATTATTAATTAAAAAACTTATGAACAATTAATAGCGACTACTTCCCTAAACTTGGATATTGGCATACAGCCTCATCGGTTCTTGTTCGAATTCTTAGCGTTTCATATGTTTCAAAGAAAAGACGACCGAATTTGAAATTGCTAAAGTGAAGAAGGTTTGCCTGGTTCCATAGAACTGGGTGCCTAGTGTCAATGGCATGAGAAGAAAGTCCAGACTTGTCAGATTCCAAAAATGTAATATAGTTTTGATGATCTTCAATTCTAATCAAGGTAGAACGAACAGTCTTTCTGAAATAGGAAAGCTGACATGAACAGGGCACTTTACACACACCTGGTAAGGAAAGAGGTGGTAAAGTATTCTTCGTTGATGGTAGGAAAGGCGAGAGTTCAGAGCTGGCTTAATGGAAATAGATTGAATTTACGAAGGAATTTTGTTATTTGTTCCTAGGTTCCTTTAAGATATTAAAGGAATCTAGGAACAAATAACAAGAATTTGAAGTTATATTTTGAAAATCGTTATGCATTGGCTTTTTTGTCTGGTGGAACGGTGATAATTATCAGTAATTTTTTGAATGATAGTTGTTGTATACATCCCATATTAACTTGCTTTTAATTTCATTCAGTTCATCTAACAAAACGCGATGAGATGAGCAGATCGTATGAGTTCTATGTGCAATACTCTTGATAATACCCATATTTTGTGATAAATAATGGTCGGAGGATGAGTGAATATATCTGTAAATTAAGATTGGCTTCAGATAAACCTTAATTAATAAAACCTTCAACATGACGTGTGGGATTACGAATTATTACAGTATCCAGAAAAGGATAGTCGACTATTGGATTCACTATCAATAGTGAATTTTATACAGGAGTACAAGAAATGTACTTTATCTAGGAACTGAAGCAATTCTGACTCAATGCAGGACCAGATTGCAAATATATCATCAACAAAAATAACTATATAAGAGGCTGAGGGAGTATAGTGTAAAAGAGTTATTTGTCTATGTACTCCATAAATATCACCTAAGGCTGGTGAGAGAGAACTGCCAGTTACTGTTCCCAGAAGACATTGTCAATTTATTTAAGTTTATCATCAACGCAGGCAATTTTACAATGAATAATAAAATTGTTCAAACAAATAGAAGAAATACAGAAGGAACATAAGATACAGGACCTCCCTTTGCTCCGATGACCGCAGCAATCCTACGGGGCATACTTTCCACAAGGTACAATAACGATCAGTGGGAAATTTGGACCATTCTTCCTGTAGGCATGTAATGGGGATCCTGGATAGTTGCTAGAGAATCTCATCCGACGTTCCACTTCATCGTACAGATGTTCAAATAGGATTGAGATTATGGTTCTGTGAAGGCCAGTCAAGTGGGGTGATGTTCGTGTCCAGAAAACACGCAATTACAGCATGAGCCTTATGGAAATCTCTGGAAATCTCCCAACTCAAAATTCCATTGCTTTCCCCAAGCAGAGGGAGAGTAACTAGATTGGTCACTGCTAAGTTATCTGATGCTATAACAGCTCCCCCACTTCCGAATCTCGTTTTCCAATGCAGGCTGTCTAAGGTAATTATCTTAGCTGCTGTATAATTTCATTTCCCTTTCTCCTTGTAAGTATTTCCCCTACCAATCTTTTTTTCCCACAGTTGAAATCTTCCATAATAATTAATCGACTTGCTCCCAGCTTCCCTACTTGCCAATGAATTATACTACACTCTTTCTTTTTTTTTCCGCGATGTATATACAACCAACCACCTATATTCTACCTATATGTTTCACCCATTGCCTCCATCTTATCAGATAATCCAAAATGAACTAGCATACATCTGTGTCCTCCTGAAGTACATCTACTCTTTTGGCTAGCGAAAATAATGATAGCAAACCTTTTCTGCTAAAATTAGAAAATTCTCTTCTGTCACTCTGTCCCTGTGTCCGCTCTGAAAATACCATTATATTCCTTGCTTTTTAACCTATGATTCATTATCCTTTGTTAATTCAGTCTTATTAATGCATCCCAAATATTTCTGACTAGTACACACTAACTGCAATATCCCTTCATCTCACACTACCTCCCTTATGCCTTGTGTTGATTATCTCACTAAACGTAAGAACTCCTGGAACTACATGCAGCGTCATGTAGTTCCAGGAGTTCCAATGTCACATATAATGTTGCCTGGACCCGCATTCACCTTATGTCTATTAAACATTCCAGTTTCCTTAACTCTACACTTCCAAACTCCAATTGAACAATACTTTATCAGGATACCTAAATCTGAATCCATTCAAATACAAATCATATGGTCACATGCCGGGCACTCAATTAGAAAACATTATGAACAATATATAAACGTCACTCACGCAACTTACATGAAAAATACTTAGTGATGTGGGTCACCACGTGTTCTAGGCAACTATTTAAGAATGCTGATGGTCAGTAATAGTCAACAGTGTTTATCAGAATGGGAAAAGCAAAGGATTTTTCGGAGTTCGATAAAGGGTTTATTGCAAGTGTCCGTCTAGCTGGAGTCCCGATTTTCAAAATAGCAGAACCGATTGGTTTCTCAAAAGGCAAGATATTCTGGGTGTTAAAATAGCCCACATTGCTTGTCTAAGATTCCTAACTATAGTCCTAAAATAGTCTGTCAGGAACGAGATCGCATTCAACTGAGAACGTTTGTACGGACGAACAGAACTTACTGATTGCAGCAACCAAATGCTTAAGGATTTGAAGAAGATCGGCATTTATAGTCGAATGTCTATGAAGAAATCACTGATTTCTAAGAGGAACGGTCTGCAGTGGTGTCAGGAACACGGACTGAACACTGGAAGACTGAATAAAAGGCATGCAGACCACCGACTCACAGCTCACTTCGTTCTGTATCGACGATCGGCAGAGAGTTTTGCAGGAGCCACATCAAGCAATGCACCCAGCTAGCTTTGTAACACAACTCAAGATTATGGTGTCATACTGTGAAGCATATTCTGTTGGTATGGAACGGATCCCTGATATTGCTGGTAAGGTCGGGCGTTTTCTAAGGAATATCTGAACATTGTTGCTGATGAAATATATCCACAAATGCAGAATTTTTATATAGAAGGTCATAGTTGTTTCATGGTTGACAATGTTACTGTTCATCACGGAAGAATTGTTCAACAGTGGTTCGGCGAGCAGGACAGCGACTTTCATAATCTTCCTTGGCGAACATAAAACTGAACCATATTGAGAATTTAAGGAACTGGATAGAAATACAGATCCCGATGCAAATTCCTCTTCCTTGAAATCTGAGCCAGTTATAGAATTTTCTGGGAAAGAAGGCCTGGAATGTTTTAGACAGATGCAATGCAACCCAACACCTTGTGGAATCCATTCCAAACCGCATATGTGCTGTAATTCTGACTAAAGTAGGTCCAACACGTTATTAAGTGAACATTTCTAATTCAGTGGCTGCTATGTGTATATACTGTATGTCTTTCTTTTCATCAAATTCATTTCACACTGTTACTCGTACACAATTTGCAAAGTGACTCATTTGCAGTCATAAGTCATATCTTCATCTCAGCTGAGCTCTATCATACCATGGCAACACACTCACAACTTTTACTTTCGCTTACTCTTCTTAATCACTTAAACAAAGAGCTTTCATATCTTCTTGCATACCACATTTGCTACTTGATGGATCTTTCATACTAACCAAAATAATAATTTCTTTCACCTTTTTTTCCTGCATCCTTTATCATGGTTACAGAGAAACACCATTTCGTTACTCTTTCCTAAACCACTCCTCTTATCATGGAATTATCATAAAAAAATTCGCTTCTGTCATACCACATGCAAGGCGTTTCTCCAATCATTCAATCTCACCTTTTATATTGTGAAGAGGAAAATGTTTTATTAGAATACGACCATTAAATTTTTAGCACTGAAGAAAATGAATATATATATATATATATATATATGCATGTATATACTCGTACATCTATATATATATATATATATATATATATATATATATATATATATATATATATATATATATATATATATATATATATATATATATATATATATATATATATATATATATATATATATATATATATATATATATATATATTATTGTTCATAATTTTACTCTGGAAAATGTATATAAAAATGAGAAAGAAACGTTTAATGTTAAGATACGACTAATTTCGTTGAAAATTCAACTTCTTCAGGTATCACAGTCAGAGAATTAAATAACAAATAACAGAAACATGATAAAATACATTAACAGATTTAGTATAAAACACACAAGTACATTTAAAAACAGGAATGCGTGCTTGAGTTCAAAATGAAGTTGACTACGTGCGTGAGCTGAAACGAGTGCGCCAGTATTGCACAATATAATAATAAATAATTCTTCCCATCTACGTTCAACGGCTGGAGAAAGTATACTTGCTAAAAGTCTCAATTTTGTTATAGCTCCTACTTCAATACCTAAAGAACTATTCTTAACGAAGATAGAAAAAGCAGCATCCTTATTACCAATCCAAGAGGCAAACCTTCTTCGTATGGAAGCTATTTTCACCATAAATCATGCAAGACCGCCTTCTGATAACATTTCTCATTCTGAGAGATCAGCTATTAAAAGTTTGAAATACAATAATGACATCATTATTCTCCCTGAAGACAAAGGGAATGCTACTGTCATCTTAAATAGATTGGATTACCATAACAATTTTAGAACTACTAAACACTGACACTTACTCTGAACTAAATAGTGATCCTACAAAAGAACTACACAATAGGACCAACAATTTACTGAAAACCACCTCAGAGTTACCAAGAAACATCCGTCTTTCCCTAAGGTCGTTTCATCCTCTAATCCCTAGGTTATATGGACTTCCTAAGATCCATAAATTAAACTCTCCTCTTAGACCTATCGTTGAAGGCATAAACTCCCCTACTTACAACTTCTCAAAATACCTCGCATCATTTAAAAAAAAAACCTTTGTGGTACTACCTTTTCTCATGTAAAAAATTCAGCTGATTTTGTCTCAAAAATTAAAGACATCAAACTCAACACATCAGATTTAATGGCAAGTTTCGATATTGTTTCCCTCTTCAAGAATTTACCTACTCAAAAAGTTCTAAACCTTCTCCAGAAGAAACTATCCAAGAAATTTTTTTCCTTACTTTCTCACTGTGTGAACTCAGGATACTTAAAATACGATAACAAGATTTATAAACAAAACTCAGGTTTAGCTATGGGCAGTCCGCTCTCTCCGATTCTTGCTGACATATTTCTTAAGGATTTTGTAGAAACAGAATTAATTCCTCGACTCCTAAACTTAAAGTATGGTATCGTTATATTGACGATGTATTTCTCATCTGGGAACACGGTATCGACAACCTCAACTTTTTTCTGGAGAAGAAAAACGACCACCATGCCTATCTAAATCACGGTTTATTGATGATATCATAAAATTTGCAGGAGAAACATGGGAAAGGAAAACCATGGACAGACAGTCTTGGAGTAATCTTGGCTAGGCCTTCGTCCATCAGTAGATCGACAATAGCCGATAATGACTCCCAGTCGTATATATATATATATATATATATATATACATACGACTGGGAGTAATATTATTTCTGGCTCGACTTTGTAGTACTGTCCGACCACAGATCCAAGACCCTACTAGTCTGGCAACTTGCCAATAAGAGTCAGTAAGCTGATGTACGATTGGTCACTAACACGCAAAATCACTTGCTTTCTACGTAAAATCTTCCAAATGTTATACAATCAAAATAGTTACTATTTTAAAAACTAAAAGTTTCATAAAAGAAAAGTTAATTTTCCGACGTGTAATAATAAACAACTCATCCTAAATCATAAAATTTTTTGTTATATATATATATATATATATATATATATATATATATATATATATATATATATATATATATATATATATAACAAGAAATTCTGAAACAGAGGAAACTAATCAAAATACGAGACACCATCACGTGAACTGTGATAAATATAACGTGAATTACCTTTATTTGTTTTTATATGGGAAATATTAAGAGTAGAATCAGGTTCATTTATTGAGAGACACACATGAGGGAGTTTATCTGGTCCCATAAATGTCTGAGTCCTTTTGCATGACCTGTAAAGTTTAATGGAATAACGACAATTAATTATACAGAAATATGTACAGTCAACAATTATTCTCTAATGCGGTTCATTAAATTTTCAGTTTTTATTTACACGTACATCACATTTTTCTCATCACACACTGTACTGCTACTTTTCTGTTTCTTTAAAAGGTTAATAATACATTGTGTGTCATGTAGTGCGTTTAGAGAAGAGTTCTTAATCTGCTTGAAAATATTCTGAATAGAGGGAAACAGTAGGAATCTAAAAGTACTTTAAACGGATATCAAAGCACTCATTTTTATAAGAAAAAGATTTTTAACAACTAAAGCTATATAAATAGTACGAAACTATTGATATTGATTGAAACTATTGAAACTGTTGATTTGTGGCTATTGACACAAAATATATTTCGAATATTTGGAATATAGAGACACATCTTATGATCTGTACAATTCCCAACAAAAAATGTACATCCCAAATATATCCAAACATAGAATACTGTTTGACAACAAATATTTCTGCGGTTTGTCGGACTTTACATCAGCCGGCGTACAGTACTTGTATAAAAAGGCGAAAATGTTATAAGAACTTCAACGCTAAACATATAAACAGAGTAATTAATTTTGTTTAGTCTTTTTTATACACGTTTTATAGTCCTGATAATGTAAGTTTGACGACTTACGAAACGTTTACTTATATAATCAATCTTTTTATTTTTAGAAATGAATGGTCTTTTTTCAGAAATCAAATGAAGACAGAATGCCATTCTCAATTTCTGGAAGCACCTAAAATTTTCTTCTGTACGATGGAGAGAGAAAACTTTGATCCGACAAATCCAAACCCTTCCGGAGGTCGTGTCTGGTTTGGGGGATGCCAGGAGAATGTCACCTTCACGAATGTGTTGTGACAACTGAGGAATATGGTGATCTTCGTTTCATGGTCTGGGACTGATTTTCATGTTTCGGACTGGGTCCACTTGTTCCACAGTGACGCAGAATCTTAATGCTGCGGCTTATAATGACATTCTTGACAATTCTGTGCTTCCGACTTTATGGCACTAGTTCGGTGAACGCCTTTTCCTGTATCAACATGACATTGTCCCCGTTCACAAAGAGAGGTTTGTCCAGGAATGGTTTGATGTGATGGGTGTTGTAGAAGGTGTTGTAGAACATGACTGACTGGCATAGAGCCCTGATTTAACCGTATCGAACAGCTGTGGAATTAATTAGAATGAATGCAGACTGCAAGCCAGGATGAATCACCCGACATCAGTGACAGAGCTCGCTAATGTCTTCTAGAAGAATGTAAGAAAATTATCTCAGCAACGTACTAAACTCTAATGGGAAGCTTCCCAGAAGACTGAAGGCTGGTAGAGCAGAAAATGATGAAACAACTCCATATTAATATATTAATGCTTTTGTTGTTAGAGTGAGAGGTGCAAGGCAATATGTTTTCATGAAATAGTGTATATGTAACATTAGGTGGATTGGCTGATTCTGGGCTTATTTATACAAAAGTTTCAACCTCCTTCGACTATAATCATGCAATCCGTGAAAGATCTGGCAGAAAATGGGATATTCAGTAAATTATCAACATTGTTTATCACTGTAAATATGGGTAAAAAAGAATTTTACACGCTGCGCCATCTGTATGTCTGTTCAAAAGGCTCAAAGGTTTCCGTATATGTGACCGCACATCCAGGCTATTAACGCGAATGTTATGCAATGTTTACGGTTCGAAAAGTATCCTCTTCACGAAGCATTAGTATATTCTGTTTAATTTTAGGAATCACTCGCAGCCAGGAAACGATTAGGGTATACTTTAACAGGTATAAATGCAAACATATAATATTGGTGATATTGCTATTCAGTGGCTGTGCACCGCACACCTAGCACAGACTGAATGTACGCTTCATTGTAAATAATAGAACGTTACGTATTACAAATACAAAATACACAAGCAAAAAAGTTATTATTAAAAAAACGTTTATTGAAATCTAATATAGAAACGAACAATATATACAGCCCTTAGTGCTGAACTTTGCAAAATAACATTAACATGTTGGAAAATCAGATAAGATGATTATTGTATATACGCAAATATTTTAGAGATCACTGAAGTAAAATAAAATAAAAAAAATTATTGTATATTATCTTCAAGGCGTTCAAGGACTCATCGCGGGAGGGCACTCTAATCAACTCTGCTATACACATATCTCCGTTTCCCCCTATTATTCAATTCTCCATCTACACCCAACGATTGTACTATCATCAACGCCATATAGCGTCCATCATTCAAAAACACCAGCAACAGTATTTTTTCTCTGCATGTGTTCTCATGACCTATTTGCCTCTACCCACAATAAAAAAAAAAAAACGAATTTGAGGCAGAAAAAAACGCTGCTTCTTCAATTATGAGATCGAATAACTGTCCTTCAATTGAAAAATTCCATATTTTGAATCCTCTTGTAAGGAAGAATTGAACCCAGGTCTTTTCCAGCCGAAAGGGTATAATGTTCCTTCGTTGTATACCAATTGCACTACAGAGGAATGCCTGAAAAAAAGGACTTTATTTTACCTTCCCCCTTATGCATTCGGCTCAAGTGCCCGTATTGGCAACTGGCTTTTATATACGAGAATGCAGTTAGCCTCATCTGCACTCATCTACAGTTTATGAAAATTTTATCTATTAGCTGGAAAATTTGTCTATCTTGCAGAATAGAAAACCCATTATTCAGGAAAGAAAAAACCTTCCATTCCCGTACGAGACCAACCCTAGGACCTTTAAGTGAAAAGCCCTTATAAAGGTTTTACACGTCCTAGATAGGATTCAAACCAATATCTATGTAACTGAAGGGCATCGTCAAGAACAACCAGTTGCGTAGGAACGCTATGACATTGGGACAATTGCCAGGACGCCAGTTTCTGAATATTTTAAAAATGTTTTTACGTGATATTTTCCGTCATTAATTTTGTATTTATACAATATACCATACCTACCAATTTTCCTAAGACGTGGAAAATCTAGCTATTCTTACACATAATATCTAAGCTATGGAGATAAAAAGTGATACAATAACAGAGGGAAGGGGATATCAGAATTTATATTTTTTTTCAAAATGAAACCATAGCTATTTCATCTTAATAGATTAAATTTGTTATCATTCTATTCATCTAGTTACTTAAGAAATCATTTCACTCAACCCACAGTTACACTGCTCCTCTACTATACAAAATAAGAGTTATATACTTACTCGTCATCAGCTACAGCAGGATTTTTACAGTTGAGAACCACAATTCCAGGATCTAAGATAAATTCTTTACTATTGGGTTTGTTACTGTAATGTGATGCTGAATATTTTAATTCCTGCAAGTAGTAAATAAAAATGAAAGTTTATTTACTATATTCTTCTTCTTCTTCTTCTTCTTATTATTATTATAGCCTCCATGGAGTCTGAAGACTGATTGTGAGAGACCCAAATTAACTATTTCTCACACGCACACAATCTATCATATCTCTACTTAACTCATTCATTGTCAAGGAACTCAAATCTAATTCACGCAATCTATTCCACTTATTCACCACTCTCTAAGCAAAAAAATCAAGGCCGCACACCCCTACTAACCACACTCTTACATAACGTCTATGGATGATCCCCTAGGTCTTCACCTGCTTGTCATATATTAAAATTTTCCCATTGGATCAATTCTAAAATCTCTTTAATATCATAAAAGTCTGTATCTTGTTGAGATGGAGACTTTGATGGGCACAAAAATTCCAAAAAACGGCTACAGCAGTATATAACGTTATTTGAATCCCCCCCCCCCAATAGTGTTTCATTTTGATAGTGTGATACGCTGTATATATTTAAATATTATATCCTTAAGTCCTTAATTAAAATGCAACAAACTAACATGTATGAAGAATATGGCAAAATAATCCAACTAGAAATATCTTACGCTTAAATTTTAATAATTAGTATGTTACTTATCTATTAAATATTTTGAGATATTAATTAGTTTTATAATAATATGATATTGTATAGGAGGCAGTATGGCTTTGTTAAGAGTACGCTTAGGTTTGGTAATTGCTCATGTTTTGTAAGTGTGATGTGAAGTTTGACTTCTACAGAGAAAATAGCTACAAGTTAACCTGGACTTTCTAAAAGTACTCGACATCACATGGAATTCTATAACATATAGGGATGGAATTTTGCTTTGCATAAGAAGGCAGCTGATGGAAAGACATCAAGGAGACGTGTATGGTGGTAGTAATCCAGAATAAAGCTGGTGAACAATGATGTACAGAAAGGCTGGATACTTGGTTCTCTGTATAATTTGTACATCAGTGATATAAGCAATGATTTAAAGGGAAATCCTTTGTTTGCCGATGATTCCAAACTAAGAAGAAATATAGTCAATAAAGATGCTTTAGCAGACTGGCAGACTTGGCTAAAGATACCAGCTACCAGTTTAATTTGGTTAGGTGTAAGGTGTTTCACTTTGGAATAAAAAGATTACAAGTTGCATATCACACTGATGGAAATTAGACTGCAAGAAATTGAAAATATCTGAGATTTAGCGATAATTGTTGCACAGGGAGTTGAAGTTTAGACGGAATAGTGAAAAGGAAGGAAAATTTTACGCTACCAGATTAATTAGATTGTAGGGACAGGAAGGTTACTGTTATTCACTTATTACCATTGTCCTTTATAAGACTTTAATAACGGCACATCTGATGGAAATCTGGTCAAGTGGATTCCTTGGTTATGAGGAGATGGTGGAGAGATCCAGAGGCAAAAGAAAGATTGCATCAGGTCTATGGGTTACAAAGAATAGCTGATAGGACAACGGAAGCCTCTAAGTTATTAAAGGAGTATTACAGAATTCACACTGAAGACTTTTTTTTTCATTTCAAAACATGGCTGGAAAAGACAAAATAACGGGTCACCCCAGAAATTGTGTAAGAGTGGGATTAGCAAATCTGTTAGGCCTAGATATGTTTGCTTGGAGACTAGCGAATTGTTCCAATGGGTTAACAGAGGAGATTGTGAAAGGTCAATGAATGAGTTCAATGAGAAGTATGATTAGTATTATGTGAATAGTGGTTAGTATGAGCATCCGGTGATGAGTCATTGGCTCCGTGAAAATAAAAATATTATTATTATAAACTTCATCAGAAATAAAGCTGAACAAAACTGAAAATGTATACTTACATAGCGATAGATGTCATCAAATGAATCGCAGTCTGTTCTTTTACGGTCTGGGTATTTGTAACATTCTATGCCAGTGCACGTCGAAGGAATTCTTCTGCAGAGTTTATTTCTTATATCACTTAAAATGATGGGGGTGGAGAGAAAGAGAGAGAGAGTGAGAAATTATATACTTTCCTATAAGCTGCGTTGTTGGAACATTAAGGAAAATTAATCCGAAAGTGTTAAATTGAAAATGCAGTTCTGATTAACACAAAATACACCACGCTGCAAAAACTACTCGGACAATACTGATTCTCAAACACTTTACAATCGATTCAACTCTGACAATGATGACAAAAACGCTTTCCTGAATAGTCTTTTAAATAAATCTTAATAAACGGAAACAGGTGTTTTATATTTCATCCATTCATCAGAACAGCAGCCAGAAATTGCAATGCTTTGAAATGCATTAGTGTCCCCCCCCCCTTCAACTTTTTTTTTTGACTCTTTCCAAACGAATCATAGGATGCTCATTTTGCTGTTAAGCCTCTCGTTGTGCTGCAGTTTCCGCTCAGCTGAGTATCAAGTTGATAATATGCTGCGTTAGCCAAGGCTTATAATATTCTTCAACAGTGTTAATCTATAGAAATGAAAAGCATATGGGCAATGAACTGTCTGTTATGTGAAGATAATATTCATTTTCCTGAACATCAACGACCAGAATGTTGTAATCTAAATCCAGGAAGAGCATTACCACATGATAACACTACAACTACCCCAAATATCCAACTAAAGGACAGTCTGGTAGACAATGTTCTCCTGACTACAGTATTTAAATATGTCTATTTAATTTAAAGTGTGTATTTGTGCGCGCGGTTTTGGGATTTGTTGTTGTTCTCTACAGTTTTTCATGCAACTAGCATTAATCGCGACAAGATTTGTAATATGCCAATGAACGCGGAAATCGAAGAAGAGGTACTTGGTTTATACACAGTGTGTAATGTTCTGGTTCTGGAACCAACGTCTGATATGGAAGTACTGAACTCTAGCCTAGAGCATTCACTGATGCATCAGAAGAATGCATACTATACTACACTTTGCGTTAATTCATGTGGTCTGCCTGAGTGTTTCTTTCCATCATAACATATCTCTTTTTTAATTGCGCAGTTTCTAGTTGATGTCCGACTCTATATTTATGCAGGAATTGAATGATGAGAGTATCATTCATCAGTCAAATTCTGCATAATTGCCTAATATTTTCGGGTATCATTCATCAGTCAGTTATGCAGGAATTAACTGATGCATTATACACTCCAAATATATTATGACTATAGTACACTCCGAATATTATAACCGTACTCCCCATAATTTTATAATCGACCATTCCATCCTTCCACCAGAGTTGTACTCGTTAGACGGTGAAAGCCAGTATACATGATTCTGAAGGAGTGTGACGTATTGTTCATTTGAAGTGGCTGATCGGCATCGGCAGAGGACGCGACCTTACGAACTTCGTAATAGATATGCTCATAGGTAATCGGCTGAAAGGTAGCAATATCCAGGAAAATGCCAGTACTGTAGGTTTTCGCAGTGTGCTGTGTTTAAGATGTTTCTATAGTTGAAGGATACTAGACAGTATTGCCGTCGACAGACTAATGGAGGTCTCCTATGCCTCATCAAGGTATGTGCCTTGCTTTGTGCAAACCAACAGAAGAAAACATGGAGTGGCTGACCATGAAATTTACCCCGGGAATGAACGATGGTGTTTTCCAGACCGCGGTTCATAGTATAAGTATTCGAAATAGGTGTCCATTCAATATGCCCATTCTTATACATAATAGTGTACGAGAGATGTCATTAAAATAAAAGTTATATTATTTCAGATGAATTTCGTTTCTAGCTAGGTAGTGTGGACGATAGCTAGAGTATTAGGCGAATACCTTTGAAAGGAATTACTCTCATATCATGGTCAATTAGATATAGACTGGAGGCAGCTGTGACAATTTTACAGTCCTCATACTTGTTGACCGTAGTATATGTTTTGTAAAATACCCATCGATTGTGGTTGATCAGGTACAACCTTAAATCGTGATTCCCTTCCAGATGCCACTGGCGTATTCCATTTTTATATTACGCTGTGCCACGTTTCCGGTATTATTTTTCGAGACTGGTTCTCAGAACATGATAGTGACTTCCAGATGTAACAATAGACCCCTGATTTGAATCCCAGTGATTATCTGTTGGATTACATAAATCGTCAGAACTGTAATTTGATCCTCTACATTCAAACTTCGAATATTTACGGAAGCAGTTCTGACAACTTGGTACAGCACTGCTCCTTCAACTTCTAAAGGTCTTATATAATCCATGAGACTTATAAAGTCAAACATACAACCTGTTAGAACTGTACGTGTAACATTTTGACTGTGTATAGTACCCTATGAAAATTTCTTTCTCCATTCTAACGACTGTCCATTTCTAATAACACATGAAAATACAATCACCAATCATCCTTTGTGTCTTCATACCTTCCTATATCATGTGGCTCATAACTGTTACACACTATTCATAAAAGATGTCCGAATAATTTTTGTAACTTTTATACATACAAAAATCTCAAGAAATTATTTCCATACCTTTTCAGGGTCGTTTCCGTACAATACATTTTGTTATATTTATGTAGTTTTTTGTCGAATAATTCCGGTATGTTGTGCCAGAAATAATCAATATCCTGCAACGTCAAATGGGAACAGTATTAAAGAATGAGGCATTAAACGAATTTTGATATTATAAGAAACATAAAATTGCTTTATGAGGCTATAATTAATAATGAGGACTTAAGTAAAAAAATCACGAGATAGGCAAAAACTTTAAAAAATAAACTGTTCTCGACATTCATTTCTAAGAAGAGTGGGAAGAATTTTTTTCTCTCTCTCTTTCTAGCTTCCTGTGTCCTCAGAATACGGAATGAATAAATTAAGTAGTGCTTCACTTTTTTTTTTCAGTTATTTTGCAAGGTTCACTTACGAGACAGATCTTGACTCGGGCCCTTACAAAGAGCGTTTAAAACGTGGTGATTGCAGTGTAAATGTTATACTTTCAGTTTGAATCCGTGTTCTCCTTTGCTCTGTACAACTCCTATTCCCATTAACATAAGAAAAGGTCTCCGATGTAGGAGAATTAACTTAAACCTCTAAAGATTGATTCCATTCCGGATGAGTAGATCCAAAGAAGTAAATTAATATTCGGGTCTCAATGATTTCACGCAAAATCCTTCCTTATAAATTGTTGCATCCTTTTCAATGAGTGTTTACACGAGTTAACCAAAGGAGGCAAGGTACTTGTTTATAAGTACCATCGTTTTCTTAGACAGCGCCCACTGATTGTAGAAATCTAGGTTCAATTCTCGTTAAGGAACTGAAGAGTATAAATTTATAGTGACTTTAAAAAAAGCCTCATAACTCGAGGAACTATACCGTCTTGTCCATAAAAATTCGAGCATACCTAAAGCCACGTCACATGGCACATCATGTAGTAACCCAAGATTCACATGCGTGAGGAATATTCATTTAGTTCTTTCTCACAAACTCCAGATAAGCTGGAAATAAGTTTGCAGGGAGAACTGTTAAGCAATATGAATTCATAATTTCACTACTCCATGGCTCGCTATTTTTCGGCAGAGGAGATCATTGTCTTGTATTTTTTGTACTATTTTATCTAGTTTCCTGCAGATCTTGATGAATGTTCTTTCAACATTTCGGTTTCACAAAGTGACTGGGGAGGAAGGGAGGGAAAATCTTGCATTCAAGGTCAGTTTACTGACACCTGAGTAAGCTGCGACTTATTTTTCTGATATTCACATTATCTGTTTTCGCAGTTTTTTATTTTATTATTATCATTTTTTTATTTTTTTATGTTGGGCCTATATACAGGAGGTTGGCTGGTCAACCTATATTATGTTAGTACCGTATATAGGTGGTAGGTTCGAAAGGAGGAACTTGTTTACATTTGATTTGAACGTCTGTATGTTGTATTTCTTGGGAAATACGTCTGGGGGAAGACTGTTCCACAATACTGCAGTAGCAGGGGTGAATGAGGAGGAAAAGAAACTTGTTCTGTGGGTTTCGAGGTGTAGTGTGAAAGGATGTTGGGCGGCAGCTGTACGTGTTCCAATGGGCTTAGTACAGGGTGGGAGAATTATTGATGCTGTTTCAGATGAATGAACATTTCCCATTGAAATATTTATAGAATATACAGATTGCGGAGACCAGGCGTCAATGTGAAAGTGAGGTGAGCGAGTTAGTGAGGGTTGAGTCATTTATTAGTCTAATTGCTCTCCTCTGTATTGAATAAAGCATTTTGAGGGAGCTTTTTGGAGCCCCTCTCCAGATGTGGGGCTCCAAATATGGAGTGGGAGCAGTATTTGAGAGATGGGCGGATTTGTGACTTGTATAGTGTTAACATTAACATGTTAACGCTACTACCTCTTTCGCTCAAAACGCTACTTCAGTAGCGGTTTGAGCGAAAGAGGAAACATAGTTTTTTGGAAACTGAGGATGCAATGCTTGTGATGTGTTTAAGCCAGCAGAAGCTTGATGTCAAGCTAATTCTGAGAAGAGAAATTTCATCTTGTCTGAGAATTTGAGTGTTATCGAAAACAATGCTGGTGGAAAATGGTTCTTTTTTTCTCAGAAATAAGACAGAACTGGGTTTTACTAGCGTAAAACGTAAAACGTATGCAATTGCTGTTCAATTAACTTGTCCCAATTTTTTTCCGGAAGGAAAAACTTGCTTTCTTCTGTGTAATAAGAAAAATTACTCACATGATGATTAAATTAACCAAATATCATTATAAAAATTGCATTCCCTCAAAAATAACGTACGGAAGCAGAAAATCAACTACAAATAAAACTCTTACCACTTCGCGCCTTTATCCATATTCACCATTTTGATCATCGTCATCATCATCATCATCAAATTCCTGCCATGTACAGGATATGATAGTACTTCCTAACAAATTTGCATCATTACTAACTTCCCATCTACAATTTCCTCCAAATCAGTCTGTTACCTGTCAAGACTCCAACATTATAAGATCTTACATTTCTGTCTTCTAAGGCACATTTTACTGTATCAATCCACCTATATCTTCGTCTTCCTCTAGGCCTTTTTCCTGCCAACTGGGCAGAGAACATTTTTTTTGCTAATCTTTCCTCTCCCATTCTGTTTAAGTGACCATACCAACTGAGATTAACTCTGCTAACGCATTCCTGGATGCTGACAATGTCAAGGTATTTCCTAATATCTTTCCTCGTATTTAAAATGATATTGCCATTCATGCCATCTGTTCATGCCCTTAATTTTTCTTAGGACTCTCATATCTGCGGTCTTTAGTCTTTGGTCAAGTGTTTTACTTCTGACCCACCTCTCAGA
This sequence comes from Typopeltis vanoorti, assembly GCF_054136105.1. Lineage (NCBI taxonomy): Eukaryota > Metazoa > Arthropoda > Arachnida > Uropygi > Thelyphonidae > Typopeltis > Typopeltis vanoorti. Next base: position 85,178,832 of record NC_143550.1, read on the forward strand.
GCCATAAGTTAAAACTGGCCTGAAAACTGTCTTGTATATAGCTAATTTAGCGTTTTGGCTAATTTCTCTCTTATTCCATATAAATGTATTCAGCTGACGTCCTACTATACCAAATTTGCTGAATCTGTGGTCCATTTCATATTCAATTTATCATCTTCACTAAAAATCGTTCCTAAGTAGCTGAAATGTTTCACTTGTTCTATAGGCTTCTCCGTTCACATTGTACTTGATATTTTATGTGCATCTGCCTATTTTCATTGTCTTTATCTTGTTATTGCTGACCTTGTAGCGGATTTATTTAGAATTATAACATCGTCCGCATAAAGCAAAGTGCTGAGATTAACATCTCCAATTTTGATATCAGGTTTAATACCACTTTCCTTCATAATGTGATCCATATAAATAATTAATAACAGTGGGGATAATGTACGTCATTGTCTGACACCAGATTTAACAGTTAATAATCTGCCTGTACTTCCTTCAATTCTAACTGCTGACTTACAACTCAAATAGAAATTAAGTTATGCTTGATATAATTCCCGAGTGACACCACGTATCTATGCATTTTGAATAGCTTTTTTCTCTTGGGATCTTGTCACATGCGTTTTACAGGTCTACGAAACTGAAATACTGATCTTTTATATTCCCACGATTTCTCAACTATTTGTTGTAAAGTGAATATTTGATCCTGATAGCCTCAATTTGGCCTGAATCCAGCTTGTCTTCACCAAGTTTTTCTTCCACAATCGTTCTCAACCGTTTCGCAAGTATACTGGCATAAATCGTAACAGGAACACTCATTAGGGAATACCTCTGTAATTCTCATATTATAGTGTAAATATTGCTAAATAATTTAATGAACTTTAAGCTAGAATGAAATTATTCAATGCAACTACTTCTTTCTTTATTAAATAATAAGGAACGTAGCACTAGAAACAATAATTTATATAAATACAGTAATTGAGAGAAATCTTTAATCAATTTCTTTTAAGAGACTTCTGAAAAAGTACCTAGAATGAATATAAATGTCTGTATAAAATGAGTACTTATTATCATGGCGATATGTTTGTTTTGTTACTTGTCAATGTTTGAAATGGCAAAAGTACGGAGTGATGTGTTTATGTTACTTTTTGTTTTCAATCTTGAAAAAAATATAGTGAAATGTACGAGGGAATTCAGAAAAGTAATGTAACACATTTCTTCTCGAAGGTGTTTAATCACAGAAATGTTGAGATTACAATTGTAATTTGTTTCCAGGTCATGGAGTCTTGTTTGCTTGCTGCAATAAAGAGATAAACTCATGATTCGTCTCCTATGACTAGGCAAGCGATAAAATCCTCGCGCTTCTCGCTGTATCGCAACAGATTCTCCAGAGACATCACCAGGAGTGTTGCCTTGCGCTCCTCTGACAATTGCTGGGGCACCAAGCAGTAGGCCATTTTTTGAAGCCAAGGACATCATGAACAATTTCGTAAACAATGAAATTGCAATCGTTCACCAATCGTGGAATTTCACGCACTTTCATCTTGCGGGTATTCAAGAACCATGCCTTAATGTGCGAAATATTGTCTTCCGTCTTGCTCCATGAAGGCCTGCGGGCCCAATTTCCCAAAACACACATCTGCTTCTTTAACATCATCATGTGGTTCACGACGAATGTCACATGATGTAGCCCCTTTGGCTTGTAAGTAAAAAAAACAAAACAAACAAAAAACGACCACTTCATGGATCTTGCAACTGAAATTAGTTGTGAGGCGAAAATAGTGCCACATTGCATTGGCGATCTTTTTGAACGTTAATGAGGGGTCTGTTCCTGTCACTATTATTAAGAAAAGTAATGTGTCATATTACTTTTCGGAATCCCCCTTGTATTATACGATTTCCTGAAAATAGCATTTTTGTGACAACCATCTTCTCTCATAGCGGGATTGCTGTGACACTGTAGAATTTGAATTTCGTGGATAGACTGGATAATGTTAGATAATGGTGTTAGATAAAAGAGTTAGATAATGGTGTGCAGACTAAACCTAGAATTTTTCACTCCACCCAAAACGCGGATTTCTCATCTACATGAAATGACAACTATATATCATATAAAATATTCACAAAAGTCCATGCCTTAGTGAGTTAAAACCAATAGCCTGAAGCTGGGGTACCCCAGTAGTTGAATCCGTATCGAAGATTTCCTTAGCTGGAAATATCAGGATTTGAATTCCATTTCAGATATGAATAAAACTTTCCCAAGGGCTTTTTAACTGGAGGTATTAGCAGGTCTCATATGGAAATGGCAAGGTTTTAATCTTGAAAACACAGGCAAACAGGTTAGACGAGCACATGCAATTAACTGACGTAATGGTTTGACTTGATCAGCCTTATTTGGTTTGGTCATCGCTCTAAACAACCAAGTCAATGCAACTCGTAAGTAAGAAAATGAAGACCATATTTACTTTGACATCCACACTCGTTGAGTTTTTGTATTTGACATAAAGTTATCGAGGGGATTCTGTAGATTGAAAAGAGAAGAATCGGAGTTTGACTGCTTAATGCTTTTGTTCTCTAATGAGACAGCAGTCTAAAGGGGATTGATTAAATGAACAAGTCATTTAATCAATCCCCTTTAAGTTTAGCTATTCCAAACCGAACAAAATTTCTCCCCTCCCTGTCGCCATCAGAATCGCGGATTTCACGAACATTCATTAAACGAACTTTAAATCAAACTTTTCATCAGCTTAAATTGAGAAATCAGGACGCTCCGTCTGATTAATCTTCATCTCATTAACTGCAAACAGTACCAGAACTGTGACGATTTAGAGTGAAAGAACCGTTAATCATATAAAAGGAGGATCCTAACAGAACTCCCTAAAAGCATGCTTCTTAACATAAATTACTAGATCGGAACAAGCGTTCTTACAACAACAATGCTGTTTCTCTTTCATTCCGGTCTACTTTGCCAGCATAACAAAATGTAGACTTTTTTTTTTCTTCTACCGCAAGAGTGCAATTGATAATATAAACTTTGAAACTCGTACTCACCGTTTTATTTACATATGTATTCTCGTCTGTACAGTTCAGGAAATAGCAGCGCGGTTTGCATCGTAAACATTTGCATTCTTCTGGATAACGTTTGCAAAGCTTTTCGTTCACAATTCTTAAAAATAAAAATCATAATTAGAATTCGCTTATGATATTAAATTAAAGAGAACTTTAGAAGAGTCTTCTTTTTTTTTGTAAGTAGCTTTCTAAAATTCAATTACAGATATACTATAATGTAAAATGTATCTATAAATAGATTTTATAGATACATACCTAACTATTAGCTAACAGTACCTTTTAATATCAGTCAAGCAAGAGTTATCAAGATTTATAACAATTAATTTCTTTCATTAAAAAAAAGTGCTTGATTTCTGTCTTGCAAAAGAAATATTAGAACAAAGGAATTAGATTTTATAAAACATACTTATGAACAGAATTACTCATCATAAAAAATTCATTCTTCTATATAATACCTCAAATTTAACAATTAGATCATTAGAAAGATTCCGGTATTGCGACCACATGTTTATTAAGATAAATAAAAATAAACAAACCGACAAGTTTCGTGTGTAGTTTGACTTACATCTTCAGGGGTTCAAGGTAACTAAAGTTTAAACACAAGAAATGAGAAATTACTCAAAAATAGTCATTTTCTATGATGTTATGGCCATCTAACTGTTCATTAAATTAAAAAAATCCGAATTCAGAATCTGTGCATTCTAAGTTTGAACAATGCTGGATGTTGTCACGTTCTGTTGTTCACGTTCACATTGTCCGAGGTATGACTTTGGTATATTTTTTTATCAATGCTAACCAAACTTGGTGTAGAATTAGGCCTTGGGTTTTGTTGCATTGCGTTGGAAATCTAAGCATATTAGCAGTTCCTTTAAATATCCTTGTGAAACAGTTTTTTTCAATATAAGACACGTTCGTTTTATGCCAGAGTACATTATGGCCGGTGGAATTTGTGTTTGATACTAGGCCTAATTTTTGTGTTCTCTCCTTTTTTTGCACGTCTTTTTGGTGTTCACTCATACGAATTTCCCCTGATCTTCCCGTCTGGTCTACGTAGCAGATGCCACAGGAACGATGCATTTTATATACACGTGGTTTTTTTAAAGGATGATGTGGAAGGTTTGGAGGATGTAGAAATCTTGATAATTTTTATAGCGATAGAAAAGCAACTTTAATGTTATGTTTGCTTAGAAATTTTGCCAATTTGTCTATAACATTCTCGATGTATGGTAGCATGATTGCGTGCTTGAAATCTTACTTTTGTGAAATGCTTGCAGGTGTGTTGAGGATTTTCTCAACAAACCTCCTGTTCATATGGTCACAATACTGGAATCTTTCTTTTGAATTTACTAAACCACAGAAACCTACGCCTACAATTAGATCATTGTTCAAAACGGAAAATAAAAGTGTCTAAAAAGAAGTAGCTGCGTAGAAGACAGAACGTAAGTATTTATATTCGGTCTTTATTTATATTATAATTTATATTTATTTATATAAATTTAAATTTACTTTATAGAGACTAAATAGCTTCAATTTAACAATTTAAATTATGATCCATAATTAATTCACAATTAAACAATTGTTTTTGATTATATTCAAATATTGGCATTTATTTTCATCATCCTATTATACATTATAATAACTGACAACAAGTTGGTTGCAATCAGAGATAGCCTGTTATACTAATCTTGTGCAAAAGATTTTTACTGCTTTTAAATCATTTTTAAGTATCACAGTTGACAAAAAGTTTGTTTTCAATCTTAATGTAGGCCTAATTTCTGATTCATTGCGTTAGCTTTGAAAAAGGATTTTTAATGACAGATTATTAATTCTACTAAAGATAAAAGCATTTATCAGATAGTAGGTTTCATTGATTCAAAAAGTGTTACTAAATTAATAGAAAAGTTGAATGAAAAAAAAACTTACGTTTTGCTGTTACAAATAGTCAAATATGGAACTGAATTCTTAGATGGAGTGCCAACGTCGACATCAACGACGATGGGATAAGTCCAGTAGACATTCATGAAGGTAGTTGTCTGATATATAAATCCGAGAATACTCAAACAAAATACAAACAGCTTTACAAATTTCCTTGGTTTACTCTTGATTTTAAATATTTCGGGTAAACTTGTGATTAGTGAGCTCGAAATAAGCCTTTTAAAGTAGAGAGAAAGGGTCAGATCATGTACGATATTTCTCGATGGCATATTTGGAATAAACAAGCTTTATTTCACAGCAATACACTAAATGGATAAAAGCCTTATGTACCATAAGACCAAATGGTAGACCAATGGAATTTGAAAATGATAATTAAGCAACTTCGAATGGGCTTTACTGGGATGTATAATAACAAACGCAGAACCGGTTATTTGCTGGTAAAGTTATTGACGAAACTAGGAAAAGTAAAACAGTTGTGGGGTCTATTTCATTTGCATTTAGCCTTGAAAATGTCAACCTACATTATAAACCGTAGTGTACGTACTAATCGATTAAACTCGTTTATCATCAGCAGAGCAGAATAAATCACTAACTAGAAGATAACGTATGTAATAAAGTTTCTAGGAAATTTTTCCTGACTTGTGGTAGACAACTGATACGAGTTTCGTTTTTATTATCCAACGTAAACTATTTCTTAGGACGTTTATCTAAAGTAAGTAAATAAACAAATGTAAACCCCTATCCGGATATCGAATCATATGATAATATCTGATTAGATTCAACTACGAAAATAGTTATAAACACAATATTGTTACCTACTTAAACTACTGTGAGTAATCAGAACTCTGTAAGGTCCATTTTTATAAGAGGGTTCTTTAAGCTATTTCTCAAGTTGGTCGGCGTTTGTCTCAGGGAAATAGAATAAAAGACCATAGAAGTAGGGCGACAGTAATTTTCTGTTTTTTGTTTCTTTTCGGATGTCCTTGAAATCACTAATAGCTGAGAGTCAGTATCACTGATTGTCAATGGTGGGTGTTGGTTGACCAGTGGTCTTCCATAAAGTTAGTTGTGACTGAAGATTCTCCCCCTAATACTGTTGACAATCAAAGGGACAAACTACTACTACTACTACTAATAATAATGTTATAATTTCTACGGTCTCACAAGATCCTGATTATTAACAAACTGTACTTTATATTTCTTTGGCCACCCATCTAAATATTCTGATTTAATTCTTACATCTATCTATCTATCTATATATACTGTATATACAGGGTGTTCGGGATAAATTTGACATATTTATAATTAATTATATTTTTCCGTAAGTTACATGTATTAACACACACTTCTCTTCATTTAAAAGTTTGGACCCTTCTTCATTCATATACAAGATGTCAGAAAGGATGGATAGCTGGAACCCACCTGAATCATGGAAGAGAATAACTTGTATCATGATGATTCGTGCCCGCCATCAAAATAAGGATATTACGACTGCTGCCCAATGCTCCCTGAATACAGTAAAAACAATCAGGCATGAACTAGAGACTTGCAATGGTGACTACGAGGATGTAGCAAGAAGAAAGATCCCTAGCAGACGATCTGATTGCGTTCGTACAGCAGAATTCCTCGCAAATCTGCAGGAACAGGTGTTGAAGAACTCTGGCATTGGAATTCGGGCTTTGTTCGTGGAGTTGCTAACTGTAGTCAAGCCCTGGATAACAAGGGTAGCCAATGGTAGGCCGTATGTATGGCAGCAGGATTCGGCCCCTTGCCACACCTCTGGGAAAAGTCAAAAATGGTTGTCTGAAAATTTCTACGACTTCACCAGTCCAAATGTTTGGCCTCCAAACTCCCCAGACCTTAACCCCATGGATTATTTTGTATGGGGCGCAGTTGAAAAAGACACCAATCGCACTTCCAGTAATACAAAAGCCCAGTTAATGGATAAAATTAAAACAGTTTTTGCGGCCCTTCCCAGGGAGACTGTAGCATCAGCTTGTTCGAGGTTCCGAAGCAGAATTGAAGCTGTGATCGATGCTAATGGTGGTTATTTTGAGTAAATCTTGTTGATAGTATTGTAATTAACTCTGCCTGTAATGTTTTTTTGTCAATTCATTAAATTTAATAGATACAAAGAAGATTTTCTTTTTCCTTACGAAACTGTCAAATTTATCCCGAACACCCTGTATATATAAACCAACTTTATTATATGGAAATGACACATGGACCATTAAAAAAAAGAATGAAAACGGATTCAAAGAGCAAAAATGAAATTTCTTAGAAAAACAACTGGATATAGCAAGTTGGAGCATAAAATAAATGAAGAAATTTTACAATCCATGAATATAAAACCAATTAACTAATATATGAGTAAATATAAAACCGCGCGGTTAGCCTAGTGGCTTTGCGCTTCGCCTGGAGAAGGAGTGTTCCAGGTTCTATATATTCCGGGTTTTATATATATATCTATATATATAAAAAAAAAAAAATTAGTTTTCTAAAGCTAGGAAAAGTTATTTAAAAAATGTTAAAATCTTCTTTGTTCGTGTGCTTATTGTTACAACGGTATGCCTTCGAGTACCGGGAAATTGTGATAGCTTGCGTTTCCCCTTATTCGTCCGAAGCAATAGCCAGTATAAACCACAGCATATCACCACGAGCAGCAGCCAGTCCACGCCCGAGCTCAGCAGGAATCGGTCAAAGGTCGCAGAATTCCGATCAAGGAAAAGACGCCAGCCACAGCTCCCGAAAAGGAAAAGACATCAGTCTCAGCCCCCCCCCCCGGACAACAACGGACAAAGGTCAGTACTCTCTGTCTCTTATGCCAACATTGTAGCTAATACCTCCGCGCAAATTAATACTACTGCAACAACCATCACCGCACGTACAAACGTTCAGCTAGCCAACCGCGTTTCCTGAGACAACGGAATTGTAATTTTCGCAATTGAAAATACCCCACTGGAAAAATATCTAGAAGCAGTAGTCCAATATGTTCCCCCCAAAAATATAACTCACATTTCAAGAGTTGCCGGAACCGTACAAATGTACTTTAACAACGCATCTTGGTCTGAGACATTAATTGAAAAGGGAATAGACATCGGAGCATGCCACGTGAATGTCTCACCAATCGCAACTGCTCCCACAAAAGTAACAGTGCCAAATGTCCCACCGGAAATAAGCCATCAAATGCTTCGCGGATTACTATCAAAATACGGCACAGTGACAGATAAAATCCAAACGCTACGCACCTCTACAACTAGGCCTGAATTCGCACACATCAAGAGCTTTAGAGGACAGGCTCTAGTGCACTTTGGCGACAATACAATCGGCTCCATACCCAAAATAATCAACACAGAAATAGACGGAGTACCCTACATCTTTTATATTACTGTTGCTGCTCAGTGCTTTTACTGCCACGAAGAAGGCCATGTAAGGAAGTTATGCCCGTATATATCCAGAAATGAGAAACCGGTTAACAATACTACCAACCCTAGTGGATCAGAGAATCAGAAGCAGCAAGCAGCCAACCCCAAAAAACAGAGCATGCCTAACAAACAACAAAGATCTCAAGGAAACAGCTCTCAGTCGAGTACCGGGGAGACAAAATCAAGTGGTAGCACTAACGAAACCCACCTTTCGGAAGAACCTCCACCAACATCGAGTAAAAGCAATCCTAGAGAAGAGGAAACAGAACACAGACAACTAACTAACTCTGAAAAAGATAAAAATAACGAAGAGGAGCAAGAAACAAAAACGGAAAAACAGCCAAAGACAAACCAGCGCAGCTGGTTTGTCTTTGGCTGTTTTTCCGTTTTTGTTTCTTGCAGAATGCTTGTAGGGAACCTTTGCCTACAAGCATTCTGGAACCCTCCCAACAGCCTGGAGAGGGGGCTGAAGGGATCGAGCTTCTTGAGTCCTCAGATGATGAAGAGGAAACTGGACATGCAGCTCTTCCTCACACTGAAGGCCCACTTACAAATGAGCAGCTTCAGAGCTTTCTTAAAAAGGTTCGAGGCTCTTCACAAAAACTGCTGACAGCCTATGACTACACCACTGACATCAGTAGCCTTATCACACAGCTGGAAGAATTAAGAACTATTCTGGCAGGAAAAAGAGGGATAAAACCCACAAATCTCAGGAAAAGGATATACTACCTGATAAACGGGCTTGAATTCCAGCAGCAGCGTAACTATCCGTAAAGGAAGTGAAGATTACCGCACCAAATAAAACTAAACCATAAAATAATGAGCACCTCAGTAAGCCTTCTCTCACTAAACGCTAGAGGATGTGCCACACCACTGCGAAACAGGCTGGTCCTGCAGCATATCCTTGCCCACCGGCCAGAAATAGTTATGCTGCAGGAAACTAACTTCCATTGCAACAGCAAAGCTTCATATCAACACTGGAAGAACTGGCCTTATACCATGCACCACTGTCCTGCCATACAACTTCATGGATCTGTAGTCAGCATTGGAATTCACCAAAATAGCGCTCTAAAAGTAGAAATAATCGATACCTTTCCTGGGTGTGCAATATATGCACTCATTACAACTCAGACAGGGAAGAAAATATATATCATTAACATATACATCCCGCAAAATGAACAGCTTGCAGTGCAGGTACTAGAGTTTGTGCGAAACCACCTCAGCAAGGTGAATGACCACATCATACTTGCAGGGGATTTCAACTGCACTCTGGATCCTGCAATGGACAGACAGAAATGCCAAGAACATCGACACGCACTAGCTCAGCTTCTCCAGGATGTAATAAATGACCTCGAGCTGACTGACACCTTCAGACACTTGCACCCACATGAGAAAGTGCCAAAGGTGGTCCTACCAGTGTCCTATACCAGGCATGGCTCAGATACTACACTTCGATGCACACAATACCCTACATCAGGAGAGTCAATTACCATCCATCTTATGCATCAGACCATGATTCCATCCTTCTTAGCATTTGCATTCCTGGACACACCAGACAAAGGAGGAGCATACTGGATTTTTAACAACAGCCTACTAAAGGATACAGAATATCCCAGAACCTCCAAAATCTATATCGAAACTCTCATCAGAGATATACCTACTTCACAATCAATTTCCGAGTGGTGGTCACTTTTTAAATCCAAAGTTAGGGTATTCACCCAAAAATATAGTCACAGAAGAAATTTGAATAAGCATTCAGTCCTTAAAAATTTGCAACAACAACAGCAATTGCATCATCCAGAATCTGAAGAATACCAATCCCTAGAAGTCACCATACTCTTACACCTAGAGCACTCTGCAAGAGGAGCACTAATAAGAGCACGACGTAAACATATCAACTTCGAAGATGCCCCCACAAAGTATTTCTTCTCACTAGAAAAACGCCAACAAGAGTGCACCACCATATCTGCTATTAAAACAGATAATGGAAACATCATAGAAAATCATGACGAAATCCTCTTACATACCTTGCAGTACTACAAAAATTTGTACCAAGCCAACTCAACATCAATGGAGGCCATGAATATAATTCTCTCCGATGTGAAAAGACTCTCACCAATAACAAGGAGTAACACAGAACTCCCCATCACGTTACACGATCTGAAAACTGCCTGCACCTCCTTACCTAAAGATAAATCCCCTGGCATAGACGGGCTCACCACTGAATTTTACCAGTCCTTCTGGGAACAGCTTGGACTTATCCTCTACAGAGTTTTTGTCGACGCGAATACCAATGGCTTCCCACTCAATATGACAACATCAGTTATTAAACGCATTCCAAAGAAAGGAGACACGACGAAACTAGGAAACTGGAGGCCCATCTCTATCACAAACACCGACTGCAAAATTATATCCAAAGCCATTGCCAACAAACTTAAACCCGCTCTGAGCGAAATTATAAATAGGCATCAGAGCTATTCCATCCCTGGAAGATCAATCCACGAAAACTTACACCTCATGAGGGATCTCATAAGCATAGCAAACAACAACAATGAAACAATGGGTCTTGTAACACTAGACCAAGAAAAAGCGTTCGACCGCGTTGAACACCTGTACCTCTTCAACTGCTTGAAAGCATTTGGCTTTAGCTCAGGCATCATTCACTCCATTAAAATGTTGTATGCCAAGGCACAGTTTTGCATGAAAATAAACAACAGGCTTACCATAACTGCACCATACAGCAGAGGTATTAAACAAGGCTGTCCACTCTCCGGTCCTCTTTACACAATGGCCATCGAACCCTTTTTGTGTAGACTCAGCATGCTGCTCAAAGCATGCCGCCCTAAACTTCCCTACCAAACCATAACCCTGACAGCATATGCTGATGATGTTACAATCATAACCCGCAAAGAAGAGGACTTCCATAACATACAGATGGCATACCAACAATATCAGGCAGCTTCAGGAGCGAAACTAAACACACATAAAACCACAGGACTGTGGTGTGGCAAATGGAAAAACCGAACGGATTCCCCAATGTCTGGTACCTGGTCCACAGAGGGAAACAAATACCTGGGGATTTACCTCGGAAACACACCCTCTTATATGGATAAGAACTGGGAAGCACTGAACAAGCGTTTCAAGCAAGTACTAGGAAAGTGGGCAGCAATACGAGCCTCTGCCTCCACAAGAGGGAGAGCAATAATTGTTAACCAAATAGTCACCAGTGTCCTTTGGCATACACTAAAGATTCTTACGCCACCAGAGCAATTCATCAAACAAATAAAGTCAACCATATATCGATTCATATGGAACAAAACAAACTGGCTTTCATACTCCAAGCTATGTACTTCTCTCAAAGATGGAGGACAAAATTTGACCTCCATTGACAATAGGATAACAACGTTCCGCGCTCGATTTCTCCTGAATACCATACGACCAAAGGAAATATCACACAAATGCACCACTGAATATATTTTGACTTCTGCCACTAGAGGTCTCTCTCTCTCCACAACCTTAAGAATGACAACAGCTCAAGTGCCAGTAAATTTAACAAACATCTACAAAGATGCCCTTCGACGATGGAAGAAGCTAAACCTCCGGCACACAGTGAAGACAGCATCCCTACCTGAAATCCTCATGGAACCCATCTTTCACAACACGATGGTAAAAAGCCCGATCACTCAGAAAGAGTTTTTCTATCCTCCATGGAGCTAGCGAAGCGTGAGGATCTTGGGTGACATTCTTTCCCCAAGCTTCACCTGGCGCTTTCCAAATTCTCTCGAAAACCTGGAATATGGGAATCAGTCTGAGCAGATAGACAACGTAAAGGCCGCTTTTCAAGCCGCTATGCCTGATAGCATAACAGAAGAGGGGCTTAGCCCTCCCAACTCAGAAGATCTGGCGCCTATCTTTCTGATAAAAACCAGTAACTCATGGGAGAAGCTTACGCCTAGCAACACCAACAAGATCTACAGCACTCTAACACAACAGTCTAACCAAAGCACATTATTGGAAAATCCTGCATCATCGGATCAAACACTATTTCAATGGGATTTACCATATCGCACAAGAGCCATCAAACCTGACGCAGATATTCAGTGGAGAATGTGGCACAATATATTACCCACTCCTACTATATTACGAAAATTTAACTCAAACGTTTCAGATAACTGCCTGCTCTGCTACCAATTAGGAACAGTCCGGCATATCTACTTGGAATGCCCAGTCAACACCCAATTAATCAGTTTGTCTCGGGAAGCGGCAGCTCTCACCTGTGGTAGTCTTCATACAGAAGAGGAATATTTCAATCTCGTCCATGCGGAGTCAAATAACCATTCATTCTGTAACTACCTTTTAATCACCGCGAAAGCGGTAATATACAACTTCTACCTCAGACATACAAGACCAGACAGCACAGCAACCTCACAGAGAGAGGCAACTGACCAACTCACTGCAGCCTTCCAACAAAAGGTGAGAAGTCGGATCCTACACGAGTATCACCACCACAGGCAATACTACATCTTAGATCTTTTCCACCAAGACTGGAATCCACGGAATCAACTCCTGGCGGAGCAGGGCGACTGCATTATAATTCACTTTCAAGCATAGCAGTGACACCATCCCCCCCCCCCCCCAAAGAAAGGGGAAAAAAACAAAACAAGGATTGCTGTGCTTAACAGTGCCAAAATTAATCAGCTGGTACTCTCATTTAAATAGACAATATTGTGCAATAGAAACTCCTATGTTCTTCCACTTTTATGATCTTATACAGTATCATGTTAGAATAATTCTTAATGGCTTTAATCTAAAAAAAAAAATGTAATTTGTCTTTTAAGTGACTTCGATGTAACATACCTCAACAAGAATATGAGCACGTAACTTCTCTGCCTGACTGCAGAGAACCAAAAACAGGTTAATCCTGTAAATAAGATTGTTATGTTCACAATAAAAAAAAAATATATATATATATATATATATATATATTCTCTATTAATTACATAATTAATTATAATGACTTTATTAATTCGTATAAATATAAATCCTTTTGTGATTAATCATTGTGATTAAAAAAATCTAGCATAATGTTCGTAAAAAGGATTTCATAAAAAAAAGAAAAGCATCCACAATTCGTTAGCTGACGAGTAATTAAAAAAAAATGATACACTCATCATGATCATACAATTAACGGAATTTTTTTTTTATTCCGATATCATTTCCCGATAAATAACATCCTTAAACACATGTCATCCCTACTGAGCATACGTTTCCTTTTTAGTACATACTACACACTTTGTGATGCATTACACATGTGCTGCCTCCCTGAAGATACAGAAAATATATTAAACGTAGTAAGATGGGCTAAGATACAGTCCAAATATAACCTGATATGAGAAATTGCTTACCTATGATACTGGGTTTAAATATGTTTTTATCGGATCAGACAAAAATCACACACGCTAAAAACAGAATTACTATCGCAGCTAACTCTGACAATGAAAAATAAATGAATACTGGGAAATTAGAATTACTTACAGTATATTTCCTTACAGGGAAAAGCCTGTTTTCGAAAATCACTTTATTCACTTTCTTAAGTGAATAAAGTCTTCCTTATAAAGTGAGAATTGTTGCTATATGTACATCAATTTTTGGCAAGTTTCTTTTAATTACCAGCATATGATGCGATTGGAAAGCAGCTGAATTTATTTCCTGAATTTCCCAATTACACTTGAAAGGTTTCCTGTATTATCTTGCTCATTGCCCTATTTGATTTAAATATGCTATTTTGGTATTACAAAAGAAATCATTTAACCAAGAATTTGATTCCAACGTCATGAATGTATTTATTTTTCGATGTTAGAGTTAAATAAATCACACCCAAATCTAGCGCAATCAGAAGAATAGCACTTACTTTTTTAAAATTAAACAGTGGGATTAGAATCATGCCATAAATGAAAGGAATATTAATGGGGATTATCAAGTGCAGGAGATGTATCTGGCCTTAGATGGTGAGGATTTGCGGTAGGAAACTGCAATTTTCTCACCTTTCAAAACAGGCAAACCAACCAGAAGCAATTGCTATTTATAGAATATGGAAATAAATTTTTCTGGCTTTATCATTGTAAAAATCAGATTTAAGAGCGATAAGTTACTTTGCAGAGCCTCAGTATCTCAGTTGGTATCGAATGACATTTTCGAGTGGAAACACCTAACTTTGAATCACGGCTGTGACACGAGGAACCTTTATCACTGCTATTCAATGGAGATGAGTTAGCCGGTCTCACAGGGTAATGGGTGTTTCTACCGGAAACACATTTTCTCCCACTCAAAACAGGCAAACTGGTTCTTTGAACACACTTAGCTATAGACATTAAACTCTTTTCCCTGTGGGATGCAGAGGAACAACAGGTCGGCTTCATTAATTGCCTATAACTCCTAATCAGAGGGGAACTCAACTCATCTTGGACGGACCAGAATTGGATGAATGGAACTTACCTTGCGTTAACAGGTCTAAGGAATGAACATGCATATAACTATAATTCTTAACTTTCAGTATTGTTTTCTGTTAATTTATATTTTATGTATTTATTTAAACAGAGCATGCTTTAATTGCCTTTGGTGTAACGCTTCATAAAAATATCGGTTTAATCGGTTGATTATTACTTTTTCTAATTTTATCAGCAAACATTTTTTTTCCACGAAATTTGTTTACGTGAAAGTTAAACATCTCTTAAGTCATAAATTATTTTCCTAGTTGCTGTTATATTTCGTTTTCAATGCGATTCTGGAGTCTTCTAATGCACGCAAACAGATCATCTGTCCACCTCTTCTCTGTTGTTAGAAAGCCCACACGTAAGATAATATTTTATCGGTGTCATGCAATAACAACGAAACGATGTGCCAGGCACCTATCTACAAACATGAAAGAAACGTACCGATCTATTAAACTGTAATGCATACGTTTGGTGATGACGTAAAACATCTGAATGTCCGAAATAAATCCAGTCAAATTAAGAAAAATAACTGAAATCAATAAAGTTTTGAAAATTTGTAGACTTGTTTGTTGCGTAGTCCTTTACAGCATATTACATATCCTGAAGGATCTCCTGAGGTTTACCTAATAAATAAATAAATAAAGTACAGAGCACTTATCGAAAATATCTTCACAAACTAAAAGTATATAAAATTCCCCCAAAGAAGCTTGCTCTCTGCAGCTTCGGTTTTCGTCAGTACTTAGGCCGAACGCAGTTATACACATTTAACACATTGCCAGTTGAATAAATTATGATTTCCTTTTTTTTTTCTTTTCTCTCCAATGCCAAAAAAAGGAATAATTGATGCTATATTACATTTTATGCTTATGTCTGTTTTTAAGCAGATTTACGAAAGGCATACATTTTACGTATGCACGCGCGCGCGCGCACACACACAAACACACACACACACACGATGATTCACAGTTTTATTTCAATATATAATCTGAAGAAGTTATATATGGCATGCGTTGTCCAACAGATGGCACCACGTGACGAGATAATGTTATTGTTGAATTGCAGCCGGAATATCTCATCTCATGTGACTTCCTCTCTTTGAGAGGATTGCAGCTGATTACTAGGGAGATAAGGACGCAAGGTGGTTTCCCGTTGCCTTCCTTGCCGTAAGTATTTATGACTGTAACCTACGTGTTCACGGAGCCGGTTTGCCTGCTTGCTGGATGAAAATCCCCAGCTAAACTGGGGGGGGGGGGACCCTGCTGTCCACGCCCAATATCGGCTAACTTGGCTATGACTGAGGAAGATCCTTAAGCTCCTCACGTCACCGACGAGAATCGAACCTGGGACACACACCTTCCCCAGGAATATGGTTGCGAAGCGCAAAGCACTAGGCTAACTGCGCGGACCTGGAATATCTAAGGTTATGTATTTCATTACAGTGATTTCTGTTAATTATATTTTTCTACTGATTTGTCTACTTTCTGGGAAACATAAAAAAAAAGTTCTATCTTTGCATGAGACCTACTAACTTTTCTTCAGGTTTAAAGAACTTTTAAACGGATTGCTCGCATTCGTAAAGAAATTCGAAAAGAGGTCTTTCTCTACGGAGGTGTCACATGGGATTGTTTTATTTATTTATTTTTTGTGCATTTTTATATTGGTTTACAAAGAGTAGATATTGCATGACGTTTCCACGTTTTATATAGACATTTCCAAACATAATAGATGCAAATTGCAATTCAGAATTCATAATATATCAAACATTATAAGCACATGCAAATCACACATACATCCACAAAGTTCAAAAATGGAATTGGTTAAAACAGATTAAACGTATATCTGACATAATCAGCAAAATAATCAGGTTAATTTACAAAACAGGAACGTCTTGAGATGGGCTAAGATTTCCGTTTATCGTGTGTTCTTATTGTTGAAACAGGCCAGGCTTAGAAATTTCAAAAGACTCTGGGTTGTGTTATTTATGATAGCTTGTGACATCAAATTACTTGTGGCTGCACCAAAATCAAGCAAGTATATCTAAAAGAGAAAAATAAACCGTATTGCAAGTTTTTGCTGTTTTCAGAATCTATTAGTGTCTATTAAAACGTCATTAGTGTATAGGACCTCAATCGTAAAAAAAAAAAAAATAAATAAAAAAAATTAAATAGCAAATTGAAAAGTTAGGTGGTATGAGAGGCGCATGATCTATGGTCTTAAATAATTCAGATCTGTTTTATTTAAGGATTGAATAAGTTTGGTGTAGGTTTTGTTGAGATTATAGCTGAAATAACTGATTCTTTGAAATTGAAAAACTCCATTTCAATTTTCAGGTTTCGAATTATATACATGACATATATAAAATATCTATTTGCTTATAAAAATGCAAATAAAATTGAAATACTATTAACACGTTCGCTGCCACGCTACTCAGTCATAGTTTGTTCCCGCACGCCAAGCGCTTTCGTTCTTCAAGGTCACTACGAATAATATCGCAGCCGGCTTATCAGATAGAATTTTGTTTCATGCGCCAACTACGAGTAATCTCGTATAACTCCCATCTTCAAGGTCACTACGAGTAATCTTAGCCGGCTTATCAGATAGAATTTTGTTTCATACGCCAACTACGAGTAATCTCGTATCACTTCCATCTATATATTACATGTTCTGACGCCAGTGTTTATTGATTCTAGTTCAGTTTTAGTTTCTAGTCTCTAAGAACCTTCAATTTCGTGATGGCCAGTAAAAGAAAACTTACTGATATAGAAGTAGAAGCTTATGCTAATATGAGCGATGATGAATTTCATGAAATATTTGGTTCCGATTCCGAAGATGATCCTACAGACGACTCTAGCAGTGACTCCGATGAAGAAGAAACTTTTTAAGATGAAGTTAGCAACCAGCCAAATACATCAACATCAACTTATTGGGAAAATTCAGAAGAAGAGCCCCACAATTTGACTTTGTTGAAACTGCAGGTTTTAAAATTGACACTGGAAATTTCAGTATCAAAAGGTTAGTTGAACTTTTCTGAAGATTTTCTCACAATTTTAGTAGAACAAACCAATTTATATGCTTTACAAAATATTGAGGAAAGCCGAGCGAAGCTCAAAAAAAAGTCGAAGAATTTCTAACTGGAAAGCAACAGACATACCTGAAACGAAATTATTTCTTGGACTTTTACTTCATATGGTCCTTGTAATTTACCGTCTATTGAGCATTATTGGAGTACAAATTAACTTTACAATTTGCCATTTTGGCGCTCTAAAATGAGCCGAAATCGATTTCAAATTTTATTGCGTCATTTGCATTTCGCAGATAATTCTCAAGCAGCTAATGATAAATTGCACAAATTAAGACCAGTCCTAGATTATTTTAATAGTGTAATGCGAAATTGCTACACACCAGACAAAAACTTATGTATTGATGAGTGAATGGTGTTGTGCCGCGGTAGACTAGCATTTCGGCATACATAAAAAACATAAATATGGCGTGAAATTCTATGGACTGTGCGAATCAAATGGATTGGTGATAAAAATAAAAATTTATACAAGAAAATCTGAATCCTATTTAGTGAAAATGGGTCACGCATATGATGTTGTATTCCGCTTGATGGAAGAATATTTAGACAGGGGTTATGTATTGCATGTGGACAATTTTTATAATTCTTAGCTCTAACAAATCGCTTACCAACAGAAAAACGTATGTGTGTGGAAAGCTGAGAAATAATAGGAAAAACAATCCACCAGATGTTATTCAGAAGAAACTAAAGAAAGGGAAATTTGTCTGGCAAAGACGAGGACCTGTTGAAGTCAGCAAATGGAAGGATAAGAGGGAAGTCCTTTCCATTTCAAATATGCACAAATTTGAAATGGTTGAAGCGCAAAATCGGAATGGTAAATTTCAGTTAAAACCGAATATCGTTAGCGATTATAATTTGGGTATGTCAGGCACCGATCTTTCTGATCAAATGTTTTCATACTATTCTATTTTACGAAAGACAATTAGATGGCCAAAGCAATTGGCAATACGCATTTTTGAGGTATAAATTCAAAATGCGCATAAATTTTATAACATGATTACTGGAAATGCAATGTCTGCATTAAAATTTAGAGATCAATTTATCTCAAATTTTGTTGGAATGGATGAACTTACAGCATCAGAGAATATCAGGAGGATTCGGGATTTTCATTATTTGGATATTTTACCACCAATAGAAAAAAATAATCAACCGACAAAGCCATGCCGTGTCTGTACAAGAAACAAACGTAGATGCGAAACACGTTATTATTGTCCTGTTTGCCAGGAAAAACCACCATTGTGCGTGGAAAATTGTTTTAAAATGTACCATTCGTAATTTGAATAAATTGTTTTTTTTATTTTACTGAGTGCTTTTTTATTTCATTGATTGGTTTTTATTTTTATTGATTTGACTAGTTTCAAATTGATTTACAAATTACGTGTTATACTACGGATTAACTCACACTTGGCATAGGAGGTTGATAATCGACATACGAGTATACTCGTAGTTTGGCATCTGAGGCACATACACAATATACTATATTTTAGTTGAAATTATTTCTCTTCTACCAAGCCCCCGGATATGCTCTCCGCTTTATTCAGAATCCAAGGGTCCAAATTAAGGTAATTATACAAAGGGATAACTCGTGTTTGGCATAGGAGGTCAGTAAATCGACATACGAGTATACTCATAGTTGGCTTGTGAAGCTCATATACGAACTACGAGTATACTCGTAGTTGGCAGCGAACGTGTTAAGGGAGGAATGGGCAAAAATCACTGTATTAAAGTGAATCAAAATTAAAGCAACAGGTAAGAAACAAAACTGATTCATTTGACATCTAAAATATCACCAAGTGTATTCGTCTTTTTTTTTTTAAGGGAATAAATGAAAGAGACAAATTAAGGCTTCTAGTCGTTTATGCTACACTTTACTATTTACGTTGGAAGAATTTATGTGTGAAATAGAAAATTAGAAAGTTAAGGCGCTCCTCCCCCACCCAAATAACGTTTTTATTAGGTATCTGACGAAAACAAACTGTTCGTAACAGCGGACACAGCAATGAAATCTTAACCAAAAGCACTAATAAAAGTGGAATATAGTCTCCATTACAGAATTTAGTTCATTGTCTTTTAAGTAGTGAATTTCCAAGGCAAATCTTTGAAGGTTATATTCTCATATATTCAGTCTTCTTCCATAGAAAATTGTTTCTGTTGACTATAAAATAATAATTCATTTTATTATAGTTTTATTTAAAAAATATTGTAATTGCAATTACAATGTATTATTCTACAATTATTTGTAATTTTAATAATGAAATAAGTAAACAAAAGATTTTATATATTTTTTAAAATAATTTAACATTATTTCATAACTTAGTATTATTTAAAACATGAGTAATCATATTACTCTATAAATAATGTATATATATATATATATATATATATTCGTTGACGGGAATGGAACGCAGGACATTCCTTCCCCAGGCGCAGTTTGCGAAGCACATAATCACTGGGCTGACCGGGCGGACTGTGTGTGTGTGTGTGTGCGTGCGTGTGTGTGTCAGTCTAGTTTCAAAGCTGTTTAAAGTTAAAATAATTCCACAGAAATGCACATTTTATGAGAATTTCTATCGAATACTCCTAAGATATTCTCCTGTATAGCACAAGAGAATATATGCTTATTATCTTTTCATTTAATAAGTAAATAATGGTAATGTTAAAAACAACTATATGCTGCTGGTATGAGAATTAGTAATTAAGGCGTGTTGAGAGGGGCTAATTTCGACGCTAGGGTTAGCTTATATGATGAGAGTGGGATCAGCATACACTCTTTTTATTGTTTGATACTTTTTTTATGGAGGGAATATGTAGGCGTTGAGTGCTGTAGTTCTGTGATTTGTGTATATGTAGTTCTGTGATCACATATAGCAGATATAGCTTCTATAATTGTCTATGAGTTTTATATTTTGGGGTAGATTATTGCGTATAACAATAATAATATACACATTTTTATATAATAATTGCTGACTAAATTAAAGTATTACCCATTCAACTTTTATCTAAGTAAAAGAAATAATATCATCTACTGTACCATCAATTCCTCTTACATAGCAACTTCTAATATAAAATATTTCCAATTCAAATAGTATTTGTTAAATAAAATGCTATTGATACTTAATTATTAATTTGGATCTCTGGGTAAACCTAGCTGTTCAAGCTCGCGGTTAATTATTTGTAATATTGAGAGTCTTTTTTTGCTAGGCAAAATATGCAGTCCCACCCTTTGTTCATGTAATCTGATAAGCGTACTTGCTCTATAACTACCCACTGGCTGTTATCGTAATACTGCATCCGCAGTTAATGGAACAATTTACTCTCATAATTTAATAATTTTATAGAGAGATCAGGTAATTCCAAACAGCCCAAGCCATCCCGCAGTTAATGGAGTTTTCCAGAAAGATATTCGTCGAGCTAAACAAGGTTCAAGGATTAAAAATATAGTGATGATGACAATGAGAAGCAACTCAAGCCATAACAAGGAAAACCTCCTTCACAAATGTGGGATAGCCTAGGAGTCTGATATAGTAGAACTAAGTGGTGAGCTCAGATCTTCCTCTCCCAACATACACCAGCGAGAATTGTTAGAAAACTGGTCCGTGGCCTGATCAGATGATTCCATTCAGAATCCTACGAGGGACATGAATAACAGCAATATTTCTCGTATTATCTGTGCGGATAATAGGCAAATACCAATCCGTTCTGGAGCATTATTAAAATTTCCAATATGTTATTAGCAAACATATCCTCTAAAAATTCATAATTGGAAAGGGCATTTGTCTTTTAAAATACTAACCTACTGGTTTAATCCATTTCTATTACCATTGAGCAAGGATATATACAGTATTAATCGTGAGCAATTCTTTACTGCATAGATTTGGTTTATTAATGAACCAGAAAAGCGTGGATTTCTTATGCACTATTACTCTTTGTTAAGGTTAATATAAATGAAAAATATTTATTGAAAAATATTGATTAACAGATATTGAATACAATATCTGTTAATTAATAAATGATATCTTTGTATGCCATTTATTAATACTCTGAAGATTAAGAATGAATAAATTAATGGGAGGAGTTTGATTTAAAAGAAGAAAGAGTATATTTGAGTATATACAGGTTAACACATAAATGCAACATGAAGCCAGATAAACTAGGTTGCATTTTTTCCATCATGAGTTTCTACTTAGCTGTGAGATCAGGTATTTTACTTATTCCAAGAGTTTATTTCAGACTATTTTAGAAAAGTATTGCTTTAAAAAATGGGCATTAAAACAATCACCTTCCTCTGTATGCCTTATGAGATCAACATTCGTTTTGTGGGATCACATTACATCGAGAAAAGCAACGGTGATGAGAAACAGCTTTAAATATCATCCTGTATCGGGTGGCGATTTCGTGCATTACATGTGCTTAGTTTACAGTTATTGTGAAAGAGATAGAATATAAGCGAAGCATGATATACGGATAGGTGTTTTTACTCTTCTTTATAGACAGAAGTGAAATATTACAGGAGAGAGCGGCTTTATACGTAAACCTTTAATATGACACAGTTAAATATTTTAATTATTTCAATAAATAACAAGACTGAGTGAAAATAGTAGTGCTCTGTTCTTGTCTCAGACCATCGCTTTATTGGTCTTCCAGATGTTCTTTTTCCATTTATTTTATACCGTATACTATTTTTGGCAGTCTACTATTGTCTAGTCGATTCAGAGGTGCTAACTATTTTTGTTTATATTTACTCATCTTCTTCTTTCACTACGCGTTATTCCCGCTTCCTATGCAGGGTCCGCGTGTTACTTAGATGCGACTTCTTGTTAGTACTGCTCCCAACTGACCTGTCGCCTGGTCTGCCGCTGGAGGGGGATATATTTTTGACTGTATAGGCTTGTGTTCACTGGGCCGGTAAGGGGGATGAAAAACGCCAGATAAACTGGCGGAACAACCCTACTGCCCGCCCCCAAGCCCGGCTAACTTGAGGAAGATCCTCAAATTCCTCACGTCAACGACGGGAATCGAACCTGGAACACTCCTTCCCCAGCATATGGTTGCGAAGCGCAAAGCCACTAGACTAACCGCGCGGTTTTATATTTACTCATATATTAGTTAATTGGTTTTATATTCATAGATTGTAAAATTTCTTCATTTATTTTATGCTCCAACTTGCTATATCCAGTTGTTTTTCTAAGAAATTTCATTTTTGCTATTTGAATCTGTTTTCATTCTTTTTTTTAATGGTCCATGTGTCATTTCCATATAATAAAGTTGGTTTATATATATATATATATATATATATATATATATATATATATATATATATATATATATATATATATATATATATAGAGAGAGAGAGAGAGAGAGAGAGAGAGAGAGAGAGAGAGAGAGAGAGAGTGCGATTCTGGTGTGTTTTTGTACCAAGGATAGCTTAAATATATTGTTTATTATGTCGTTTACTCTAATAAAATTTGATATTTTCATATGTATATATTTTTCATCTTTTCATCTATAAGAGCTGGTTTTGTATATTTAGATCTGGTTAACATTTTAAATAATTTTTTGTTTAATTTTTATCAAAGACTTTTCTTCGTAATGGATGAAGGTAACGTGTATTTCTTTTAGCAGTTCTCTTCTCTTTTTGGTTAATAATTTTAGAGTGAAAATTCGACATCTCACAACCTAAACATCGTGAAATGTGGCTCACAGTGCATCCTTGGCCAACAGATGACGCCGTATATCAAGGATATAATATTATTGGTTGATATTAAAGTGGAGGATATAATGGATCTATCGATTTTTATTTGCCAAATATAAAGCGAATGTTGTTTAGAAATTTACCACATATCTTAGGAGAATACCACCCTCGGACACTGGAGTTGCCTTGGTTTGCACTATCTGAAAGACGGGCGCTCTCCCCAGGACTACGCATGTTCGACATCTGTTAGTGCTTAATTTAGGTTTTCCTAGCCTGAGAGCTATTTTTTAATGTCAATTCTCATCACAGATCAGTATACCATAGCTGACAACTGATAACGTTTGGGCCATTGGATTAATAAGACTTGTGTTCTCTTGTCCCTTAGTCGAAACTGAAAATAAATTGTTGGATGAAGGGTAATTATTGAGCAACTAGCTCGCACATTGCAGTCAATTGGCAGTAAATTAAATAAAAAACCTAGATATTTGGTATTTTTTTATTTATAAACGTTTGCCCAGAAATTTGTTTTTTTCATTATAGTCTGTCCCTAGGTAGTATATCACAACGGACTTGGGATATCATTGAGTCTTTGGCTCCCATCATTGGGCTGCTAGCAGATAATTAAAAACAAAAAGATATTACCTACTCAGCATAGGTTTAGGGATTTTATATTTTCTAGTAAACTACAGTGAGTATGATAGGGTCATACTCACTGTAGTATATTGTTTGGTGGATTGCAGCTTTTGCGAAGAAGTTTCCAGTCCTTTGGAAATGTTATAATTCACCGAGCAGTAAACTAAGTTTGTTCTATGAGAAACAGGTTTCTCAGTACCACAGATATACGTTTCTTGGGAATCATCGTGCGCTGAACCCTATTATAAGTATTCGTTTTGGATTAACCGTAGTCTGTTAACGTTTGAATACTCCGTACGACTCCAGACGGGTATGCTCTGCCTCAGACATCAGGACTGTCCTGATCATTATCTTGAAAAGTAGTAGTTGTCTAAATTCCGTTATTTGCCAACTACATTAATTGAGTAATTGTTGTAACTTCTCCAATGCCCTATTTAGTTTTGCGCAGACATGATCGACATGAGTCATAAAGCACAGCTCATTATCTAGGTGATCCTTTAGTATTTCACTGTGATCTACATGCACTGGGAATGCAAAACATGACCACTTCGTCCTCCAGAAATGCAGTTCTTTTTGTGAATAGCACTGCAGTGCTCTTGTCTCTCAGTTGACATCATTTCGCCATATGCTGAATCATTATTCTAGTTCTGAGGTTTGTTTTGTAGATTTTTAGCTGATCGGAATTTTTATTAATTAATTGAAGTTATTGCAAAAACGGAGTCTGATTCATTTTTGGTCGAAGATTGGGTTATGAGTTTCGCTATATGTAAAACTAATCTCTAAATATATTGGTGTAAGAATGAGACAGCTCCATAGTTGTTATAATGAATACAGCACTTGCACGCTGCAACTTTGCTACTAATATTCGCGATTTCGTGTAAATATTTCATTGTAATTTTGAAAATTGTGTTGTTTGATATTTTTGATGCATTATATTACATGTATAACTATATATTACATGTAGTAATATAAAGTTTTATAATAACACTTTGTTATTTATTTCAATTTAATTTAGATTGGAATTAGCGTATTTTCTTTGCAATTCAGCTAAAAAAAGCGAGTGGGGTGGAGTGGAGAAGCACTTCTAAATTTTGAAAATTAATCCAGCTCTGAGTAGATCAGGATTACAGCATAATAATAGTGTGCTCAAATATGTATTCAGAAGTACATATCCATATTATGCGTTGGAAAAAGGTTCAAATAACAGTCTAAAAATAATTTTTTTGGAATAGTTTTTATTTAATTTCGAAAAATTTATAATATTGGAGATGCCGCTTTCTTGCTGCAAGGCTTCAATTATTAATTTAAGTCGACCGAGCGCATCATTATTGCAGTATTATCGTTTACGTATAGGTTCGTTCTGGTGGAAACTGGGCGTGGAATGTCAGTCCCATAGATGGTAACCTGCAGAGATGATAATATGGATCCACGGAGGGAAACACACGCTCTGATTTTGCTTTGAGAAATATGATTCTCTACAACTTCACTAGAACCTTGCAATAGGATTTGGTAACTTTGATCAATCCTAGTTGGAATTTCGCCCTTGGGCATTCGAAGAAAGCCATTATACCATATTTTGTCCAATGCTTTTGCCATGTCTAGAGTTTTCACAATTCGGTACTTGTTCGGAGAGTCCAGAAATTCAAATTGCTCATCAGGGATGACATTAAAATTTTAATGACTTTTTGCAGACTTGTTAGTACTGCCCTCTAGACTAATCATTTAGTGTCTATTTTACAGTAAATGATGATATATATTAAAAATTATTGTAATCTAACTTTTCATTTGTGAGCCATAGGCTAAATAAATCTCGACTATTTTAACTGTGCAGGAGAGTAGGCTGATTGGAGAATTACTTGGTGAAAAGTCTGCTGTTTTTTCCTGGTTTGGGATTAATATTTCGTCAGATACTTTCCATCGTCTGGGAAGTAGCGATATCTTAGTAGTTGGGATGTAGCGATATCTTAGTATTTTGGTGATGATTTCAACAACCTTATCGCGGCAGGTCGGTTGGATGGAGTTTTCCTAGTCCGTGCATTTTAATATACAAGGAACCCGGCTATTTAAATTACTGTTGAAGTCTGGATCTGCCTGGGAGTAGTTTAGGCTATCCCGTTTCTCTAAGCTGTCGGCAAAAGTTTCAATCTGTCGGAGGGCGTTTGAGAGAGTCTTCTGGACCTCTATGTATAAGGTTTAAAGGTTTGTCTCCGCTGAATCCTATGTCTAAACACGTCGACGTCAAAAGTGAACTCTTGAAAGGTACGTAATCAATTACTAATGTACAGAGCCAGAAGGCTTCAATTTGGCATACATAAGATAACACATGGAGAAAATTATAAATCCACCCATATTTTACAACAAAATCTTGAAAGATACTTAACCTAAGTTCGAAATTTACCACAGGTTTTTAAATAGCAGAAATCAATGCGACTCCGAAGCCGAAGTGATATTTTCATAATCTCTTTATTAAATTTGTAAACTTAAATTTTATTCTGTATTTGGTTATAAAAGACGAATTCGTAATACCTCCATTTCATTGTTTCATTTATGCCATATTTATGTTTTTAGCGCTATATTTTCAATATTGTTTGGAATTGAAGACCAAATGACCAAGATTATTATGGTGTTATATCTGTCATCAGTTGTGTGTATATTCACCAGCTAATTTTCAATTCCCTTAGCAAGGAAAGTCAGGTTATCTTCCTTCGCATAGGAATAATTAATTTATCATCATTTTTCTATAAAAAAAGATCACTCACACGAAGGAAAGTCACCGTTTATATGGATATTATAATAATGTAATATTATAGATATTAAATATTACATAATACGCATGCAGGCCACCGAATTGGAAACTTTTATTTTATACAGTGGATTCCGTATAAGCACGTGACCAATAATAATCCTCTTCCGTTCCCTGCGCATAGTTCGGTGAGATAATGGTCGGGAAGGAAGAGCATTCATTAAATGCCTTCTGCCAACTGCTGCACACAGGAAGCTCTATTTGTCTGCACAAACTTTCTCAAACGATGGCGATCTCGTTCCTGACAAACTGTCTTAGAAGCAGAGATACGCCTCTTAGACAAGCAATTTGAGTTATTTTTCTTCTGATTAAACATCCTAGATATCTCATCTTTTGAGAAATCAGTCAGCTCTGCTGTTTTCAAAATCGTGTCTCCAGGAAGACGGCCACCTCCAATAAGACTTTCATCGAACTTCCAAAGATCCTGTTTTCCCCATTCTGATCAACATTATTGGCAATTACTGACGAGCGGCATTTTTATAGAATTGCCCAGAACACGTAGTGATACACGTGTCCAAGTATTTTGCATATATACACTGTGAATGTGACGTTTACATACGTCTGCATAATGGTTTCTAATTCAGTGACTTGTATGCGTGCTATATAATATTATATTCTAATAATATAATATCATGATGTATTATGTGGCTCAGTTCTCATGTCGAGAATTTTAACCATTTAAGGTGTTATTTAGAAATAACTAATTTTACTGAATTTCACCAATTTATGCATGAATGCAAATTATACATATACGTTATCTGATTTTTTTACTGTTAATATTTTCTTGTGAGAAAAGTAAATAAATATGACTTTGATATTTAAAAGTAAGATTTCTTTTTGAAGTTTTGTATTACACACACTCACACACATACACATAGAATTCGAATTAAAACGGAAATCTTTTATAATCTAAATAAGTACTCTTAATACAGTTTTCTACGAGGTCGTTGCATGATTTTCACTCTCCTTATTTTTCGCGATTTTTTAGACCTAATCAGTCCTTTCTTGAAAACGAAAATCAAAAGTAACAAAATCATTTCAAGGAAATCGAACACCGCCAGCAAAGATATTCCAAGCCATATTCCAATGTATCCACCTATGTAGCTGAAGACTTCGAAGTCCTGAAAAGGATTAAAAAAAAAATATATATATATATAAAATTAGGGCAATACCGGTTCAAAGCATTGATTTTGAAATACAGTCATGGGGTTTTGGATTGGAAAACCAGCTGTTTAGATAGCACAATCGACTTAGATACTGGATGGGATGGGATTAGGTATTGGATAGATACTGGAAACATCATAAATGAATGAATGAATAGATTGAGGGAAATATATATTTATGCAAAACGATATCTTCCAAGTTAGAGGAAATGCTAACTAGGATAACCCAGTGATAAACTTGATAACCTCCTGAATAGGCGAAGGATGTGTCTGACCTCCAGAACAGGGTTTTCCGGTCATTTCACCTCCCTCTTTTCATGCAGTGTGAGTGATACCTTTCAACTTCATGCGCATACTTAGAGACATAGAACCTCCTCTATTTCGTGGGCGCATCTGAAAAAAAATGATCTTACCGCAAGATGGTCATCAGTATACTGGCTCGAACCGTTCAGTAACGAACTAGGTGGCTTACTGGAAAACTGGCGCATAATCTAGCTGAAACACACACACACACACACACACACACACACACACACACACACACACACACACACACACACACACACACACACACACACACACACACACACACACACACACACACACACACACACACACACACACACTGTGAGGTGGTTTCTGAAGAGTTATATGAGATGCACTGTTGAGGCCCGTTATGGCAAGGAGACTGCTTACTCTTTGTATGAGTGCCATGTCGAACAGTCTATCTCCTCTCTCTCTCTCCTTCTCTCTCTCTCTCTCTCTCTGCATGTCTCACTCTTTCCTTTCATCCAACAGTAAATAAAAAAAAAATAGACAAGCAATGAGAGTCATAATGTGATCACAATAAACCTCCTTCTATAATAAATTCATTTAAATAAACCAAGTCAAGCACAATATTTAAAACATACCAGAATTCCTACCCAAATAAATAAAATAAATAAATAAAAGTGAAATCATTATTTTATTATACTTTACAAACATCCATAGCATGAATTCAAACGACGACCATCGCCAATTACAGACATTCATATCAGACTTATTATCCATAACCTTCTATTAAACCAGAAGACTTTTAAGTCCTCGTTTAATAGAAGTACATAAAAGGCAGTAAAATAAAAAATAAAAAATCAGATCATCGCATACAACGACAATTTCAGCTTCGTATGCAAACTATGACGAAGGACGCTTAACAACTATCAGCAAATCTAAATCCAGCTTCATAATGACCAACATCAGAAAACTCGCTTCTTGTCCAAATAGGAGTTCCTCCTGGTTCTTCGCAAAAGCCGTCGGACGCAATTGTTGCACACCTGCGCTTCGGCACCTGTCTCTCTCTCTCTCTCTCTCTCTCTCTCTCTCTCTCTCTCCCACACACACACACACACGCACGCACGCGCGCACGCACACACACACACACACACACACACACACACACACACACACACACACACACACACACACACACACACACACACACACACACACACACACACACACACACACACACACACACACACACACACACACACACACATCCAGATGACACCACGCTTAGAGTAACCAAAGATAAAGCTGAACTCCCGGCATCACTCCTTTCTCTAAATCTTGCACAGATGAAGGCAAATT
The DNA here is from genome assembly GCF_054136105.1 of Typopeltis vanoorti. Lineage (NCBI taxonomy): Eukaryota > Metazoa > Arthropoda > Arachnida > Uropygi > Thelyphonidae > Typopeltis > Typopeltis vanoorti. Next base: position 85,208,739 of record NC_143550.1, read on the forward strand.
GCCTCTTTCCATTACAGTAGTAACTCAGCATTGTATTCCTCTTACCATCTTTCGGCAAATTACTGAGTACTGAATAACAGTCAGATAGGTTATAACTAAGGTTAATATTAAGGTGGACATGCAGATTGAGGACCCCCCCCCCCACACACACGCATGTGTGTTAAGATATGAGGTTAAAAAAATGAAATTATATTAATTATATTTTTATTTACGATATCAGAAATAATATATATATATATATATATATATCTCATCTTATAATAAAATTGTAAACAACTAAAGTAAACATAGTTATTTGAATACATTCGTATTTTACCTCATACTTGGCTCTATATGTATAAGTAGTTTCTTCTGTTCCCTTAAGAATAATATTTATTTGCATATCGACGCATCTATAATGTCGAAAGAAATATATTAATATTAGTTGAATTCAATGTAAAATATTTAATTTAGGATGAATTCAATACAAAATATGAAAGGTGCACATCCTGAAGTATAATGAACAATGATATTGTTAAGACTGAAGGTAAATTGTTGCTTTGACAAAGATACTATAGGAAAGTAATTAGATTATTTTGAGTACTTGCTCTCACTTTATAATAATGTTGTAGTTGAATTAGGCAAAGATGATGGGTAAAACACACCATGATTTTATAGGACTTTGCTAAGGCTTTTGAAAAGATAAAGCATGCAAGGTTGGATTATAAAAAATAGCTTGGATAAGAGATTGGCTAACAGACAGATATCAAAAAGTGGCATTTTAATTTGAGGGTATGGCGTCTGCAGGCTTTAAAATGACCAATGATGAACTCTCTAGGGATTAATCCTTGGTCCAATGTTATTTACTTTACATTAATGTTATAGGAAACATTCACACAAAACATACAGCTGTTCACTGATAATGACAAGATAAGCAGAGTGATTATGAATTCAACTTTCATGCTGCACCTTCAGAAGGATCTAACCTGTTTGGAATTATGAACATGTGAAAATAACTTAAGTTCAGTGTACGTAATTGTACATGTATGCACTATAATGTAATTGGATTTACAGTCGCATATTATATTGGTGAGATGAAGAAGGAAGAATCTGACAGACTAGATATCATGAAGATTAAGTGAGTTGAAGTTTAGGTTCCATATAGCAGCAAAAGCTTCCAATTCGTCTTTGATGGCAACTGGAATGCTGACACTAATACTGAAGAATAAGAAAGCCATATTGGTGATTTTCAAGGCCTACATTTCAACTCATTTGGACTTTGGTTTGCGGATCTGGATTCCTGGTTTCCGAGGTGACGGATGCGGCTGAGAGGATGAAAATGATATTGTTAAATATGATATCGGGTTTGAAGAATGTACAAAAAAGAAACCGAACGTAGAAGAAAATAGTGACGCCAACTGTTGTATCGTTTTTGTTACCGAAAGCGGCAACCTTTATTAGTATTGTGTCAACTGTTTATGGCATTTGTTTCAATAGAAGCCGAGTTATAGTGCCAAGGGTGACAGTGTGTTCTGAAGAATGGTCGGAAAACGAGTTTTAAACAGAGAGCTGCGAGTGGCTTTTCTGTTAAACTTGGTAAGTTTTACTGAAACCCACTAAATGCTTCAAACAGCATAAAATGCTTCAAAAGAGAGGTATAAGCTATTTCAAAGTGGTCGTGAGACGCTTGAGGATAATGGAAAGTCGGGCCGTCCGAAAACTGGACTGAGCGAAGTTAGCATCCAAAAAGTGCGCGATTTCATCAAAGAAAACCAGGAATCTTCCCTTAGAATGATTGGAGATGAATTGGGGATTCCAAAATCAACTGAGCACAACATTTTGCCCGAGTGTTTGGGCCTTCGTAAATTGAGTTCGCGATTTGTTCCCCGCATGTATCGGATTGAACACTGCAAGATCTCATTAAAACCACTCGTAAGGACTCAGACTTCCTTGAAACGATCGTTACTGGTGATGAAACGTGGTGTTTTGAGTATGAACTCAAAACAAAGCGCCAGAGAGTGCTGAATGAAGACCACCGGAAGAGGGGACATTCGAAAAAAAGTCGCTTGGAGAAGTCAACAGTAAAGACAATGCGGATTTGTTTCTACGATTCCAAGGGCATTATCCACATAGCATTAGTTCTGCCTGGCCACATCGTCAATGGTGAGTTGTATCTCGAAATTTTGAAGCGATTGATAACGAGAATTCTTCGCGTACGGCATGAATATCGTGACAACCGACCGTTCATCCAAACACACTGTCACTCCTAGCACTATATCTCGACTTCTAATGAAACAAATGTCATAAACAGTTGACACAATACTAATGAAGGTTGCCGCGTTCGACAACAAAAAGAAAGAGAAAGACCTGATATTGTAGATACCTTTAATATTTTGAAAGAGTCATGCAGTATACTGTTAGATGAAAAATTTAATTTTATTATAGAGCGGAGAGAGTACGAGAGGGTCATATAATGAATCAGTCAAGAGAGGAGTGAGAGCAAAGATTTTTCTCCTATAGAGTCATGCCTGATTGCAGCTGTTTGACTTCGGATGTGGTGAGTGTAGGTAGAGTGAATGAATTGAAGAAATGGTATGACAGCTGCCGTGCGTAAAATGTGGCCTCCTCGATGTTTGCTGTTACTACTACTACTACTACTACTACTACTAATAATAATAATAATAAAATACTATTTCTTACATAATTATTTTTAATACAATAATAATCGTTAAGAAATTAATAATAGCTGTTGACAAATTATTAAAGAATTTGAACATAATTATTTTGTCCTATGCTGAATTTGTTAGTGATAAAAATAAACAGTGGTATACGCACCTCATTTTCCTTATATCTTCCGCTTCACATTTTTCCTAAAATATTAAAACAAATTTTATGCATACTACATTCTGAATCTGTAAACCAAATATATACATAGTACTTTAAACTTACTGCATACTGCTAATTACTCTGCGTTTATTGCTAGTTCAGTGGTGGTGGCGTGTAGTACACAACGGCACCAATGAAATCAAATCCTCGACAATCTTGTGTTAAAAGTCAATCCGGACACACATTAGGCCAGTAAGAATGGCTACTAAGTGAAATTGAAAAATAAAAAAGTAATTTTGCCCGCATTTTAATTTCTTATTATAGTGCTTCTTTTCCCTATTAAAAAGTTTTATTTTATTCTATAACTTATTTTTATTATCGCTTGTATTTATGTTTCCAGGTTGAATATTGGGTCAACAGAGTAACTGCATTATTAACGGGAAGCCATATTATAATTGTTAAGTACTTGGCAGGAAAAAAAGAAACGAAAAGAAAAGGCAATTAAAGTAATGAATGCTGATTTTCGGCGATTTTTATGAGAACTTGCACCAAAAGATCTTCTTGTGATTTGGTGAAAGATCTCATTCAAATCGCCGAAATTGTTAAAGAAGAAACTCTTTAGCACTGAAAGTGGAAGCGTTAGGAAGAGATAAAGTCTAGACGAGCCCAGCAGTTTGTTATATGATCACCAAAGAAATCAACGCTTAAATGGTATCAGAAGTTGGAACTGATATGTCACTTATGCAAACTGGGGAAATGCAAAATTATATATAGAAAATAATCGAAAATTGCACCCATCTTGCATTATATTTGTAATAAATAGATTTCGTGATCTGACGAGGACGTACTTCGAAAAAAGAAAGGCATGCTTTAGATTACTTCAAACTTTGAACACAAACTTCAGAACTTGCTTAAGTCGTTTTTAGAGATGATTAAATCACATATCGGAGTAGGTCATGAATAAAGTATTACGGTTGAAGGAAAAACAAGCACTTGCATCAAGAATTATGGCATGTTTCAAATAATGTATGTTTGCCAATTTAATATAGCACCAACGGGACTTTGTCACTACTGTGACATATTCTGTCCCCCAAATGCTCTGTCAAAGCGTAAAGAATACTCAATGTTTACCTGAACTCGTGTTTCAAATCGTGATTAGTTTTATGGGATAGATCATTATCATGCTGGAATGCAAAGAATCCGTTTCATTGAATTATTAAAATTGTATTAAGATATTGTCTAAAATGCGAACAAAGTCAATCTCAGTTTTATTATATCTCTTGGATGACCTCCTCAAAAATCCATTATTATTGCGTTTCTGTAGAGTTTATATACGAGGGTGGTCTGAAACGTTCTCGGCCTCAACAATAGATAGCAACACTAGCGACAAAATTTTTTTCTAAGTTGGTACATCTGTCATAAGCATTGATGTGAAATTGCACGTCATTCTATCAAATAGTTTGTTTTATACAGCTGTCTGAAATAAACGTGTTGTCTGTATTCCATGAAATCGATAATATTGAGTATCGCGCTGTTATAAAATTCTTTGTAAAAGAAAGTTTTACGCCAAAAGAAATTCATTCAAAGTTCATAAAAGTGTATGGGCACTCTCTTCCATCGTTTCGACAATTAAGAAATGGGCTGCCGAGTTTAAATGTGGCTGTACCAGCCTTCCACGTGAAGGAAGTCCAAAAAGTGTAACAACACCAGAAATCATTGATCAAGTACACGATATGGTATTGGATGACCGGCGAGTTATAGTGCGTGAAATTATTGAGACTATAGGCATTTCAAAAGAACGTATAGGATATATTTTGCATGAAGAATTGTAACTGAAAAAGCTTGGCATAAGATGGGTGCCGCATTTGCTCACAGCAGATCAAAAACACACTCGAATGAAAATATTTGAACAGTGCTTGGAGCGTTTCCAAGAATAAAACTGATTGTGTACGTCGATTTATTACTATGGATGAGACTTGGATTCACCATTACACAATAAAATACAAACAGCAGTCAAAACAGTGGACAGAAGCCGGTTGTTCAGCGCCAAAGAATACAAAGTGGTTCCATCCGCAGGAAAGGTCATGGATGGCATCGGTGTTTTGGGATGCTAAGGGCAGTTTGTTTATTAATTAACTTGAAAAGGGTAAAACTATAACCAGGGAATATTATTCCGATCTTTTATCAGACAAAACGAAAAATGTCGTGAGAAAAGACCCGTTTGCAGAAGAAACAAATGATCTTTCATGAGGACAATGCAGGTCAGTTTCAATCAAGAGGTGATTGTAGCCGTAGAGGAGTATTTTGAAGATCATACTGAGAACCACTACAGGGACGGGATAATGGGGCTGGAGCATTGCTGAATAAATGTATTAGTCTAAAGGGAGATTATGTTGAAAAATAAAAATAAATTTGAAATTATAAATTCGTTTTTAAAGTGTTAGGCCTAGAACTTTTCATACCACCCTCGTATGTATATTTAATAAAGTTCGATGAGTTTAAATGATAATGCTTTCAATTTAATTTGTGAATGTGCATTAATATTCTCCTATGCCAAAGCACGTTTAAATTTCTGATCAGTTTCTTTACCTCTTGAATAAAAAAATTGGCTGTGATTTATTGAATTAAACATTCTGTTTACTTTATTACTCAATCTCATCATTGCCATCTTCACTGCAATTAAATAGAGCTGTAATCCTTTGGTTATGATCAAACAGGCATGTCAAAATATTCAATTCCACGGGGATCAAAATCTGTTGAATTCAAAATTGTCCAAGTCTTTATACAAACTCTTATAATTTTCCATAAAGGATGTAATGTAATGTAAAGGATTATAATGGGTGTTATGTGTAACAATCTATGAAAAACGATTTCAGAGGGGAAAAACAACCATCGATAAAACGAAGCTTTGACGCGGAATGTGTGCACACGATTTAACACGATTTGGTCAGTGATTTTCGCTACAGACCAAATATTGCATTATGGATAGCAAGAGCATGCGAACCTCATCAAATATCCTTGAAGTTGGATTGATGGGACCAAATGCATCTGTAAAAATGAATTCTCTTTAATATGAAAACTCACAATTATTGAATTCCTAGATATTACAGATTTGTGGGAAATGAAATTTACTCACCAATGATGCGATTCTCTCAAAATCCAACCATCATATTAAAAAAAAATGCAATAGAATTACTAGAGAGGTTTTAGAATATACTCCAGAAATAAGAATCGCATAAAGACAAAGATACATCTCCTTTATCTTTTGTATTGAATAAACAGAAGTATACTTATCTGATGTAAGCGACATGAACACTATCACCGATTGTTGAAAAAACTATATTCAATCAGTGCATAGTAATGTAGATGAAGAAACAAAAAATATTCCGAAACATTACACGAGCTTCTATAGTGATGAAACATATAACGAGCTCGGTTTTTGAGTTACGTAGTTAGTACTACCAATAGTCAACTATTTTTTTTTAAATTTTAATATGGCTCAAGCATGCGATAGGATTTTATAAACCGACAGAATAATCGTGCGATAGGTGGGATATGAATTTTATCAACTTTTTAAAATTAATTTTTAAAATATTGTTGTTTATTTCCACGGAGTCTTGACACACACGGTTCTGGAAACCAAACATGATACTCTTTCAAGCCACTTTAATTCCTGAAAATAAGCCGGCACTAATCGGGCATTGGCCGATGAAATTCATTTCCCAACTACGTACAATCGCAGTAATCCGTGCTTCAGCAGGATTGGAACTCACTGCGTATTGGGTGACGCGGATACGCCAAACACTTGACCTAGCTAGCACAATCCATGAAATGTAGTATAATTTATTATAGTTTAGTATTAGTATTTATTATAATTAGTATAATTCAGTATATAGTAAAATACAGGGTGTTCGGGATAAATTTGACAGTTTCGTAAGGAAAAAGAAAATCTTCTTTGTATCTATTAAATTTAATGAATTGACAAAAAAACATTACAGGCAGAGTTAATTACAATACTATCAACAAGATTTACTCAAAATAACCACCATTAGCATCGATCACAGCTTCAATTCTGCTTCGGAACCTCGAACAAGCTGATGCTACAGTCTCCCTGGGAAGGGCCGCAAAAACTGTTTTAATTTTATCCATTAACTGGGCTTTTGTATTACTGGAAGTGCGATTGGTGTCTTTTTCAACTGCGCCCCATACAAAATAATCCATGGGGTTAAGGTCTGGGGAGTTTGGAGGCCAAACATTTGGACTGGTGAAGTCGTAGAAATTTTCAGACAACCATTTTTGACTTTTCCCAGAGGTGTGGCAAGGGGCCGAATCCTGCTGCCATACATACGGCCTACCATTGGCTACCCTTGTTATCCAGGGCTTGACTACAGTTAGCAACTCCACGAACAAAGCCCAAATTCCAATGCCAGGGTTCTTCAACACCTGTTCCTGCAGATTTGCGAGGAATTCTGCTGTACGAACGCAATCAGATCGTCTGCTAGGGATCTTTCTTCTTGCTACATCCTCGTAGTCACCATTGCAAGTCTCTAGTTCATGCCTGATTGTTTTTACTGTATTCAGGGAGCATTGGGCAGCAGTCGTAATATCCTTATTTTGATGGCGGGCACGAATCATCATGATACAAGTTATTCTCTTCCATGATTCAGGTGGGTTCCAGCTATCCATCCTTTCTGACATCTTGTATATGAATGAAGAAGGGTCCAAACTTTTAAATGAAGAGAAATGTGTGTTAATACATGTAACTTACGGAAAAATATAATTAATTATAAATATTTCAAATTTATCCCGAACACCCTGTATATTAAAATACAGCTCTTTAGTAAGATTATTTGCAGTGTTTTGGAGAAAGCCGGTTTGAAACATCTTTTATTAATCATTTTAAATTGTCGTGTGTTCCTTTGTATTTTGTTATGTGTTCTTATTTTTAAAAGTTTCATATACTTCAGTTATTACTCCTCAATAGGAGTAATGTTTGTTTTTAGTTTGTTGAATTGAACATCGTTTGCATTTGAATTATAACATAGATATATGAATATAGGAATAAATGCATTATTTCTTACCAAAGGAGATTCTCTAAATTCAGTGTTGAAAGACGAAGAGCTATATAAAAGGAGATAAAATTAAAATTAAGTAGCAAAGTTTGTACTATATATACTTCCAAATTAACACTTAGACGCGAACAATTAAAATAAATAATTGATAATCAAATAAATCTGCGTTCAATCGGTCATGAGTACTTGCTCTTGAAAATTTTCCCCGGATTGATTAACGGCTCTTACGTGAGATGCCTGAAGGTACGAAGCATGCTCAAGTTAAACTGTACAAGCTCAATTCCAAGTCATTACTAATACTACAAACAAATGTTATTTATAATAATAATAATAATAATAATAATAATAATAATAATAATAATAATAATAATAATAATAATAATAATAATAATAATAATAATAATAATAAATAATTAATAATACTTAAAAAATAAGTAATTCTGGTTATAAGTTCAGAGGGAAAAACAGAAGCATATCTCTCTTTATTTAACGAAACGAATTCCATTCAAGTTAAACAACAATATTCTTATTCTGTTTCAAAGTAGGATGACATATTTACTGTATAACAGAACACGGTAGCATAGAGAAAGTAGTTAGCAGTGTTGGTCGGTTTTATTTCCTTCGCATGTTTACATCCAATAAATAAACGGAATTTAATAATAATGGAAGCAAACACGGGTATGAGACCAGAGTACTGCGTCTGATAAATCATGTTTTCTCTTGCAGATATTTAGTCTTATGGACAAAAAATCGGAATTTTCAGGAAGAGATGAGACCGTAACCATCTCTTTGTGTGCTATAGAGAACAGACTCAGATGCCACTGTCAATTTACAATGGTTAACTTACGACCAATAGCTAATTTTATTCCTTATGAGGAAATGGTTTATAGGTTTTTATTCAATAATTCATTGATCTTTTAATATGCCAATTAATTATTTATATAATAAACTTCCATGAAACTTCGTCTAAAAACTAAACGGGTGCGACTCTAGTCACCAACCAGAGGCACTTTTAGTATAACTTTTTTCGCAGCAAATTTGATATGCATAAGCAGACTTTTTAAACTACTAGTTTCTTGTATTTAACCTACAAGGAACTTGTAGGTTAATCTGAATCGACCGTAAAATATACACCACTTAAAACTTCTTCTTGATCAAAAAAGCCCATATGAACTGCTTATTACTATATACAGATATTTAATTATCTTCGATTAATTTATTCTATTTTGAAATAATATCATTTAGTTTTGATTGTGCTGAATTCAGAAACTAATATAATATAATAAAAACTAATACACAAAATACAATATGTAATACAATAATCCTTAAAAATGCTCTGCTTAACATAAAGCGCGATTTTCTTTAAATGAGATATTTTATGATTGAGTGCTCCTCAAAAATGTTGCATCTGGCATGCACATATTTCACGAACAAGCCAAATATGCATGAAGATGAAAACTTACATATAATAGGGCTTGCATCGAGATTGACAGATCGTGTACATGTCATCCTCACTGCCAATTTCTGAAATAATACAATTATTAGATATTATTTGAATATCGGTTCATTTGTAATTTGTAAATATACATATATCTAATAACTTAAACCCACTATCCTTACAGAGACTTAGCTCATTAGAGAATCGAAGACACTTGAAAAATACAAAATATCCAGAGTTAAATTGATAAACGTATAGCGGAACAGCTGAAATGGTCTGGAATGATCACATGTATTGAGTGCAATATAAACTTTAGAATGATTAGATGTCGATTAGAAACAGAATGTGCAGAAGAAAGTCACCACCGTGATTCTTTGAGAGAGAGAGAGAGAGAGAGAGAGAGAGAGAGAGAGAGAGAGAATTGTGCTGACAACTGCATTGCCCACTCTTCTGGGCAGTGTCATGAATTTTATGGAGAGATTTGATCCACCATCCTCACCAAACACATGAGAAAGACGATAATTAATGAAAAAGACAAACTTCTGAAAAGTACATAGCGGCTGAATGAAATCCCACCAAGAAAGTCGACCTTTGACTACTATAAACTACAGATCTTTCACGAAAACATATTTAAATAATTTATTTTAAACATATTTCATCTCTGCTTTTAACCATAATTTAAAGTGCGGCATTAATAAATGCTGGTTTATTTTAATGACTCATTTTATTATGATGAGTGACGGTAATTTAATCATGTCCGACACTTTCGGACAGGATTAAAATTACTCTCCGAAGCACTTATAATGAAAGCACAGGATGGAAAGAAATGATCTCAGCAATTTCAAAAATAAATATATAAACAAAAAGCTTGAAAATATTTCAAATGAATTTTATGAATGCTTCGTTTGTTGTTTTGCAGTCCTAAAGAAGTAGTTGAAAGAGATGTTCAACTGGAAATCTTCCTTTTACATACACCACCGTTCAAAATATGGTCGTCGGGAGGGGGGGGGTAAGTTAACATTAAAATTTCGGATTAATTTAACTTTTTACTGACAAACCACTGAGAAAAACTACTTATGCTTCTAATCACTATTTGAAAAGTTTCGCAATTTTCCCAGGTTTCAAAACTTTCAGAAGATTTTAAATATCCTTTGAAGTAAATTCCATTTCTCTGTGAATTTTGTGATTAATTTTAGAAACTCATATCATTTACGCACAATACATGAGTTATAATTTACCGTTTTTGCATTCTTCATCCCTTTCTTCGTTGTTATCACAAACGCTCGGACTGTGATCTGCTTTCATCAAGCAATCATCAACGCAAGCCTGTAATTATAAATTAATAGCCATATCATATCAATGACCTGAAAGGAATTATAGTAAATAATTTTCTTAAAGCAATTCATTACTCAGAAGAACTCATAACGTTCGTACTTCAATAATAACTGACGCACTGCGGTAACCTCTGATGTCGTTTAGAGTTGACTTGAAGTAGAGACTACTTTACGCACCAAAATGAATGAAGATAAGGACTTAGCAGGTAGGTTTTCTTTAAAAACTTTGATTTAGAATTCACTGCTTTAATACATTGTTAAAATAACGAGCTCACTGATAACTTCCATTAAAATCAGAATAACTATAATCGTCACTCATGTATCCATTAAACTAGTTATTTAATATTAATATCATCCACCATCCTCCTTATCAAAGATGAAAGAAAAAAATGTTAACTACTTCAGATTCACTGCTCGCAACGCGTTAATATTATCAATATCCTTCTTGATACCTATCATCATCTACTAGCCTATTTTAGCTAGGAAACTCAAGCTACGTTCATCATAGAACAAACATGCTTCATTAAAGAAAATCAAACGTTTATTCATGCATAACTGACTATCATTAATTATGTGTAATTAAAGAAAGTTGCATAAGCTAGTTAACATTATATAAAATGGATTATCTAATGTAATAAGGTTGATCATGATGGCATTCTTATGCTAATGTATAATGTTATTTAAAAAGTCATAATTAAAAAAAATAAAAGAAATAAAGAAAACTTAAAGGTCATGAGAGAATGAAGAAAACACACACAAGAAAAGCTAATACTCCCAAATCAGTTAATAATCACAATTCAAACAATACGTGAGTAGTGATTTTCTTGTTACGCGTTTAAAGTTAACTAAAGTAGTGATTGTTAAAGATACCAACCTATTTTAAACCTGATTTTACTCCATTTCCCAAGTAAGCAAACAGACAAATAAGTCAAGTTTGCGCCTGCACGTAATGCAAGTCTAGCTGACCCTGCAGGTAGTGCAAGACCAGCTAGACTTGCATTACGTGCAGGCGCAAACTTGACTTATTTGTCTGTTTGCTTACTTGGGAAATGGAGTAAAACCAGGTTAGAATAGCTTGGTATCTTTAACATTTATTATACTCAAGGTAAAATGCTTTCTAAAGTAGTGATTATTTAGTTTTGAATGACTTGTTATTTCTTTTTTTTTTTTTTCATTTGGTTTTATGTTGGAAATCTCAAGAAATGGATGCAGACGAGCAAATCTGGAAACATTGCTTTCGATACTTAACGCACATAATTATAGAATTAAACACAGAATAGTTAATGTAACAACAACAACAACAACAACAACAATAACAAAAAAAAATTTAACTGTTGGTTTAGCAGGGTTTCTTTTCCCCGTAAACTATGGTTTTTCATCCAGCGTACAGGCAAATCGGCCATGAGAACACGCGCAATTTACAGACAAAAAAATATTTTTTGTTGTTGTTGTTGGTGGTGGTGGTGATGGTGGCAGGTGGCGTTGATGATAGTGGTGTAGTTAGGGTATTAAGTAGTAGAAAGAAACAATCTGATGTATGTAGTAGAGTACAGTAGAGAGTGCCCTCCATCGATGAGCCCTTGGACTCCTAAGTGTCATGTAATAATAATAATAATAATAATAATAAATTGTTATTGTTCTTTTAAATATTTACATATGTACAATGATCATCAATTCAGTATATTATTTTACAAGTTTCAGTACTTTGGGCTAGATATAATGAGATTTAAATAGTAATGACGATAACATGGTTTCTTTTTTAAGTAACAACCACAGTAATAATTTACAATTATATTGTTCAGAGTTACATAAGTTGTATAATATTACATGTTGTGGTTTACTTTTTTTTTTTTCAAGTTTGAAAAGGTGTGATTATACAACAGCATTTACACATATGCAATCAAAATATTATATTTCCTAATTCTCATAAACATACAGTGTAAACTCATGATCTACATTTTTTATTTATTTATATTATTTTTTATTACATTGAATATATTTGTTACAGTTATTACACACATTACATACATTTTATTACATATGATACATTACTTACATTTGTTTACATATGATACTTACATTACATACATTTGTTTACATGTGATACATCTTGTATGAGAACTAATTCTCTGCTTTCATCCTTGAAGCGTATATGTAAGCTTATCTAAGGATGACACCAGTTGGATATTATTTATTTATTTATTTATTTATTTATTTATTTTTGCTGTGATGGGAAGCTACGAAATCTATGATTGAGAAATTCGCGCGCCCGCACTCACACACACATACACACACACGAACACAAACACACAGTGTATGTCCTTAGAGCTCTTTTCAGGCTATTGTGGTTTGTAAGGGGTTTCTGTATTCAAATGGTAATTTGTTTATCATGTCTGGGATGTAGAAGTTTCACGTGGCCTTTCCGTGGTGATTATTGTATTTATATGTGACATAATTAGTTGTCTGAGGTCTTGTTATACGGTATGTATTTCTGACTGTCCTGTAGTTGGCATCGAAATAATGTTTTAGCAAAGCTGCATAGTGACATAAATGTTTTGCTGTCAGTATTTTGTGTTCTGACAATGCAGTATATATAAAGTCGTTATTTTCTCTTTGTTCCCAAATGATCAGTTTTATCATTTTGTACTGTAGCGACATTAATCTGTTTAATTTGAAGGGTGCAGAGAAAGCATACGTTGTTATAGCGTATCTTAGTATATTTGGGCATAGTGCTTTCGTTTTAGTGTTTTTAGGCGTATGGGAACTGTGCCTTTTAACCTGTAGAGTTTGCTACTTATTGTTCGGAGTTTTTTGTGTAGATGGTTTATGTGGCTATTTCAGTTCATATCTGCATCGAAGTAAATTCCAAGGTATCGTATTGCTTCAACCTGAGTGATTGTAGTGGTTTTGCTGTTCTGTGTGCTTTTCATGTTGGAAAGTGGATGTTGGATGGTTATATAATTGTGATCAAATGGTCGAGTGAGTGGATTTCTGAATATCATTAACTTTGCCTTTTTTTGAATTTAGGTGTATGGAGTTTTTCGTGAGCCAGTCTATGATCAGATTTATGTCATGTTGCATATTTGTTTGGGCTATGCTTGCGTTATTATGGAAGGATATTATAGCTGTATCGTCTGCATATTGGAATATCATACCTTTGAGAGGTAGCTGATTAATATCGTGCGTGTAAATGTTGAATAGAGTTGGGGATAGTACAGCTCCCTTTGGTACTCCACAGGTTACTGGTAGCTCACTGCTTCGGTTTGACCCGATACATGTGATATGCTTTCTATTTTGAAAGTAGTTTGTAAACCACCTGTGAAGAGGCCCGTCTATTCCAAAATGCCTCAGCTTTTCTAACAAGGTTTGATGTGTGAGTGTATCGAATTCTTCAGTTTGATCAATAAAGACAACCATGGTAATTTTGTTTTTGTCTAAGGCGGTATTAATTACGTCTCTAAAGTCTTCCAGAGAGATGTTGTTCCCTTATTTTTCTGAAAACCATATTGTGTTTTGGGGATAATATGAAAGATCTCAGTGTGTGCTGTGAGTTTCTTTAGTATGATCCGCTCCATAATATGATTGATAATTGGTAATGTTGCTATGGGTCTGTAATTGCTGATTAAATTTCTTTTTCGATGTTTGTATGTGAGTGTGATTGTGGCGGTCGTTGGCATACTTGGTATCTGTCCTGTTTTAAATATTTTATTTATTAATTTTAGTTGGAAAGGAGTTAAATTAGTTGCATGTTTCTTTATATCTTTAGGTCTGATAACATCAATTCCTGGGCCTTTGTTTAGTTTGATTTGATGTATTGCAGAGAGAAGTTCTGCTTATTTTATGGTTGGGAACCATAATGTTTGTTTTGATTGTGGTCCAAGTGGTGGGTCACGTTTTGTGATTGGGGGAATATGTCTGTGCAGTTCTTGGATGGAGTCTGCAAAGTATTCGTTAAAGACATTTGCTAGTTGCTGGAGAGGTTTTGCGTCTTTCATGAAGCTGTGATTTATGGTTTCGGAGGCGGTGGTGTTGGTAACACAATCTAGCATTTCACTGATCAGATGCCAGGTTTGTTTCATATTGTCTTGTGCTGAGGTTAGTTTGTCTCTGTAGTAGCTTCTTTTTGCATTTCTGATTTGTGTTGTAAGGCGATTCCTTGTTAACTAATATTCAGTTTTTAAAGCTTTCTTATTTGGATATCGCTTTAATTCTTTCCATAAAGCTTCCTTTGTGTGTATTTCTAGGAATAAGTTTTGTGTTATCCAAGTTTTGTGTGTTGTTGTTTTTGAACGAATTCTCACTTTCTTTGTAGCTTTCTTATATATTTCCTCCACTGTGAGTTTAATGTTGTTGCATAAGATATGTGCTGAATCTGTTTCCAGATGTTCCTAGTCTGCTTTTCTTATTTCGTGGTTGGCTATTTCTTCGTCTATTAGTGTTTTCTGTCGCTTTTTTCTGTGGGACATTGCATGGATATTGTCTTGGTGTGCAGGTTTAGAGCGATGAAATAATGGTCTGCTACCTTGCACTTTATGACTGATGCAGTGTAACAGTTTGGTAGTGCTCGGACGTTTATATGCTCTAGACAGCAGGCAGTGATAGTATTTCCGAATGTTTCTTCTCTAGTACATGCTGTTATTGTTGGTATTAGATTATACATGGAAATCGTGTCTAGGTATTGTACAGTGTTGTTCTGGTTTTCCTTTCCAATATTTATGTTTATGTCGCCAATTATCATTAGGTATTCGATTGAACATATTTCTTGACGTAAAAGCCAGCAATTGAATTTGTGGAAGAATTTTAACATGTTTTGGTTTGGTGGGCCTGTAAATAGCATTTAGTATTATGGGATATGTTTCAAGGCATAGGGTTTCAGAATGCTGAAATTGATAGGCCGTTTCTTTTGATATTAATTTTTGTTTGATAAATATTAATATTTACCTCCCCCCCTCTTTTTGTTTGCGGGCATGATCTATGTTGTTGGTAGCCTGGAATTTGGAAAGAAGTCGCATTGTCATTAGCTATGAATATTTCTGTTAGAATCAATATATCAATAATATCAGTGAAATTCCTCAGATATGCCTGTAACAATAACCAATGTTTTCGGATGCTTCTGATGTTAATATGCAAGATTGAGAGACCTCTCGCTTGTACTGTGTGTTATTTCCATGCATCAAACGATTCAAACGTACAATTACTGATGCATTTTGGTGTAATTACATCTATCTGTTTCATATTCTTTACGGACAACTGTAAAGATGGCGACGACCACGGCGAACTCTGCTCAATTTTCAGCACACTCAAAATTTGGGTTTCACTTGACCGATTTCGATGAATTATATATCACTGTCTTTAGCGTGACAAGAAGTTACCTTGTGACACTTTTAAATTAAAAACAGGAATTTGAACCACTTTAAAGTATAAAAACTGGACCAGCGATACAACCATGCAACTGTTCATATGCGTACACAGCGCCCTGTACCTAATAATAATAATAATAATAATAATAATAATAATAATAATAATAATAATAATCATCATTTGTTTTCAAGTCTAGTGTTTGTGACTATTTTAGATAATACATGGACTAAGATGTATGATCAAGGATTTCAAATTACTAGATGGCACTGTGGATGTCTTTATATCCGCAGAACAGAGTAGTAGTATTTAATTCATTTATCGCTTGGTTTGGTATATCAACTTAATTTGAAAGCTCTGACACATCTATTAGAAATCATAACACTACTGTTATAAATTAGCTCCGAACAGAATAGCAATAATCATTTGAACAGATAGTTTGCATACCTTCTTCGGCCTTGTTTATTATTGTGTCTTCGTTTTTTACCTTTGATCTTTGAACTGTTGTTTAAGCAGACTGATAAATCCATAACGATAACAAGAGATCGAAACCAACTTTGCTCACTGGCGCCAGAAAAATCTGGCCTTACAGACCGTAACATAGAAATTACCCCTGGGGTCTGCAGGAACATGATTCACGTAGTGACCAAAATAATTCTTGTTTAAAATATTGATTAGTCAAACCTGTGAGGAATTAATTCAGAGTCTAAACTTAAATTGAAACGAATTTTTAAAATACTTCAGTCTTGGGCGATCGTTTTAGGGTTATCCATCACTGTTAGTTTATTCTCTTTTTAAATATTTATGATTCTTGACTTCACCATGAAGGTTATATGCTATAGTCCGGTTGGAGCCTTCTCAGGTTACTGTTACTATTTATTACAAGATGTTTCAGTGACAGAACAATAATATTTTGTTCCGTCATTGAACAGAATTACTTTCCAGTTTCTACATTACCTTGAGAAATGTGTTAGTTAAATACTGAATTGTTTTCATTATCTTATTTTATTTTATTTTTTATCAGATATGAACTTAAATCATTATTGATTGAGACATTAGGAGATTTTTCACTTCGTGTAGTTCACATCACAGGAATACACGAATCGTTGCTAAAATTTTGAGGATGCTTGATTTATTTGATCGATCATGATCGTAATGAGAGATATGACAATAATCAGTGATCTCCGGTATGAGAGGAATCGCGCTGAACAGCGAAATTATCGGAAGTAAGTATGGTCGTGTTCATAAGCATCGACAAGGCAAGATATCCACTTTTAAATTTAAATTTAAACCTCAAACTTAATCGTGAATTTTTCTGTTTAAGAGCTATAAGAAATTAATGCGATCATCAAGGTTGTTAAGGTCATACTGAAATGCAGTTATTAATTAAAGAAAGCTTGAGAATATTTGAGTTTATGAGCATGCTTCTTTGGTAACATTGTTAATGTGATCAGCTGAGTTTAATTACATTTTAAGACAATATCATCTACAAAACATTGCACATATTTAATAACTTTTTTAGATGAATAATAAGCATTTTTAGATGAATAATAAGCCCATGCATGGAAATTTGCAAAACCTATATACAACAGTGCTATTTGTTGATAAAAAGCTAAAGAAAAAGAAGGAATCCATTGAATAATCTGTAATGTAATGCATTTCATTTTGGAAAGATTTCATATATTTGTTCGCTGCACAGAACCTTTCCAAATTACAAAATAATCCAATGTCTAATAACGTAATACAAATTTTATTGATTACTATAAAATATTCTTCGATATACGTATTAAATAATTTTTTTTAATATTAATTGTGGATAAATTTAGCTTGATGTTTACCATTTCAGATCTCTGTTATATTGTTGCAAATGACAGAGATGACAATTGGTAAGTTGTTATAAGTATACACAAAGTCAACGTATGAACTTTTTTATGGGAGATCAACAAGTGAAATAATAACTTTTACCTGATTGGAAATTGGACCTCTACCACCGTTTTCTTTCATTACTTTTTTATAGTCCATGCAATCAGTACGGTAAGGACTTGGCAAAAGATGTTTTACTGTCTGAAACCAAAAATAAATAAATAAATAGGTAACTCATTGGGGAAGATTAAAATACAAAGAATGTTTTTCTTATTGTAGTGCAGTGTATTTGGATATTATTTCTTACCTTTAATCCAGCTGTATGAGAAACACACAATGCAACCAATTTGAAATGATCATTAGGTAATTAAGGATCTGAAGTATTATTCATCATAGATGCCACGGTTGCAAATTATGAAATTAGTTTATTTTTATTTTTATTTTGAAAATATCTATTCGATTAAAATTTCTGAAAAAAGCGCTTTTACCACCTTCATTTTAGAACGTTAAATTCATCCCATATAAGAGAGGCATAGATAAGCATTTGATGTCTGGAAATCGAATCTTAATCTTTCAAACAAAAAGTATAAATCTGATATGCACTGACAAAAGGTAATTAGAGAAGGAAAAGACATCAGCGATAAGTAGGACGATCTTGTTTCGTCGTAATTATAGAGGAGGCAACTAAAGCTAATGAATAAGTCTGCTAATTGAATATTTGCCGGTTCCTGTGATGAGGGACCAGAGTTCTCAGGTGTATTGACCCTGAAGCCAACCGTGTAATAAAGTGACTTTACTAAAGACTTTCAGATGAAGTTAATTGAGCTCCATCTGAAAGTCTTTAGTAAAGTCACTTGTGTTATTGCGGAGTCTCACTGCAAGTTTTACCGAACTGCATTCGAAATCATAGAGTAAAAGTATGCCTTCTGTCTAATGCGAGGTGGAGGCACTAAGAATTTCTAATAAACTTCAGCAAATCCCTTTTTAAAGAGAATGTACGCAATTAACACGCAGAATTTCGTTTTTGTCTTGAAACGTTTATCTGTCTTTGATTGCTTTTAGATCAGTTTCTATAATATTTCAGCATATCAGTAACATTAATCATTTCTATGTATTTTAAAACTAAAATATATTTATTACAATTTCAAAGCCGTTGTCTCTCTGTCTGTCTCTCTCTCTCTCTCTCTTTGACCGTATGTTTTTCTGTCTATCTCTTGAAGTGATAGTACACTAATCTGAAGAAAAGAAGAACAAATGATTGGGGTAAAAGGAATTTGCATCTCTACCAATAGTAAAGGAAGCAAAAGAAATTTAATAATCATATATAGACAATATTCCATAATGAAGTTGAGAGGTTATGTCGCTATAAAAATTCAGAATCAAAAAGGTCACTGTTCAATACACACGTTCTTGCTATAATTTCATCCTGGAAGGTATTCCATTTTTATAGATCACAAAAAAGTTTGGAAAGAACACGCGTGCTATAGTCGTAGTTAAGAAGCACGTTAACAGAATGCGCCAGTGATCGAGAAAGCTTCTTAAGTTGTGCAAGGGTAGACGTGAGGAAGCAAATGCCAACGGCAAACATGATAATGCAAAACTATGTTTAGTTCATGATCAAAAGAAAAAGAAGTGCTCAACTGCATTACCTTCATGGCATTTCAAGTATTCGCTTGAAATGCCATGAAGGTAAGGAGCGCAGAGGTTTACAATGGATACACGCCTGCATACTAATTGTCATTAGTATGCAGGCGTGTGCTCTCTGGTGACGTTCTATCTTCCCTCGATATTTTATCTAGTGCTTTCTTTCAGACTATGTTGTCATCAGCTTCAATGACAAGCAATACGTGTTCCGGATTTTGGATGAAATCTAGCTTTTATTAGATATCTTAGGGAAAATAAACTGAATTGTGCGGTTATAGAGTTTGTTTAAGAATGTTGTGCAGTTAATTTATAGAAATACATTCCATACATGAAAATTGTACTTTTTTGTTTCTGAGAATATTTTGTAAATACAGCAATACCTTTTTCAGGAGAAAATTGTATTTAAATCCTTTGCTTAGTGAAATGCCTTCATTGAACGGATTTGGCTCTGATCCCACTTTTGAATTGTCGTAGATTGTAAGGTAAACATCACGACCTGTACCATATTGTTGGAGATTCAAATCCAAAGATATTTCTAAAGTGAAAAAAAAAAAAAAAAACGATGTTCTTCACTTCATCAATTTATTTACTGCAATATCTACATGCTTTTATTTTAATTATCACTACATCGCAAAATACTTTTGTGAAATTTTTGTGAAATTCATTGTTAAGCTATATTTGGTCATTCAATTAGATAAATTAAACTGAAATATATCTCGATTTTCAATTAGCCAGTGATTTATAAACATACAACACCAACAAGTTTCGCCAACAGAGCTGTTCGGCTTCTTCAGGGCTAATAACGGTAAGAGAAATGTTTATAAATCACTGGTCAATTAAAAATCGATATATATATATCAGTTTAATTTAACTTTGTGAAGATCTTTAACAATTTGTAAAACTACCAGGTAATACTTAACATTTTAAATATAATAGCTTTCTCAAAAAAAAAAAAAAAAAAAAAAATCGAACATCTTGAATAAAAACAAGGTTTTATTTCAGACTGAGATGCAAATATCTTAAACAATGTATTTCATTTTGGATTCGGGCAATTATATGGACAAGCCGCATCTTAAAATGAATAGATTAATGAAATAACACCTTGAGATCCTGTATATTTAAAAATTAAAAATCATTTTGAATTCGATTTTCTGTGAAAGCTGTATAGCGGGCTGGCTGTCATACATAGTGTAGAAATACAGCGAATATATATATATATATATATATATATATATATATTCTTAAGAACAACAAAGACATCGTTATCATCCAAGCTGACAAGGGCAACGCAAAGTGCTAAATAAAACAGATTACCATGAAAATCTTGGCGTTATTAGCGTCAGATACATACTTGGAAACTGAGAGAGATCCAACAAGAGAGATACATAACAAAACAAACAACCTCTTACAAAAAGCCACAGAACTTCCACGAAACATACGCCTTGCCGCTCGCTCTTTACATCCACTCATCCCAAGGTTATATGGTCTCCCAAAGATACACAAGGAAAACTACCCACTGAGACCAATAGTAGATAGTATTGATTCGCCAACTTATCTAAGTTTCTGGCTCCATCTTTAAAAGGTTTTACAGTAAATTCTTCTTCATATATAAAACAACTCAACAGATTTCGTCTCGAAAATCAAAAATTTCAAACTTCAGCCTTCAGATATCATGGTGAGCTTTGACGTGGTGGCTCTCTTTACAAACGTACCAGTTCAAGAGGTTCTCGATATTTTAAAGAACAAGATTTCAAAAAAGATATTTTCCATGTTATCACATTGCGTTCACTCCGGCTACTTTCAATATGAGAAGAAAATCTACAAACAAAATATAGGATTGGCAATGGGAAGCCCCCTGTCTCCTATATTAGCTAACATCTTTTTTGAAGATTTCGAACAAAAGGCAATCTCGTAAGCTACTCTTAAACCAAAAATTTGGCTACGATTTGTAGATGACGTATTTCTTACCTGGGACCATGGCACCGATAACTTTCAGTCTTTTTTAAATCATGTAAAGAACTTCCACCAAGATATCAAATTAACAATGGAGGTTGAAGAAAATGGATCTCTTACTTTCCTGGACGTAAGACTTACTAAGTAATCTGATTCTATTAAAATATCAATCTTTAGAAAATCTACACACACTGATGATAGACACCTGCATGCGTCCTCACATCATTATCCTGCACAGAAAGTGGGTATCATCTTAACCTTAGCACATCGTGCTAGATCTATACTGTCAGATGATGAAGATCTAAAAAATGAACTATAACATCTACAAAGAACCTTCACAAGTAATGAGTACTCGTCGAAAATTATTAATAAGCATCTATACCACCGCCATCAAAACAACTCAGAAACACAAGACAATCAAAAGGTTATATCTTACCATATATCAGCTCCAGGAAACTAAGAAGAATTTTAAGAAAGTTCAACATAAAAACCTGTTTCTCTACTCTTCCTAAACTAAGATCGATTTTAAGCAAATACAAACAAGCTCACAACCATCTACATTTCCCAGAAGTTTACAAAATCACGTGTGAAAGTGTGAAGCAATACTATGGCCAAACTGAAAAATCCATCCTCCTACGTCTAGAAGAACACCAGAGAGACATTGCCTACAAAAGAACTAGAGCAAGTGCCCTGTCAAGCCATGTCTGTTTTCAGTAAACACAAATGATGAAGGCCGTCAACATGAGATAAACTGGACAACAACCTCAAACCTTCATATATGTCCTGACGAGGTGGAACGACGTATAGTCGAGTCTAAGGAAATCGTTATGGACCCTCATCACATAAATAATAACCTTAGCTATCATCTACCGGACTTTTTCAGCTCTTCTGTCCGATATTGGCACACGCGTGAAATCAGACGCACGCAGCTACTTAACAATAGAACTTCAACACCCACTGTAGCTACAGTTCAAAACTAACTGATTTTATAATAGTTGTTTTATAGTGATACGATGTTTCTTATAATGTTTACTTGCTTTCTGTTTCCGCCTGAAGAAGTCGGACAATCCGATGAAACACGATGCGTTTTGAATAAATTTACTAGTCTCGGTTATAGTTAGTATATATATGTATATATATATATATATATTATAATATAAATATTATATTATAAAATATAATTCTAGCCTATTTCTATTTTATTTTGTAGAGCCTATTTCTATTTTATCTTGTCGTTAGCTTATTTCTATTTTATTTTGTAACTAGCCTATAAACAACGATTTATGTTTACGTTTTCTTTCTTAATCATTATAATTTCTGCATAGTCATATGATATTATAAAAACTTATAAAAATTATTATCAATATTATGTGATTCAAACTTATAAATACGTGCTTTATATATTATGAACTTAAGGTTTTCATTTGACTTCTGTGTGAAATTCGTTCATACATGCATTCCAAGTCTCTCGACTGAGTAATACAAGTTCTAAACATATTTAAAACCACTTTAGCAGAAAATATAATTCTCAGCATTAAATATTGAATTTATCTGAGTATATAATGAAAACATTTTTATAGTTGCAAAAAATTCAGTAAAGTTTGTTAATTAATGCAAATAGTAACAACTTACAATGACGTCGCAACAAAATCTACTAAATATGTAGATTTTGTAGCATGATAGAGAGTAAAACGTATCGGAAATAAATCTGGCAACGCTGCTTAAAGAAGTAGTGGTTGTCCTGCATGGTCTGCCACAAAGTAATTTGAGTTGCTGGTGTATAATTCATTTCGAGTAATTGTTAGTTCTTATTTATTATTACTGCTTAATTTCCACTGTATATAATTGTGCTCTTTTTTAATTTGTGAACCTTTTACAATGGCATCTGGTACTAATAAAAAACTAAAATTATCAGAGAAAGGAAGTGGAAGAAATTTCCAAGATGCCTGGACTGAACAATATGGTGTTATTGATAGAGGTGATAAAGTTCTCTGCAAATTGTGTGGTGAGCTATCTGTGAGTAGAACTTGGAATGTAAGAAGATATTTTGAAACTAAGCACAAACGGCTCCTAGAAAAAGCTTTTGAGGAACGCAAAGAATACATATCGCAACATCTAAAACAGGCAGAATCACAATCAGGGACTTTAATTAAATTTCTTTCAGGACCTTCAAATTTAGTAGCCGCAAGTTACAGTATTTCACGTACTACTGTTGAATATGGGACACCATTTAGTGATGGTAATTATATTAAAGAAGCTTTCGTAAAGTGTGCACCATTTTTATTTGAGGACTTTCATAATAAGGAAGCTATTGTAAAGCGCATGAAAGCGTTACCATTAAGTAGGAATACTATTAAAGAAATAGTTATATTAATGAATGCTAGTATAGAAAATCAAATATAACAAGACTTGAACTCATGCCATTGTTTTTCCATTTGTCACGACGAAACTACAGATATTACGCATCAGCTCCATTGGCTATTATTGCAAGGTATGTTCACGGTGATTCTATGCACGAGGAATTGATAAAGTTAGAAAGTTACCTCAAAACACTACAGGTAAAGACATATGCGACTGTGTTGTTAAAGTGTTCTGTGAGAAACAGATAGATTTATCGAAAATATTTTCAATTACAACTGTTGGTGCACCTAATATGGTTGGCCGTAATGTCGTTTTTATCAAACAATTTACAGAATATGTTGGTCATCCCCTGGTTTGTTTCCATTGTATTATACATCAGGAGACACTGTGTGCGAAATCAGGCATAAAGGATTTGGATGATGTGATGAGAATTGTGACAAAGGTAACTCATTTTATTGCTTCTAGGGCTTTAAACAAACGAGAATTTCATTCACTTTTAAGCGAAGTTAAATCAGTGTACAATGGTCTATTAATATACAATAATATTAGATGGTTGAGTCGTGGCCAACTAATTGAATACGAATAGCTTGGAGCACGAATTTTCTCAGTTGAACGATTCTGCTTGGTTCAGTAAGCTGATGTTTTTCACAGATTTTTCATTACGTCTGAATGAACGTAATATATACAACTGCAAGGTTTCCGAAAATCTGTAGATGTTATGTTTGGCATGATCAACAGCTTTGAGAATAAACTCAAAATTTTTCAACGTGATTTAGAAAGTAACAATTTTAAGTATTTTTTAAGAATGAAAATTATTTTTAACGAAACCAGCCCCAAAAATCGTGAACAATATACCAACCAATCTATCGAAGTTTTAAAGTAAGTAACTGAGCAGTTTTCTTCTAGATTTCAGCAATTTTGAATATTGGAACAAACAATCCAATTCATAAAGTATCTTGATGAAACAGAATTCATGGATCTTAAATTAGATGGCTTTGAGTGGTTGGATTTAAACGATCTAGAAGTGCAACTATAACCGATTTCCAGTGTAATCCTATCTGGAAAGAAAGTTTATTGCTCTTAGAAATGAATTAGAAGTAGAGCGGGAACGTTTGTATGATACCGCGTATAAAAATTGAGAGTGTGAAATTCTAAGCATGTGGAATAGCCTTCCCGAAAACTTTCATGCTCTTGATAAAGCTCTTCTAACAATTTTCTCTTCTACATACTCTTGTGAAACTCTATTTTCTTGCCTTAAATAATATCAAATCGAACGGGAGAAATAGATTGAGCAATGATTTGAGCGCTGCCTGTGTAGCATTAAAATGTACACACTATAGCCCTTCTATAAAGCAACATTCTACCAGCACTCAGCAGCAGAAAAGTCATTAAATGTAATGAAAGTTTGTAATTTAAGTTTATGAAATTAATTGTATAATATGAATTCATAGATTTTATATCAATGTCCTATTAAATAAATAGCCTAATATGATATGCATAAGTCACCATCTATGATTATGCAGTTACATTTATAATTCATGCATGCAAGTGGCACATCAACAACGTCAATATTTAAAAAAAAAAAAGATGTTTGACACACCTGGGTAAAAAGGTTCGCCATCCCTGCTTTAAGCCATCATATTTAAAACATTAAAAAAATCAAATCACCTTTGAACGAGCCAACATTTTTTTGCATAGCCCTTTTCACTCAGCATTACTTTCATTATTCAATATTCTTTCAAACAATACGAAACTATTTATATCTGTTAAATATTTGTTGAAAAGAGCACTATGTAAATATTAACAAAAAAAACCTCCAGAAAAATATTTTTTATATGAGGTTTTTTGAACAGGATATTTAAGATTTCTGTCCATTATGGTTAATTTTGCACATACTGACAGGAAAACGCTTCAATTGAAAGGGCCAGTCAATCAAGTTGTAACAGCGTCTTATTTTTTTGTGCATTTTTTCCTTTAGAACAAAAGCTGTAGTTGTCATAAAATTATTAGTTTTGAAATGCAGTAGAAAAAAAAAAGACATTCTGCTTATTCCGCTACATTTTTAACTTGTTCATCTTATTTTAAGATACGCTGTACAGGGCTGAATATCTTTCTAAAGTGATTTGTTACCGTATAGCATTTTTAAAATAGATTCGAATTTTTAAAGTACAAGTAACGATATTGCAAATTACGTAAGAATTTTCCATATTCAGGATTTAAGGATATTATTTTATTCTGGTTTTCTCTCTGATTTTGGCTATTGTTAAATTCAGGTGATTAACATCTGTGTCATGTTCCTTTTCTATCATAAAAATTAGGTTAGGTGCAGTAAATGTTGAACTTTGAACATGTCGATGAGTCTTGGACTCCCTGGAGGTGTCAAATAATAATAATATTAATATTCTTAAAGCAGCAAGTATGGTAAATTCTGTGGCGTGCGCGCACACACACACACGAGAGAGAGAGAGAGAGAGAGAGATCCCCTATGATCGCTCTCTTCATAGAATTCCAATGCTTCGAAGATTTCTAACATAAAGTAATTCACTAGAAAAATGTACCGTTTAAATACGTTACGTCGATAGCATTCACGTAAATCAGAAGGGGATGCCATTATGAGCTTGGTGATTTTCATAACAGCTGTCATTCAGCTATTCAATTCACAACAGACTTGGAACAGGTTTGTCCATTCTACTTAAAAAGAAAAGAGACTACTTACCAGCCTGCTTTTTTTTTATCACATAGACATGACACCACTGAGATACTTAGTTGACAAATCAAGCCATCCCGAAACTTCAAGAATTGGGGTAAAAAAATTAATGCTCATCGTGAAAAGAACCTTGAAGTATTCAATCAAGAATCCAAATAGTCAAAAGAGATGTGCTCATCTGAGCAGCTATAATGTCAGGTGCATAGAAAGAAAATCAGTCTACATCTCCTTCAGCTATTCGAGGATATTAATGCACCCAGCCTATGATATTTTGGTATTATTCACATTTCCATGTGTAAAAGTGACTTCCAGATAAATCAAATCACAACTGTCTCTTTATATTAAAGACTGCAGATTCTTGTTACAAGCATCGAAGTGTTAATCAGCGTTCTGTATTCTATATGTTGACTGGACATCCACAGATGGCGAATGGTCACTCCGATGCCCAGTGATGTGCCACACCAGGCCTCGGAATATAGTCCTGTTGTTTGCTTTTCTGGAAATTTTAACTCTCTGAAGATTAGTTGCTCCACACACACCATCCATCCATCTCACTGATGGTCTACCTCTTCCTCTTTTTCCAGGAACCTTACCTTCTATTACTGTTCTGAGAAGTCCTCTTTCCATCCTTTCAATGTGTCCAAAATATTTTAACTTTCTTTTGTGAATATCCTTAAGGAGCCTTAAAGTTCTACTAATCATTTCTAACACTCATTCATTTGTACGCCTTTCAGTATATGATATCCTCAACAGCCTTCTGTAGCAACACATCTCAAAAGCATATATCCTTTTCTTGTCTAAATTCTTTAGGTTCCAAGACTCACTTCCGTTATTCGCTGTTGGAAAGACAAATGCATCCAAAATCCTCAAATTTCTTCCCATGGAGACAGATCCACCCTTCCAGATTTTACACAAGTCTCTGACTGTAGTTTTAGCGATTCCTTACCTTCTTCTTCTCAAATTTTTTCCCATGGAGACAGATCCATCCTTCCAGATTTTACACAAGTCTCTGTCTGTTGTTTTAGCCATTCCTTAACTTCTTCTGTTGTCTTCTGAAGAGCAAGTTTTCACATTAATAATGGATCCCAGGTACTCAAACTTGCTGACTTCTTCAATTCTTTTTCCATTAAGGTAAACTTGTTTCTCAAGGGTTCCCTGTTTGTATTTCCTTTGAGAACCATTATCTTTGTCATGCTAGGATTTAGCTGAAGTCCTCTGTTATTATTGATCTTGTTAATTATGTCAAGAATTTATTATTATTATTGAAACGATTATTATTATTGTTATTATTATTATCGTCAGCGCACCACAATGGAATTGCAGGAGATCCCATTCTCTCTCTCTCTCTCTCTCTCTCTCTTTCACACACACACACACACACACACACACACACACACACACACACACACACACACACACACACACACACACACACACACACACACACACACACACACACACACACACACACACACACACACACACACACACACACACACACACACACACACACACACACACACAAGTTAAATAAATTAACGTCTCTCAGGTAGGCAATGCATTTCATTCACATACCACTGTCCCTGCAAAAAACTTTTTCCTCACCAGTTTGCTCACACCCTCCTTATACATTCAAACAGAAGGAGAACAAGAGCTGGCTCTTGTTATCCTTCTGTTTTTCCTCGATCTATAAAAAATCCTCATCTACATTTATCTGTAATAACCCCATAGCAATGCATCTGTTATAGTCATATTTCCTTCCTCCTCCTCCTCCTCCTTCTTATCCTATCAACTAGCCTCTGCAAACTGCACATTTCTTTAATCAGTTTACATATTCAGCATTCCAGACGCCCAAAACTACCTTAGTCAATCGTCTTTGAACTCTTTCAAATATCTATTCATCCCTTTGAAAACCAAGTAACCAGATTTCTGCACAGCAATCTGCAAGCGGCTTGAACACTCATGCAATAAAACCATCACATCATTACTTCAAGACGACCATGTATTCCAATCCTACTGTCCTTAATTATGTTAAAAATGGATCCCCGAAATTTTATATCCTTTTTTACAATCACCGACAAATTCCTCATGTCCACTTTCTCTAAGATATTCCTGCCAGTCATAAGTCTGTATTCTATCTTTGATTTAAAAAGTTTTGAACTTTATATTTTGTAACACTGAACTGATTTAACCTCACGAATTTGCCGATGTATTCAATTTTTATTGCAAAGCCACAACATCTTCTCGTCATAGTTCTCCCCAACATTATATGATATTCAAACAATACATATTATTATCATATAAAATAAACACTAACAGCGCAAAACACCTGCGGTACATCATTAGATGCTTTCTTTTTCTGGTATATCGTTTTCTTCATACACAACTTGCCGATGCCTATCACACAGCCAATCTTTAGTCCAGTACCAGCGCAGTATAACAACCTAATTCGGACTAATTATAAGTGATAAATTCTACATTTTGGTTCAGAATGTAATTTTGAATGTAGTAGGCGAGAATATACAAGTGAATATTGTATGTCAGGAGTGTCAAACTCAAATTGGACTGCGAGCCATTTGCTATAAAACTGTATTATCTCAAGTGGTCCGCAAAAAATTTTCGACTAAAAAAAGATGCACTAATTAGAATCGAAGGCAAGTGAAAAAATGAGTATAAATAAATTGGAAAATTCATAATAAAATTATTATTAATTCTGAGCATTACAAGACATAAAATAATATTATAATGATTATGACAACTGAAAAAAATAATAATATGAAGAATATTTTTATTATATTAATATTTACAATAGATAGCATTTAATCCAATTAAAACGAAATTACATTTTATTTAAATAAATCAAATATTTATATATTTATACATTAAAAAAATATAAAAATATAAATATAACCATCACAAAAATATAAACATTTTTTGTGATGGTTATAATTAATAACCATCACAAAATTACCTATATTTTGAATTTTTTGAAAATAGTTTGGGGAAAAATTACATTTTCGGGCTAAAAAATATGTATATATATATTTCTACTTGCATAATATAATTATAATAATTTAATTTCAGTATTTTATTTTTTTCCCGACTCTTGACAACGTTTATTATTAACCAGCCTGTCAAAATTTGGACTCAAAGATTATGAGCATACGACCTTCATTATGGCAGAAAGGTTGACGTCGGTTAATCTTGATCTTGGGCTGTTTTGTTACCTTTCATGCACGAGAATAATTGTTCACATGAATAGGTGCTTCCAAAATAACAGAATATTTGCTGCAAACTTTTTTATTTCCGGATATTTTTGGCCTAAATAACTGTATATATTTGGTACACCAACTTCTTGGTATTTCGCTTTTAGAATGGAAGCATTTTGGAAATCAATAAGTTCCAGTTGAATACAAATAGGAGCTTTTTTTTCGAAATTAAAGGAAAAAGGATCCGTAAAAAGCGAAACAACTTCTTCTTGCTCCATGAAACTTTAAATCGCCTATCAAATTCTTCTTTTATCTTTTCTAGTTTGGGACAATATTGAGAAAAGTTAAAACTTTGATTCTTATTGTTCAGCTTCTCATACATAGGAAAGTAATTTAGAATATTCTCTTTTAAGTGATTTTGAAACAAAACTAACTTACATCTAAAACTTGCCGGCGCATCATGCATATGTGTTATTAACTGATCTTTCCCCTGAAGTTTGACATTTAAATCATTCAAATGTCCTGTAATATCAACTAAAAATGCCAGATCTTCTACCGATGTCTGATCATTAAGAAATGCAACATCATGATTTTTCATTTCTAGGAACAATTTCATCTCTACTAAAAGTCAAAAAAAAAAAAAGCTTTTTAGAACTTTATGACAAGATAACCCAACAAATCTCTGTGTAATAAAGTAGCCCTTCAAATTCACTCTTCAAGTCTTTTAGAAATTGTGCAGACTGGCGGTGATTGAGGCCTCTGGATCGGATGAAGTTCACGATATTTGTCACAGGCTTAAGTACGCTGCTCATTTCCAACATTTTGGAGCAAAGGACCTGCTGATGAATAATGCAGTGGAAAGATTGCAGTTTTGGAATGTCTGGATACATTTCCTTTAACTTTGCTGCAAGTCTTGACACCAAACCTTTATTTTTGCCTGTCATTGCTGGAGCACCATCGGTTGTCACTGCTTCGAGCCTATTCAGAGGAAGTTGATATGTTTCAAAAATACCCCACACGCCGTCAACAATGTCTTCCCCTATAGTGGTTCCATGAATGTGAATCATTTAAAAGAACTCTTCAGTAATATTCATATTGTCGTCGCAAGCCCGAAGAAACAAAACAACTTGAGCCACGTCGTTAATATCGAAACTTTTGTCAAGTGCAATTGAAAAGCACTGTACGTTTGCGGATATTTCTTGCAACTGGTCAAGCAGATTATCTGCCATTTCGGTTATTCTATCGATCACAGTATTTTTGGACAAAGAAATATCACGAAATACTTGCACATTTTTGGGACATACGTTTTTGGCTGCTTTTATCATACATTCCTTAACCAAGGAACTGTCACGAAAAGGATTGGAATGTTTCGCCAATAAATAGCGGATTTCATAACGGGCTCTCACTGCTGATTCATTATCTTTCATAATTTTTGAAAATACTTGTTGTTGACTTTGAAGTGAATTCTTCATTCTTCTTAATTTTTCTTCTAAATTTACCCTCAAAGCGTGAATGTTGTTCTTTGTGAATTTTATCGTAGTGCCTTTTTATATTATATTCTTTGGCGACACTAATTGTTTCGTTACAAATAATGCACACAATTTTGTCCTTTGTTTCAGTGCAGAAGTAATTTAATTCTTCCCGTTTTTCTTGAAATTTTCTCCTCTCATCAGCAATTTCTCTTTTTATTGTTGGCTTGGAAAGCGACATTGCCTCGGTGAATAAATAGAGTATTAATATTATTAACAATTTTTATAAAAATGGTTGAAATAAACCGCACAAAACTGTAGACCAGTGCATGATACTACCGCAAATAAAAATAAAAAAATAATAATAAACGGGATTCTCTCACTCCTAGATTGTCGTTGAATCGTGTTCGGCGCACTGACTTCAAAGATCACTGATTGACTGTACCAGGCAAAGTATAAACTCATAACTGAATTCCCATGAGTGCGTATGCTGCGCGCCACGTGAGCAGCTGG
This sequence comes from Typopeltis vanoorti, assembly GCF_054136105.1. NCBI lineage: Eukaryota > Metazoa > Arthropoda > Arachnida > Uropygi > Thelyphonidae > Typopeltis > Typopeltis vanoorti. The sequence continues at coordinate 85,240,465 of NC_143550.1, forward strand.
TAGCCAATATAATTCAACTTTTTCAGTACGCTACCAGCAGCGTGTTGTAAATTAACAACGAAACCATAAATATAGTTTACGACTGATTAGGATCGGATCTAACATTGAAATTGGGACATAAATTTTTATTATTGCAATTATATTATAGAAGATTGTTGTATCCATATTGTAACTATATAGTTTACGACTGATTAGGATCGGATCTAACATTGAAATTGGGACATAAATTTTTATTATTGCAATTATATTATAGAAGATTGTTGTATCCATATTGTAACTATATAGTTTACGACTGATTAGGATCGGATCTAACATTGAAATTGGGACATAAATTTTTATTATTGCAATTATATTATAGAAGATTGTTGTATCCATATTGTAACTATATAGTTTACGACTGATTAGGATCGGATCTAACATTGAAATTGGGACATAAATTTTTATTATTGCAATTATATTATAGAAGATTGTTGTATCCATATTGTAACTATATAGTTTACGACTGATTAGGATCGGATCTAACATTGAAATTGGGACATAAATTTTTATTATTGCAATTATATTATAGAAGATTGTTGTATCCATATTGTAACTATATAGTTTACGACTGATTAGGATTGGATCTAACATTGAAATTGCGATATAAATTTTTATTACTGTAATTATATTATAGCGAATTGTTCCATCTATATTGTAACTATAAATGTCGTATGAAAACGACTAAATCAATACCGTATTTACTCGAATATAACTCACACTTTTTTTCCCCCAAAATTAAAGCTAAAAAATCATGCTGCGAAATATATGCAGGGATTTTTAGAAACTAAAGTTTTCAGAAAAAACTGAAAATGGGGATGACATACCAAGAATATCCTCTTCGTTATAGCTACTTCCGGCCTCCAGAGCGGTTTCCTTGTGTGCATTGTCAAAGTCATCTATCCAACTAACGTCATCTTCTTTCCCATTATTCCAAGTAAAAATTACAAGTAATTTACAAGATTTTAGATACCTAATGAACACCCTTCACGAATGTCTGAGCAGTGAAGGCAGAACGTGAAATAGACAGCAATGGTAGGCCAATAGAGATAGAGCAGCTGTGATGTGGATATAGTTGATGCGGTATTAACAAAAATATTGCGTTACCAAAACACAAAGTCAAGCCGACATTTTTGAGCTGAAACGCTAATTCTCTTCAACCAAATTCCATAATATCTGAAACTGTCTTAGTAACATTCACTCTATATGTCTTAGTTTTAATACGTTTACGAATTTTATTGCAGCTTTGTGTTTGAGTTAGTGGGGCAATCACACACATCTATAAAAACAATAGATTTTAGTTAGATACTGTGTTTGCCGGTGCAACATATGGTTTTGCTTAAGTCTAAATAACATGGTTAATGTGGGATGCGACATGTGGTTCATTAGTTAGTGCCATTTTTATACCAGGTGTCTCTAATTGCAGTTGGGGAATGCATGTTGTTTACCGCGGGACGCGAGTTATTGTTCTGACGTGAAAGTGGTTAAACTTTACTTTTGTGTGCGACGTACAGTACATGCAAAACATTTTAATTTATTTTTTTCATAAAGTAAAATCAGGGTACAGGGGAGTGAGTCATATGTGAGGGCGAGTTATATTCGCGTAAATACGGTATTTCTGATTTATTATAAAAAGCAATCATCCTTTTTTCAAACTTTTTCCTTGATGCGTCGGGGGCCGCACGAAATTGCTTTGGGGGCCGCCAGTTTGACACCCCTGTTGTATGTCGTACGAAATCTGGATTGTCTTCGCATACGTTGAAAAATCATAGGAGATAGAATGGAATTGCACAGTCATGCCTTAATGCTGCAAAAGAAAGCGTGAATCTATTTTTGAGGAGGTGGAGCAGAAGAATAAATGAATGAGAATACTTAATCAGAATGACAGGATTCTGTTAAGTAGTATTGGTCTGCTTTGGTGGTCTCTGTTTCGTAGTCTCTTTTTTTACCTAGTTAATAATAAATAAATAAATAAATAAGCCTTTACTTCTCATCTCAGTATACATTAGCAAGGTATGTGCTGCACACAGTATTTGCACACACCTCGAATAAATAATATACATGCGACAGCAAACAACAGTGAAATTTATATCTTAGTTGTTACAGTGAATGTTGCTAATCACAAAAATTGATTGAATATATATATTACCTTTACTGGTTTTAATAACCTGTTTGTGAAGATATCTGGGATCATTTATTGAAAGACAAGAGTGGAAAAGTCTATCTGGGATCATTTATTGAAAGACAAGAGTGGAAAAGTCTATCTATTCCCATTATTTTCAGCGTACTATTGCACGATCTAAAAATTAGAGAGAAATTTAATTAAAATCAGAGGTAAATTTAATTGTAAAAAGTAAAATATAATTTGATTTTAAATAAAAATTAAAATTCGATTTCTACATTTAAATGTAAATGTTTCAGACATCATGAAATATATATGTATACCTCATTCACTCAAAAGGTGAGTAATAAACTGCATTTGTTATTTTATTTTGTCACGAATAGTTAGTTAATTAACTGATGTCCAAAACCTATGGACGAACACATCTCTGAAATTTACAACAGAAATTCAGACGAATCAGATTGTGGTAACATGTTCAACTGACGATTTTGAGGAGAAAGCGAGTGCACATTCAAATTTTCTAATCGAGCGCAAAGGAGTCACTTGGTACCACTCAACAGGATAAAAGGCAAAAGGCTGTGCTAAGCGACTTGTGTTTGACTAAAGTTATTTTCTTGAAGGAATTAACTTGCAAATTTTGATCTCTTATGATGACTCGCACAGTTACTGATATTACCAGAGAGTTTGGATTCTCACATAGCGTTGTATCTAGGATATGGTATAAAACCAATGGAATGTGTTCCAGACGCCTGCTAATGGTTAGCCCTTCCTCTATTACGGAGCGTGAAGACGGATTTTTGGTTATAAAAGCAAAACGTAATCGACACACCACGACAGGTCAGCTTGCAAGTCGTCTTCATGCATGCAGAGGTACGCGGATATCTCGATAACCTGTGGCAAGACGACTGCAACAATTAAGCCTATACGCCTGAAGGCCTTTAGTGTAATCTGCGTCCTTTTATCCACAGCTCATTATAGAGCAGGTTTTCAGTGTTGTTGTATCCATAAAAAATTGGACAAGACACCAATAGGCGAATGTTTTCTTTACAAATGAGAGACATTTTATCTTACACCCTATTCTAGACGATATTTGATCGGTGTAAAAGTGCTGCTGCTTACCATTGCAAAATATTCTTGAAAGGGATAGATATGGCGGTACTGGGATCATGGTATGGGAAGGCATTATGCATAATGGACGCATCGTGCTACAAGTGCTGGAACGAAGCTCTTCAACGTCATGTTCGATTGTTTCGTAGTGCTGTATGTGAAAAATTCAGTTTTATGAATGACAATGCCACACCACATCGTACACAAACAATGAGATACTTTTGGAGACCGAGGATATTAATCGGATCCAGTGAACAGCACACTCTCCAGATCTTAACTCCATAGAACAGGTTTGGATCGTAATAGGGAGATACATTTCTGCTCGTGAACATATTTCATACTGAAATGTCTCTCCGAATAGCACTCTAGATATATTCCTTAACTTCTTCCTTAAGAAATTTGTAACTTTTGTCAAAACGTTACAAATTTAATTCTTAACTAATTTATAACCCATTTTTGTGTAATTTAATTTATTAGTATGTTGACAATAAATTTATCTCCCGATTTGGCTGTAGTCATGAAATTTTTTCATGCACAGTAAAAACGTAGTTCGTCCTTAGCTTTTGAACATCACTGTACGTGTATATCTATATGCATTATATCGAGAGAGAGAGAGAGAGAGAGAGGTTATAATATTATAAGGCAGCAAATTAAAATGTACAGTCTGAGAAAGTTGATAGATTTATATTTTCCTAAACAAAATATGTAGATCAGTTCTCCTATCGTGAGGTTGAGATAGCAGTCGTTAGACAACTGATGAAATATTGCATAGTCCTTTAAAGAAATATTCATGATGTTAATCTGTTTTTTTTTTCTCTGGAATTGTGGAATCTTCATCTCTTGAAGACCTGAGTGGAGTAAGATCTGAGTGTAGATCATTACTCCACAGAAGAAGGCACATTGCTTTCTTCTAGAGAAGGCAATATGCATGATATTTCTGAAATTCAGGGAATATCTGAAACATTCTTATAGGATAGAGTATGCTATGCGAGTCAAATAAGATTTTAATATAACGGCAAAAATCTACATTATTAATATATAAAAATCCATTCTTTTTTTAATAGTAATCACTTAGCAATTATATAAAATATTAATTATTATATAAAAATCATAAAAATGTCCTTTTCTGTGCAAATAAAATTTATTCAAAATCTAGAGTATTTTTTTGTTTTCCTAAAGAAGTTCCATGAATTAGAAAATTAGACCCCTAGAATAAAATTGTCTCTTTCGGTTAAAAATTACATTTATCTTCTAGAGAAGAGAGAGAGAGAGAGAGAGAGAGAGAGAGAGAGAGAGAGAGAGAGAGAGAGAGAGAGAGAGAGAGAGAGTGCTGTCTATTTCCTTTCCAGAATGAAAGAAGTAAAGGATTTATCCATTTAGATGCTAATTATGAAATAAGCATAATTTAATGACATTATGAATAAATAGTAAGAAAATCAGAAAATTGAAAACATATCTCAGCAATGTTCTTCAGATTTACTTACATCTAACAGCATACGTTTATTTGAAATATCTAATCTTTCTGTTGTTTTTTATTTTTTATTATTATTAAACTAGTAAGCATCACTAGTTTCTTTTTCAAACATTAGAATTATGTGCCTTTTTATTATTATTAATTTATTATTTTATTTATTACTGTACTTTCCTGTCATTAATGGAAATAATTAATGAGCTGTTTTAAATGAAAACAGCGAGAATTCAACTCATATAATAACTTACTTTTCATACTGTATAATTATATTTTAATTTTTACTTTTAACATCAGGACAGAGCTTCTGTCGTTTCCAAGAAATTTAAAAAAAAAATCTCAAATAATTCAGTTGAATTAAGTAGCCATTGTTCGTTCGTTCAAACTAGTTTGCAAATGCTTTATTTTTATTTTATTTTATATTTATGTTTGCTATTTTTATTTTCAAAAAGAAAATAAGGCATTTGCTTGTAACTAGATTGCTTTGCCAGTGTCATAAAAACAAGTTTCAAATCTTCACAAATGAACATTCACGTTCTTTATATATAATTTTATGCAGAATATGTGCATGGTTTCATAAGTCCAGTTTAAGTGGACAGAAGAATCAAAGGTAAATTTATTTGAGAACATTTTTCAATCTTATCTGAGTTGAGTAAATGAATAATCCTCAACTTGGTGACTAGCTGAATTTTACGAGCTAGTCACCAATTATTAAATGTCGCCGAAAAGTTGTTTGTACCTTTATATCAAAAACAATGTCTAAATTTATTCTTACAATTTTCGGAAGAATACCGAAAAATTTTATCAAGAAAGCCAAGCTTTGCAACAATCAATGTCCAGCTTTTAATCCCCACTTCAAGATCTGTGCAGAATCCTTTCGTAGACGCTCTCATCGGGTTATTTCATTTTCATTACGTAAAATGATGTTTCATATTGTTTCAATTGTATTAAGTTTTGATAACTTTCAGCAAACAATTTGTTAACACTCTGCCAAGCAGTTAAGCTTCGCTTTATAGTAAACATAATTTAAATACTTACTGGACATCATGTGAAGCTGGATTCTTGCATTTTAGAATTAAAATCCCAGGATCTAAGATTGACTCACTAATGACACTTTTATTACTGTAATATGATAGAGAATATTTGAATCCCTGAAATAATATATATAAAATATTGATTACCGTTTTATTTTAGTTTTAACATAAAGCATATTTCTATTATAGTGTGGCTTAAGATAAAAATAATTGAGTAACATCACTAAATAAAGGTCAACGTTTCATATCAAGAATACCAGATATTACGAAATGTGTCAGTTACTAAATGTGATATTTTACTGAATATATCAAAGTTATAGGAAACATTAATGCAGATGAAAACCGTATAGGAAAGGTGTGTGTGTGTGTGTGTGTGTGTGTGTGTGTGTGTGTGTGTGTGTGTGTGTGTGTGTGTGTGTGTGTGTGTGTGTGTATTTAATAGTAAGAAATTTCTGAAATTTTTTTTTTCCCTGTAAGTAAATAGAGTAGGAGCTTTGCGTATAGTTAACGATCACTCATAAGTTTAAATGAGTCCTCGACGTAAGAAACAGATTATGAAAATACTGAGAGGAACCTACCTTAATATTCAGAAAAAAATTCAAACTCACCACACTACTGCTTATTCACAAATTTACTCAAGTTCTATATAAAATCAGTAGGATAAAACGACTAATTTTTCATATGTAGTTGAATACTACCAGGAGAAAGAAGGAGCGTATTTTGAGTTTTTCCTTGCAAGTTAACTGTGGCATCAGAGTCTACCATTTGCAAGTTCGCTGTAGTTATCGTTTAAGAAATTGCAATCAGTCTTTTTCTAAATAAAAGCAAATATACATTTCTAGTCTCCTACACATCTGTTTTCAAGGTACTCTTTTTCTTCAGGAAAACAGAGCATCCAAATCCGATTTATTAAGTTACTAAGGCACTAAACGACTGGAGTTCGTTACACACAACATACAAACAGAAAGATGAGATTCCACTTACTATTGCACTTCCCAAACTCAAAAGGTTTAACTCAGTTTTCTTCACATTTCACCCAGTTTCCAGTAGTTTCACTGCACTGGCACGCTGTTTATTATTATTATTATTATTATTATTATTATTATTATTATTATTAGTAGTAGTAGTAGTAGTAGTAGTAGTAATATTACGTCTGGGCCTTCACACGAAATAAAATACAGGCTTTGAAATGACCTAAAGCGCGTTTATAAAAACTATTCGCTTCCTTGTATTACATCGTCAAGGAGCCCTGATCACCTTGCTAGATTCCTGTGACTTTTCTTTGAATTACCGTAACAAAATACATCCCAAACTCTACTTCTTCTTTTTCTGAAGGTTTTTTTCATTATTTCACTTGAACAACAATGCACTAAAAACGGATTTATTTCATTCCATGTTCTGAACCTGAAATAGTCTAATACATGATTTCTCATTAGCATTGTACTTAAGGACAAAAACGAAATTAATTTTATATGTAAAATTATCGATTATCGATAATTAAATTAATTATTGATAATTAATTGATAATTATTAATAAATTATTAATTAAAGAATGATAATAAATTGATAATAATTATTATTTTTTTAAAATACTTCCTTTTTGAAGCCTCAGATTTTAGTCGTTAATCTTCCCACAAATCTACTTTCCACGATACATATTGTTACCTGCCCTTTTCGTCAATGATCTCTATATTGCAGAAAGTTACAGGATGATGATGTGAAGGAACTAGAAGTGTAGTGATCAAAGTGGAAGAAACACTCCCAGCTGAAATAGAAAGCATAACCAGCTTTCTATTTCGTATAGCGATCAAGCTAAATAATCTCTTTTAGCTCTTACACCATTACAACAAACCTAATCTTCTGGTATGAATGCTATTCTGTTATTATAACCCAAAAGCGAGCTGCTGGAACAAACAAACAGACAATGGGAGAATAAGATTAAAGAGATGGTTGGAACTGATTAGCATAGAAAAATAATCCAGATAAGATTGAACAGAGGACTTCCAGCAGGCGTACTTCCAGCAGTAGACAAAAGAAAAAGGATGATCATAATAATGATGATGGGTATTCTGTAAATAATGGTTAGTTCCTATCTTTCCAATGAGATCTAAGAGTACACAGCGATCCTTGAATCATAATAGCAATAAATCACTGCTGGAACAAAAACAGAATTGATTTAAAATATTTACAATAACCCATACTATATAATTACCCAATGTCAATATAATTATGTTTATTATTCAAATTTCATATTTGCAAACAATATTGATTTGATCTAAAAACTCATCCTACAGACATAACGTGCTCAATGCTATTTTGCATGAAAGTCCTAAAATAAATTTAAATTATTCCATAAATAATACAGATTTATCAAGTTGTAATATTCAACAAATAAAACATTTTAATGTTCAATAAGCGATATATTTTATTGTTCAATAATTTTAAACAATGATATACCTGTTAAATCCATATGTGGGTGATAATGGTTAGTATATATGGGGAATATATATCAGGGTGTGCGGTGCACTCTCATGAAAATAGCAATATCACCGATATCATATTTTTGCATTTATTCCCGTTAAAGACTCCCCTTATTGTTTCATGGCTTCGCGTGATTTCTAAAATTAAACACAATATACTAAAGCTTCACTCTCGGAGGGGTCATGTAACCCCTAGGGAGTGCGTCTCCAGGGTGGTGAATAGGGAGCCCACCATGTATGTGTGTGTGTATATACATTTATGTCATCATCATCATCATCATCATACGTATCAAGGATTTAGGCCTAGTATGGCCTGTTCCGGCCTTAGAAGTCATCGTTGAATCGTTTAAGAGGACGTCCTGGTTTTCTTTTTCCTAATGGCTTGTACTTTAAGGCTTGTTTTGGTAATCTTCTAATACATCTGTGTGTGTGTATATATGTATATATGGTGAAGTGGTTCGAATATACTGAATACGGACTCGTGGAAACGAACAGGGCCAAGGGGCAATCATCTGGATTGTAAGGGAAGTGGCAATCCCATGGACCCCTAGATGGATCTATCCTCTTCTTCTTCTACTTTGAGGAAGATCCACTCACTTTAATCTTTCTTATGAGGCCTAATCAAACAAATCTTCTTATTTTATGACCCTTATGCTATCAGAGTACTCGAAGGCCATTGTGTCTTTCCATTTCTGGCCTTACAACTATGTCCCCTCTATAAACCTTTGCTATAATTCTACTCTATTCTCCTATAATCTATTCTTTCCCCTTCAATATACCCTATTACTCCTATGGGTTTAAATTTGGAAGAAGGCTAGTTCAGAAGCCTTAAGGTAGCAGCCCTAGCGCTGAACTATTCCATCGTCAGGATAGTCACCTGACAGGGAGAACATTATTCTACTTTTAAGCTGACAGATACTATAAATCAGGGGTTCTCAACCTTTTCCAATGGCTTACCACTATATTTAATTCAAGATATTAGATGTACCAGTAAGACAGTGGCTCACGTACCACTAGTGGCACGCGTACCATAGGTTGAGAATCCCTGCTGTAAAGGTAAACGGAATGAATCCATGGAAAACGATCATGGAATGGAAAAGGTAAAACGAAACTAGAAACGAAAAAATATAATACACATAGCAAACTGGAATGTAAGAGGAATATAATATAAAGAAATAGATTTAGACCAATTATTAAATGAAAGAAATTTTAAAATAGCAGTAATCACTGAAACAAAAAAGAAATTAAAAGGAACCATGAGAACCAAAACTTTTAATGTTATATACAGTAAAGTTGACAGAGACAAAGGAGCACAAGAAGGAATCATGATTTTGATTCATAACACCCTTTCAAAATAGTTAAAACATTATAAATTATGGAATGAAAGAATAATAGAAGCTAGAATAAAAATAGATAGAGGTTATTTAACAATAATTGGTTATATGCGCGAGAAGAAGGAAGAGAACAGGATAATATTGAATTTTATAATCATCTACAAAATATATATAATAAAATAAATAAAAATGACTACGTAATTTTAGCAGGAGACGTAAATGCACGAATTGCAAACACGAAACTTAATAATAATAATATGGGAATATATGGGAATTAACTTTGAATTTATAATAATCTAAAATAACGAATTCTTTGTATAAACATAAAGACATACATAAATATACTTGGGCAGCAAGAGAATGGAAATCAATATTAGGTAATTTTATCTTAAATGAAAAGACATCAAAGTTTTCGTTAGATTATAGAGTTTACAGAGGATATGAAATAAGCAGTGACCACTTCCTCGTTAGAATAAAATTAAGAATATCACTTAAATGGCTACAAGTAACAAGAACAGACAGTATATTTAAAACATTGGTTTATAAAAGTGGACTATTAAATGACACAAATATACAATAGCTATGTGAACAAAGAATTAACCAATATCTAGATAAAATAAAAAAACGAAGAAATAGAAAGAGAGTGGCTTAATATATAAACGATATTAAACGTAGCAGCAAATGAAAGCTTAGGAAAGACCAAAAAAATTTAATAAAAAAAAATAACTGAAGATATGGGATGAGATGATACAAACAAAGAAATAATCAAAATGACACAGAATCATGGGACCTATTCGTTTCTAGTTTAGAACATGATTTATATAAAATAAGAAACAATGTATATAAGAATTTGAAACACCTAAATGCAGATATTAAAGAAAATCTAAAATTAAACACCGAATTGAAATTATAAGAATTTCTAAATTTCTAGAAAAGGAAATAACTAAAGATGAATTAGAAATCAGTCTGAAAGAAACAAGAAACGGAAAATCACCTGGAGAAGATAAACTACGTTCAGAACTGTATAAATATAATACAGTTCTGATAAAGATCAGAACTGCATTATAGATATATAATAGATAGTTCAGAATCAAGATTCAACGAAAGACTTCTATTCTTTTTAAATAAAATTTATACAACTGGAAACCACCTAATATAATGGAAAAAAAGCAATTGTGATTCCTATCTTTAAAAAAGGTAATAGAGATGCCACTAAAAACTCTAGCGGTATAAGCATAAAAATTCCTGTTACAAAATATATAGCAGAATCTTAAATTGCAAACTAATGAAATATTCTGAAACTTTATTTTAGAAGAACAGAATGGGTTTAGAAAAGAACGATCATCTATACACCCAGCCTTTTGCCTAAAATTAATAATAGAGAAAAGAAGAGAATACAATTTAGAAACACATATTTCATTTATTGACTTTGAAAAAGCATTTGACAAAGTTAAAAGAAGCATTTTATTTTACATATTAAATGAAAGACAAATACCAAATAATATCCTAAAAGCTATCATAGGTATATATGATAATACTCAAATACAAATAAGATTAAATCATGAGCTATCATATACGAGAGAGAGAGAGAGAGAAACCAAGGGGTCCGAGAGGGATGTCCCCGCTCAGTAACTCTTTTTAATATTTACCTAAACGAAATAATAAACATAAAATGGAATAAAAATTTACATCAAGGAATTAAACATTCACCTACAGTGAAACTTAAACCCTCTCCTTTTTTGCCAACAATCAAATAATAATTACAAATTCTGAAGATAACTTACAGAATGCTATTTTAGATCTAAATGAGATATTCAAAGATTATGGTATGATAATATCAACAGAAAAATCAATTCCAAAAACTATGACCTTTAAAGGACAAGATCTAGCAACAACTAAGATAGTAATAGATAACAAGATCTTAGAACAGGTGAATTCATTTAATTATCTAGGATGTATGAAAATTAAAAAGATATAAACGTAAAATTTGCAAAATATTTAAAAATAACAGGTGTAATTAACTCTATATTTAAACCAAACCTAGTTCAAAAACAAACCAGACTAAAAGTATACAATATATTAGCCCTACCAGTCTTAATGTATGGAAGCGAAATCTGGACAATAAAACAAAAAGACAAACAAAGATTAACAACAGCAGAAATGAAGTTTATGAGAAAAACTGCAAAGTATACCCTATTTGATCACAAAAGAAACGAAGAAATTATGAATGAATTAAACCAAGAACCAGTAATAGAAAAAATTTGAAATTTATAAACATAAATGGGCAGAACATGTTCAAAGAATGAAAATAGAAAGATTACCAAAACAAGCCTTAAAGTGGAAGCCATTAGGAAAAAGAAAACCAGGACGTCCTCTTAAAAAATTCAACGATGACTTCTAAGGCAAGAACAGGACATGCTAGGCCTAAATCCTTGATATGCATGATGATGATGATGATGATGATGATACTAATGCTTCATGAAGAAGCCACTATTCGACGCATAAACATTACATCACATTCGCGTTAATAGCCGGGCTGTGCAGCCACCTTTCAGTCCTTTGTACAGACATGCAGATGGCACAGCGGGTCAAATTCTTAGCATTCCAATGGTTTCAAACCACCCAGAAGGCGAAGCAGGGTGTGCGCTGAGACAACAGCGCCGAGAAATCAGTGGTTGTGATTGGTTATTGTATCAACCAGTCCAACTGAACGTTGTCATTAGTTGCTTTTTGTTTTCTGAGTTTCATCTGTCTTGAGTGCTGAAAGTGAGAACTCACGTGTTTATGATACAAATATATAGACAAAATTTTAATATATAATATTCCATAAATAATTAATAACTTTTTTGCCCATATTTATAATAGTGAACAGTCTTGAAAATCTACTGAACGTCCTATGTTCAGTCAGTGTTTTCGCGAATTGTATGGTTATAGTTGGAGGAGGTTGGAATTTGTGTATAAATAAGTAAAAAAACGAGTTATTTCAACCTTTCGTTGGCTGAAAAATAATAATTTCCCAAGTGATCGCTATAGTGTTTGCCAATGATATTCTAATATCACCACTTAGCTTAATACACATTCTCATACCCTTTGTATCTGTCATATATTTCAATGTGTATGTCAACGGTATTACAATTTTAATATGCACTTCGCATCCATGATAAACTGGACGTATATATACAGCTTGGCCGGTAGAGTGTTAAACTCTTTTTGCGTCTCACATAAACAGCACGAGTGAAGCATAGCTATTGTTCATTTGCACTTTATGCTTTCATATTTAAAATTAAAGTATTCAAAGTTATCCTACAATTAATTTCATTGAACCAATTAAAGTGATTGCTGAAGCACCATACACTCTTAAAACTTTCATACATTGATAAAAAGGCAATCATATGGTCAACTAGACATGAATTTGTACAGCGGGTTGTATTAGTCACACGACAACACAACCAACTAAACAGGCACGCGACGCTACTGATAAAATTAAAATTTTATAATATTTTAATATATCAATTACTGTTTTAGTGGGAACTACCCATTCAAGAGAATCAGGACCACTGAACAAAATACTTACATAGTTGCATATTCTACGAGATGAGTTGCAGCTTGCTACTTTTCTGTTTATATCCGAAAAGCAAATTACGCCGCAGTTTATTGGAACCCGAGAACACAGTCTTCTTTGAATATCACTTGAGTAACACAAGAAGAAAGAGAAAAAGAATGTATTATTATTATTATTATTATTATTATTATTATTATTATTATTATTGTTATTATTCATCCTAAGATAAGCTTATAAATAAGCTTTGAGGATGACAGCTGAGAAATTAGACCTCATCCAAGATTTAAAAAAAAAAAGAAAAAGAAAAACAATTCCTAACCCATATATCACATTTTCGGTGCTGTAGTTACAGCGCTTAAATATATGAAAAAAAAATCAAAATTGTAAATATATATATATATATATATATATATAACTCACTGCTAAATGAATAAATGCTGTATTATTATTATTATTATTATTATTATTATTATTATTATTATTATTATTATTATTATTATTATTATTATTATTATTATTATTATTATTATTACATATCACACATACGAACATTCTCCACTAGGTCCACGAGCAACCCAGTCGATGTGGTTCCCCACAGTAACAAAAGAACTATCACTGGCTATTCAACAAATTAATCCTAACAAAGGACCGGGGATAGACGGAATCAGACCAAAAGACATCAAGAAACACTCAACCGACCTACTTCCAGTTATACAAAGACTGTTAAATAAAATCTTCGAAACGGGACACATACCTGAAACACTGAAGACTGCATTAATCACACCCATACACAAACAGGGAAAAAGAAACATAATAAGTAATTACAGACCTATCGCCACGCTGCCTGTAATCAACCAAATCATGGAGCGCATTGCACATCAGAAACTCTCCACATACGTTGAAAAATTTCAAATCATACCCAAAACACAATATGGCTTTCAAAAAAATAAAGGAACAGCAACACTCCTGGAAGGTTTCACAGATCTAATAAACGCTGCATTGGATAAAAACAGAATAACATTAGTGGTATTCATTGACCTAACAAAAGCATTTGACACACTAACACATAAAACCTTGTTAATGAAACTTACCCATATCGGAATTGGAGGTCGTCTACTCCAGTGGTTTAAAGCATACACGAAAAACAGAAAGCACATCACACGTATAGGATCAGCACACAGCAAAGAGGTACATGTAACCTGTGGAGTACCGCAAGGAGCTGTCCTATCTCCCATTCTATTTAACATATACACACACGACATAAGCCAACTCCCCCTAAAAAGTAAAATCTTCCAGTATGCAGACGACACTGCCATAGTATCCATTCACATATCTGCAAAAATCGCTTACAAAAATATGCAACACGACATCAATCAAATCACTAACTGGTTAACCGAAAATGGCATATATATAAACCCTGGAAAAACAAAGCTAATGATATTCAAAAATCCCCAAACCCTGCCCATAGAAACTAAATATCTCACTATCAAACATTCATCCTCCTATACACAAAGTGCAGAACCTAAAATCACAACCATCACACAGGTGAAAACAACACGCTACCTTGGACTTCACTTCGATGCAGATCAAAGTTGGAATAGCCATACAAACTACCTACATACCAAGCTTAGGATAATAGCAAGCAAACTATACAGATTAAAAGACATTGCCCCAACCCACATAAAAATACTAATCTATAAAGCATTATGTGAAAACATTTTAAGATATGCAATCACATCATACGCATTCTGCGCAGACTACAGACTTAACAGGCTACAATGGTTGCAAGATAAAATGATACAACTGATATTCTGGGAACAACCTACTCTTATGCAGGAAGTATGGACAAAACACAAAATATTTAAGGTGAAACACTTACGCCACTACACAGTCATGTTAAAACACTACTATAGCCCAACATATAGAGTAACCAGAACAACATATCAAATAACAAGACCACAGTCAACAAACTACATAAGATAAGTACAACAATCACAACGACAAAGCCACCCGAAACTTCTACGTACCTGACATGATAAACAAACTGCCGTTCGACAACAGAAACCTAGGAACATACAGAGAGCTGAAACAGGCACTATATAAATATTATAGCGAGAATGAAAATTAGAGCAATTCCTGTTTCTCTCTCCCCCACCACACATACACACATACACAAACCTACGACAACCCCCCCCTCTAAAAAAACTACCACTACAAGAACACAAAGAAACAAACACACCATGTCTAAATCCAACCCTATTTGCACAAAAAAAAAGTTAAACTGTAATAGCAGACGAAGTCTTTCAAGCACGTACCAACAAACAGTAAAATCAACACCTGGCTTGTGACCACTATAGGAACACAACCATGAAACCACCACCCTCTGTCATCTATTATCTTCCTCAGATAAGCTCTGCTAAGCTTCGAGGAAGAAAATGACTAACTTGCAAGTATCTGTTATACACACTTGTAATGCGTTATAAATATTATATACATATAATTACTACAGCAACTATGTATGCAATTCATCTGAGACACAAAAAAAAAAAAAATTCTCTATAATCCTTATGTAAATACTGGAAATATTATTATTGTATGTAACTTATACTGAGACATAATAAAAAAAAAAAATTATTATTATTGTTATTATTATTCAGAAAAAAAAGAAAGGGAAGAAAAAAAATCTGTACGAATTTCATAGTTCCAGAAAAAAAAAAAAAAAAGAACTAAACCTATTGTAAATGGTAATCTTATGTGTTGTAAAAATATGTGATCACAATATTAATCATAATTTTAATAATAAAAAAGGATTGAATTATTTTTTAAAAGAAAAATATGTAAATCAGTATGTATCATATGTAATCAAATGTATGCAATGTGTGTATCATATGTAATAATGATAATAATAAATTATTATTATTACATTTACAATTATTATCATGACATCGCATAGGCAAAAATCGTCCAATATGCAGATGACACAACAATGGTATCCATACTAATATAAGAAGAAATCAATGATATTCGGTAACCAATTCAGCCAGCCAGCCAGTTTACAATAAACACATAACAACACAGTATCAACGCTCCTTCCTGCAAGCCAAATAATAATATTATTATTATCATATACTCTCTATGAAGCACTGGAAACCTCAACATCGTGCATTATTAATATTAAAACTACAACCCGACTCCTTTGTTCAGGCCAAACGTAGATTCAAATCTTCCTGAAGGTAACTAACATCGCAGTACTATTTATAACTCCCCCCCCCTAACTTTGCATAATCAGCAAAATCTGAAAATCTCCGTTTAACTCGATACATCAATTTCAAACAACATAAAAAGCAAGGGCCAAAAACAAAATCCTGTTGCACGCCACTTGTTACTTTCCTTTTTGAGAAACTACTACATCATACACAACTTGTTGGTGTCATTCAGAAAGGCGATTACAAATCCATTATTATATTATAATTACAACAAATATAATAATCATTCCCATCCTCTGCAGCGTGTGCACCAACTTATCATATGGTAACACACTCGTTACATTATCATAAAAGGCAATAATATTATTTTAGAAAATAAATTGCTCAAAAAGACTTACTCTTACAAATCCATACTGATCATCATTAAGAATAATATGTCCACTGGCGACACAGTGTAAATTATAAATGTCGTGTCGTCACGACATTTATAATTTACACAGACTGTAACAGTAAGATACCTTGGTATTTACCTTGATGTACCATGAGTAACAGTCATGTAGATATACTGTCATTTTCCCACATAAATGGGGAAATCTCCATCCTGCATATA
The DNA here is from genome assembly GCF_054136105.1 of Typopeltis vanoorti. Classification (NCBI taxonomy): domain Eukaryota; kingdom Metazoa; phylum Arthropoda; class Arachnida; order Uropygi; family Thelyphonidae; genus Typopeltis; species Typopeltis vanoorti. The sequence continues at coordinate 85,257,424 of NC_143550.1, forward strand.
AACATCAGAAGTATTCGATAACGGTGATAATGTTACAAGCTTCTCTGAAAGATTATACTAACGTTATTGATCTATTGGTCGTAACGGAAGTATCTGTTATTTATGACAAAGCAAGTATCTACCCAATTTCATGCTTTCAAACTCCATAGATACTGTTGACAAACAAAAAGAACTAGTGGATTACAGATATTTACCAAACAGTAATTAAGAGTAATGAGGCCATCTGTAAGTTAGCTAATGCAGTGGTATTGATCTTATGGGGTCTGTTGCCAACACAGCACCAACAAAAATAAATAAATAAACAGGACTGAACAGTTTCGTCTCAGATAAGATTAAAACAGGCTTCTATGATGCAACTCATCCAGAATCATGATTAAAAAAAAAACTTAGTAAGCAAATGAAAAGATTTCACTAAGGTAATTACGGTATTGAAAGTCTGTATTGTAAATCCATTTTACTGGTAGTAGAAGTAGTCTTAAATACTCTATGTGCACATATAAAGCAGAAATACACGATTTTGATATTTATAAATACTAAAAAATACTTATTGGTATACCTTTCTGAATCATTTGCAGTACAATTCATTTCAATAGTCTGGTAAACATGTTCACTGAATAATTCAGGAACATTTTTCCAGAAATACTCCATATCCTAGAAAAAAATAAAAAAATTAAACTATAGTTATTAGTAATACTTTGCTAAAACATGATATATTAATAAAATTATGAAAAATAAATTTATATTATATATCATGTTATAAGATCTAAAATATAATTTATGGAATTAAAGGAATGAGTTGACTATGGCACTGGATACTTTGTAATGTTCATAAAGTTACTTCTTTCAAATTTATGCTGGGAGAGTTTAGATGTATATGGACTGCTCAGTATTATTTGGCATTACAAGTTGTAAACATGATTCAATTTTCTCATCATGATTTTTGGATAATAGTTTACAAGCCGTGTATCACACTGATGGTATTGCACTCCAGGAAATAGATGAAGCTAGAGGGGGAGGTAGACAGAGAGTTAAAGTTTAGAGGATATATTGCTAAGTTATCTCATAAGATTACTTGGGTATTGAAGAACACATTAACAAGTAGAGATAAGGAAGTTGTTATTCCTCTTTATAAGACTTTGCTATGTCCACATCTGGATTACTGTGCTTATGTCTGGTCTCCTGGTTTCTTGGGGATGTGGAGGGGGTGGAGAAGATTCAGAGGCTAATCATTGATATTGTATAGGTTTCTTATCTGAATATGAGTTTGAATAGATATTAACGGAAATCTGACGTTTTCAATGATCATCATATGCATTTCCTGTTTAGGTGAATGTAATTGTTTTGGAACCATTTTACAAGTGAAGTTATACTTTTTATGTTTCTTCTGATATTTTCTGAAAGTGGATATCAGCTACTATCAATACCTTTACATCTTCTTATTGAAGTTTTCGACGAAACGCCATTTGTGGGTAGTGTTTGATTGAAACAAAAAATAAACTAGAAAAGAATATTAGACTTAAATGTAATGCAATCTCGCTTCATTTTGAAATAGATTACTACTTATTGATATAATCGTTTTGTGTTCATGTTTGACTTATGCTTTTCTTGATGAAAATTTTCAAAAAACATTTTAGCATGCTACAGAATAAAACATAGTGACTTTTATGTTTTATTACAAAACTGTAAAATTACATTTCATAAAATGCAATGAAATCAGTTAAAAAGAGAATCATATTTCCTATTATCAGTACCAATGGTATTAGGAAAGCTATTTCATATTCACCTCTTTCTTCATCCGTTTGTTTCTTTTCTTTGCGCAATGTCTCCAATGACAATACGGTTCGCACCGACGGCAGTTACAATCTTCAGGATAAGATTTGCAAAGTTTTTTCTTTATAATTCTTCAAAAAAAGAATATGATACATATGCTTTTTATTTAAGCAAAGTACTATGAAAAGAAATTCTCTGTACTGCTAATTTTATACATCGTTTATATGTATATAATAACGTAATAAGAAATTCGAAAAACTTTCCAAAAATTGTGATGATGATGATATTTTGTTTTGAATATGTACGTGGGCTGTTCAATAAGTAATAAGACTAATTTAACTGTGGCGAAACCACTCATCACAATATTAATTTCCGTGTAATAAAAAATGTTGCTGTATGTATTAACAAAAGAGGTTGATAGATGGCGTATACGGGCTGATGTGCCAGAGTGTCATGTGACCAAATGCAACTGCTCCCTATGAGGCGCGACCAGTCTTCGAAATGGAAGCGTCCTTGGAACAGCGTTATGCGATTAAATTTTGTGTGCGTTTTCAAAAATCGGCATCGGACACTTTTAACATGATACGCGAAGCTTTCCACGATGAAGAAATGTCGAGGGAAAGTGTTTTTCGCTGTCATAAAACTTTTAAGGAAGGAAGGCTATATGTGGAAGATCTTGAACGTGAGAGAAGACCTTCAACGTCCATCACAGAGACAATGATCAACACAGCAGCGATTATCATCAAGCACGTCAAAAGGGCGTGCTTGATGATAATCTGTTTTCTGTATAAATATAGTCTTATTAATTATTGAACAGCCTACGTATATATATTCAATTATAAAAGTAATACATTTGATATATACACTATCCAGATCATGAGACTTAATCCGGGTATAGGAAATCAAATAGGATTACTAATTAATTTACAAATTTTGTGTTCTATTGCGGACATCAGCAATTCACGTTGAGCCATTTCGGAAGTTAGCTTTGTGCACAGTACGAGTGGGTTTTCATATTCACTTCTTTGTCTATCTGTTTTTATTCTTGGTTTGCTTAATATCGCCAACAGCAAAGCGATTTACACATAAGGCAGTAACAATCTTCATGATAGGATTTGCAAACTTTCCACACAAAAAAGTGATAATAATATTTCGTTTTGAATATATATCCCATCATAAAATTATTACATTTGATATACATATATGCTATCCAAAGTCATGAGATGTAATCCGAATACAGGAAAATAAATGTAATAACACAACGTGATTGTCTCTGGAGAAGTGATGTGTCCTAGTACAAGTTTTCTGATTCAATAAACGTGTTTGTGTCAGGAAAGATTAGAGTGCTAGTGGCACCAAAATGGTGATATTCATAAGATGGATTACATAAATTTTGACATAAGAGTGAACAAAATATCCTATGGAGAAGTGATGTGTTCCACTATACCTTTTCTGATTCGATGGATGTGTCAGGAAAGCTTAGAGTACTAGTGTCACCAAAATGTAGTATACCAATTTGAACTTGGGAGGTGCTAAGGTTGACATTGATTTGATTCTTGCGATAAATTAACTAATGCAATTATAGTGCAGAAACTAATAATGATAAGTGCTACACTGATATCCTAGATAAATGATTTTGCCTTACACAATACAGCAAGGAATATTACGTTTCTTTGGAAACCAAAGCTACTGAGTTCATTACGTAATGTTCTTGAAAAACCACTAAAGCTAAATACGCATGAACGTTTGGTTGAGAACATACAATAATATACACAACCGAAGGAATACTACAACTTTTTCATAAGACGTATATTATGTTTCTAACTTTTTGTGAGCTGCCTGAAAAAAAAATTCGTCACTATAATTAAAAAGGGATCTCGACTGATTAATTATATCAAAATCACACGAACCATTTAATCATTCATATTACATCCTGTAATAATATTTCGTTGGATCATAATTGACTTTAAAGAATGCTTCATTGCCCATTCTGATTGAGCGATGCTTAGAGTACGCTAAACACTCTCTTACGACCAGAATGTGGGTTCTAATGCATCATGGATGTTTGTGATTGAATTTAGGCAGGAAGCAAATTTCCTCTCTCAGTGTGAACACACCATAAAGAATTCGATAAGCCTATCTTGTTTATTAAAGCTCTGACTGCGCTTTGAAAAACTATCAGGTTTGCTATATTGAGTTTCAGAATTAGGTTAAAAAGTACCACATATAAAAATTAGATAAAATATAATTTTAAAAGACTTTGGTCTACGTACGGTAGGCAAACTTTCTTTGGTATATGATATAAAAAAGAAGGAAAATAAATAAAAGCTGATATAAAAAAGTCATAAAAAAGTCAAAGCAATAGTCAGAAATATGGCGTGATAGCAAAGATATGATATCATAGAGGACTCAACTCGTCATCTCATGGATGAGAAAGAAGAAAGAATTTGAAAGTGTTCTAGTCCCATTCAGAAAGCTGAAGCCGGTTATGCGTGAATCATCAAAATCTGATGAGTAGTTTTCAATTTATGTGTATTCAAAATTCAAGTCTGGACATTGGTCAACAGCGATAGAATACCAAAGGATTTTAATATTGCTAACAGGTATGAAGTAAGTGGAGGTGAGTTCAATGAAGTGTGGTTAAGGTGAATCACGAAGTTTAACGTTTGACTAAAGAATCTGCGTCTGAAGAAAATTACATATAATGTAGAAAATGCCTACGAATTCTGTACTTTGCATGTTCTGGCCTTTCTCACTCTACTAGTAACGCATATTCTGCAAACGTTACCGATTGAAATGTCTTTACTGCAAGGAGAACAAAGAAATACAGCCACCAACAAAAGGAATAATTTAACAGTGAAGCACGTTTTGCAAGAGTTAAAATAACACGAAAAGCTTAAAAGAACAAGGAATACAGGTCAGCCCTCAACTTATAATTCATTAAATTTATCGCTTGAAAACGCATTAGAATATAGAAAAGAGTGTCCGATTATGTTTGTTAAAATATTTTCTATAAGCAGAACCAACGAAGCATAAAAAGTTCACATATATGAGAACTTTGTTAAATATAATATCCTATCTGTTGAAGAAATCTCACAAACTGTATGCGTTTAATATAACTGTTGATAACAGTCTAATGAAGGAGATCTCTGAACTGCACCACGAAATTAAGATGTTATCATAGACAACCTCCCTGGAACTACATCAAGAGAAAACTTCAGTGAAAAATCTACGAACTTCTGCAGCTTAATGACATCAGTCCATATATCGGCCATACCCCATAAAATGGCTTACCCTGATCCACGGCTATCATAGTTTTTCTAATAAGAAAATCGATTAGACACAATCTCATAAAAACTAGCAGAGTGCAAAGATCATTTGCAAAAAACGTTACCTTATGCCAGGTGAACAGTACAATCTTCTTTTTTGAGTAGTTAACAACATTCTACAGAAATCTACTGTAACCGAAAAAAAAAAGCAAAATCAGTCGAAAATTACCAACTTTTATGGAACAGACACGTAATAATATTCATGTGAAAGTCAGATGATCCAAATCCTATGCAAATCAAGAATTTGGAAGATGTAAACTAGCTAATACAGTGAAAGTGAAAGTGTACAGCAACTAATGTAAAACAATATACTTAATTGGCTTTCAGTTTAGCGCTGAAGCAAGAAATTCCAGGGTATCGAGTGTGTGTGTGGCTATATGGATATATCTGTCATTCTCAGATAAGCTTAGTACAAGCTTCAAGAATCACATAATTGTATTATGCCTCAGCTGGAATCAATATTATTAAAAATTATATCTTATTAAAAATTATCACTTATTACAAAACGATTTCAATTATGTAAACAGTGTTTACTTATAGTATAATATAGCAGTATTAATACGTGCAGAAAAATTGTAAATTCACCATTGTTGTTATCATTTATGTGTTTATATAAAAATAGCTGCCTAACATTTTGTGCTTAATCGGAATTATAAATTTTGAAATGCTTTGCATATATGAGATGATAATAAATCAGCGTATTTTATTGTAAAAATTATTATTATTATCAACATTATTATTTGAGTTTGGACTATAAAATATTTACAAGAGTGAAAGAGTGAAACTCAGTCTTGTATTTGAAAATTGCGCAAAGTGAATGCAGAGAAAAGTTGATCCTTCCATCAGTACCTGGAAGAACAAGATATAGTAATTGAAATTAAGTACTTTGATGATTAACTTCAGGCCTCGGGCATTATGGATATTTGAAAGGAAGTCACCAACTAAAAATAATGTGCATGGGCTGCCATTTAATATCACTATCAAAAAAACAGAATGCTGTAACGAAGCGTAACTGAGCGAGAGTTAAGGTTAAAAGTATTAAGCATAAAACGGGATGTTAATTTGATGTTGTAACTGCACGAGAATTCACTAATTTCAAAATACCGAAATAAAACATAAAATTGTTATTTTTTTATTTGATTAAAATGACTGGATAGTTTAGAAGTGAGCAACATAAACATGAGTGTTAAAACACAAGGATAATCATTTAGTTTTAAATGCCAACTTTTAGGCAAGGTTGTGAATTTGCCATTTACAGCTACATTTCGATCGGATTTGGGGGGTGAACTTTCCTCTTGTGTTTAGTGTTAAGTTTAAAAAAATGAAAATTTGTCCATAGTTATATCCAAGGGTTTGCTTGGAATATAAAAAAACAGACAAGAGAAAACTTAACAATTACGTTTCCCTTTTGCAAAAAGTAAAAACTGGAATAGAAATCTCGGATGGAGTGCCGACATCAACGTCAACTACATTGGGATAAGTCCAATAGACTTTCAGGAATGTAGCTGTCTGATAGCCAAATCCAAAAATACTCAAACAAAACACAAACAACTTTACAAACGTTTGGTTTACTTCTGATTTTAAATATTTCCGGTATACTTGTGATAAGTGAACTCGAAATAATCCTTTTAAAATACAGAGAAAAGGTCACTTCCCGTGTTGTATTTCTCTCAGCCATTATGATATATGAAAGTTTATATCGTAACTGTTGCTTGAGAAGAAAGAGAGAAAGACAGAGTGAGAAGAAAGGAAATAAACGAATTTGCATTTCAGCAATAAAACCCGAGTGTTTGGTTTGTTTGCTTAGACACCAACCAGTGGATAAGCATCTCCATGGACCATAAATATCTATAATGGGTAGGGATATGATGAATATTCAATTACATTCACTATGCAAATGATAGTAAATGAACTGCGATGAGTGTTCCTACAGTATATTCGTTGAATATCACAAATGCAAGCTGTTTTTATATTCAAGTTAATGATCCTTAGTCATATCACGTTCTATTCTTTTGCTGAATCATTAGTATGCTATTTTTTAAATGGCTACAGAATTGAATGTTTGTGTTACGCAAGATGCGGTTCGATTCATGTCAAAAGTGGAGGAATTTCTTTGGATTTTTTTTTTAAATGTGTGCTGATAACGAGTAGGACTATGTTAACAGGCGTAAACAGAAAAATATACAGTATATAAATAAAAAAATATTTTCTTAGTAAAAAATATGGTTATTATCCTGAATTAGCTGAGGTAATTCTCAACTTAACTTCTCTTTTTTATTAATAGATCCGTAGATGATTTAACAGCTGAAAAAAAAAAATGTATACAACATCCACGAACTGGATGCTTTGTACACGTATCGTATAAAATATCTCACTAATGATTAACAAGTTTAAGAACAAATAAAACGTTTACTCGTGGAAACGATGATATTTTTCCATCTACTCATGTCCACCTGTCTTTATTAACTCCATATAATTACATTACGTTATATGAAATAGAGACTTCCATCTTGAATGATAAGTAAGTCAATATAATTGCCGGGAATGTTTTTTTTTTTAACAGTACGTTTTCTAGTGTATTTTTCTTATGTTAAACACATGGATTCAACGTATGAAAGGCACAGGAAACAATCATGTTTGTGCAAAATATCTTCTTGAAGACCTGTCAGCCATTAATACTCAGAAAGATTCAGTTTTGTTGAATAAAAAGTCTACGAGTCTCACTTGGTTAATTATTTATACTTTATATAATAATAATAATAATTTTATGTACATTACATTCATGAAATGAACACGATTGCCATTCTGCAGTATCTTCTTCTTAACGGCAGTTTACGGAAAAATAATCGGAAGAATTAACTAGGCTAGAACTTTAGATAGTAGGAAATTCTCTTCTGTTTATTCTTAAATCACAATCAATCTAAAAGATGCTTATACTATTTATTTCATGACTTTTATACGCTTAATATAAGTGTGAAGCCTCGATAGATCAGTCAGTAACCGCTGTTCTCTTCGGTTTAAATGATAAATGCGAATCCAGCATAGATCACAGTAAACTTTATAACGTTTTAGTAATCGAAGGTGAGTCAACTGGATTCAATACTTAGGTGGTTGGTTTTAATCCACACCAACTGATCAACATAACAGTCTAGGTAAATAGAATTAACATGTTTTGAGATCATCAATTACATGAAGTTAAGTTGATTCACTTTGATATATGAGTATAACACGTTTAAAAAGGAGGTGAATCGTAATTTTTGGGAAAAGGCGAATTTTATTCATTAGTTGACTTGAGATTCAAAGTATATATGATAAGCATCTTGAGTTCTTAAAAAATTCTAAGGAAAAAATTAATGATCGCTACTATACAGAAAAATTAATATTTAGAAAAGCTATATAAGTAAAATGGATATTAGATCCAGCATTATTTCAAAGTCGAATGTTGAAACTGTGAACGTTTCGTAAAAATAAGTTGAACAGAGGCCTTTTGGAAATACACTCACCGACATTCACGAGTTGTCTTAGCGAGGACTAATTAGAAAACATAGGCGCCGCCCAAGCGTCTTTATATTCGCTTTCTATTAGTCCATTTTGATAAAGTTTCATTGGACTGACAACTGTTTCGAACTCTTGGTTCTCCTCAGAGACTAGGCAGAAACCTTACGAGAGCAAAAACTCTCGGACTAAAGCGAACTGTCTGTTGGTGCGTAAAAGTATTTACTAAAATAAAGAGCCAAAAGGCTTTAGTTCGGCGATACGAAAAATACACCTCTCCGATATTTTAAGTTCCTTGGTAATGAACGAGAATTTTTGCTCTATTAAGGTTTCTTCCGGGTATCGCTCCCGCTGATTGGGCTTAAGGGTTAGGGAGAGTTTTGCCTTGAGAGATCAATTTGACTCTCCGGGATAGATGTCTTTCGGTGTGACCTCCATCGGGGCTTGTCGGTGGATTCGTTTTCCCTGGAATATGAGCGGTTCTGCTCAGTGGCCGGGAAAACCTGTCATTGAGTGAAAACCAACGCTGAATTGGACGATCTTTCGTTCACTCATAGGGAGTGGTCTGGGGAAGCCCCTAATTTTTAGAGAGGTGCTTTACTTATATAGTGCCTGTTCTCTGAGGAGAACAAACCAGTTCGAAACAGCTGTCAAGCCAGTGAAACATTATCGAAATTGACCAATAAAAGGCGAATATATGGGCGCTTGGGCGGTTCGTATGTTCTAAGTATCTCCACTAATATCCACTTATATAATTTTGCATCGCCGAACTGAAGCCTTTTGGCTCTTTATTTTAATAAATTTAGAAAAGCGTTTCTTGTCTGGTTTATTCCTTTAGGAATATATGCATAAGCAGAAAGGAAATCATAGCTCCCTATAAATACAGCTATAAGTAAAACTCCAAGAAGAAATATTTCAAAGAGAGGTCTCTCTCTCTCTTTCAAGAATTTAGCATTAACGGTTCAATCAAAATATTAAAATAATCAATCAATTTTAAATAAACGAACATGATCGATATTTCCATTATTGAAAAATATATAATATAAAGGAGGTATTTACATAAATTACATAAATATACATGCAAAAACTTCTATCATTTTTTCCTGTTTTTCATGAACTTAATTATTTCTATTGATAAGGGTGTATATAAACAGGTTGATGTAAAGTACATAATTATAGATAATTACTGTTGAAATTGCTTTCGTTTTATTCTATATTACCGTGCCTGAAATGAACTACAACAACTAAAAAGTTTTGAAGCATTTATGCTTCTATATAAATGTGGAATACCATTTAATGCTTCGTCATACAAGTGTTTATTTTTGTCTGTAAATTGTCCTTGAAAAAAAAACAACAACAACTGAAATTTGAATATTTTTCAGTAATCGAATTGCACTTCAAGAACGCTATTATTAAAATATGTCGCAATATTAAAAATAAAGTCATTAAGAATTGCTTGATGTTGAAATACTTATTTTATTATTCCACCTTTATCATGCTTCCATAAAGCACCCGAAGTGAAATATCTTTTCGTTGTTAGTTGGCGTGGAATAATGAACGTGTATTTAAACACGATATAGCCTCTATGAAGTAAGCGATTGATAGAGACTATACATGCAATTGTAGTCATGGTTATATTGTATCACTAAAATCTATCAGGGGTACAATGCATCGCTAGCCCATAAAACGAAGTAACCCTCTAACCCGCCACTGAATTACAAACTTATTTTGCGTTATTAATTATATGAAGAGCCGAAGGCTTCGATTCGGCGACATGAACTTATTTAAGTTAAGGGATATTACATCCCATATTGTTTCATAGCCGAATAAGAAACTCAAAGAGTTTCATGCCGAATATAGAAACTATATAAAGCTCGGCGATTCCAAGCGTAAGCAAATATCAGGATAGCGGCAACTGACCCTTAAGGTAGTGCAAGCTGGGAAAACTCATAGCAAAGGTGGAGCAAGGTCCGATCACTAGTCTTGATATTTACCCATAATGTGAACTTTGCTCCTAGGATCTGTATTATTGTTCTACATTATGAGAAAAGGTCACTACCCAGACCGGTTTCAACCTTTATGGAGGTCTCATCAGTGAGTAGGTAGACCGAGTAATACCAAGTTTTTCAGCAAACAGAACTTACATACCCTAGTATTAGAATAGCCAAGAAGGTGACCTAATAAATTATTAATTATATTAAGAGCCAAAGGCTTCAATTCGGCGACATGAACTTAATTAAGTTAAGTTAAGACTATCAATAACAATTCTCTTCAAATTCCCTGCGCATAGTTCGGTGAGATATGGTTCGGGAACAGCCTTCATGCTTCGATCAATTGCTGCACACAGGAAATTCTGTTTGTCTGTACGGGCATTCTCAGTGCATGGCGATCTCGTTCATGGCGGAGTGTCTTTGGATCACAAGTAGGCTTCTTAGAGAAGCAGGTATTATTATTATTTTTTCATAAAAAATATGGTCCAACACCACTCATCTCTGCTGTTTTCAAAATCGTAATCCAGCCAAAAGAGCACCCACAATAAGTCCTTTATCGAACTCCGAAAGATCGTTTGTTGTATTCCATTATGATCAATACTATGGACGATTACGAACCAGCAGCATTCTCAAATAGCTGCATGAAAGTCATAGTGACGCACGTGTCAAGTATTTTACATATACTGCGTAAGTGACGTTTAATATCTGCATAAAGGTTTCTAATTCCGTGTCCAGTTTGTGTATTACAACAGCAGTTTCCCTAAACATCAGGCTATAACTTCAATGAAGTTACAGGCCTAAGGTTTTCCGGTTCACATTTTAATCTGCTTCGATTTTGGTAACATTTTTTTTTTCTTTTTTTCAGTGCTCTTTTTAAACTAAAATTATCCCTTAATTTTACGAATCTTCCATTATCAACAGGCAGGTCGAACACACACACACACACACACACACACACACACTAGTAAATCCATTTGATTTGAGAAGTGTGTTTCATCCTCTACCGTAGCTTTCCAATGGTCTAGGCACTGACAACTACACACACACATACACGCACATCACAAACCGTATCCGCGCATGATTTAGGGCGATTTTTGACTTGAGGGCATCATCAGTATTTCCATGAGAAACCAAGTCCTTGCTTCTTTGAAAATATGAAAATTGTGTTTCGATATGAACAACAGGCTTCCACTTTACAGTTGTTCCATTACTTCTAAATAATATCAAACAAAAGTGTGTAAAAGAATATGAGGCCAACGCTTTTCATTTAGAATAAAAAGCAAATTGTCACAGATATTCGGATTTTAGTGTATTTATTAATTTTTAATTAATAAGGCAACACAAAAATGTATTTCCGTAATCCAAAATGAAGCCTTGTAGCCTCTTTTTTGGCATTTTATGATTTACGGTTTCTTGTGTCCTGGAATGTTATGAGTCGCTTTTAAAAGGCAAACACCTTGCTTACTATGGCTGTGAAACAATAATACGTTTTTATTATATTTAATTTAATTAAATATTGCAATAGTAATTATAATCTATTCTGGTAAAAATACGTACATTTTTAACAATGAAAAGCTTAAATAAAAGGAAATATAATGTTTACATACTTTCATACAAAATTTAATTTACAAAATACCTTTTCATAATATACAGGATTATTTAAAAGAAGTTTTTTTACATACAAGTATATCTTTACAAGTGCATAAACAGAAGTTAACTGCATTCGCTATTGAGTGAATTTCTCCTTTACTTGTAATTATTTCTCTCAGATAGTTATCGAGTAATGTTGGTGAAAAACATTTCTTTAACTTCCTTTATAGGCAATTTCAGTGAAATGTTCAGAGGTGAAATATTGCCAATATAATCATACAAATTGATTCTTTATACGTAATGTTTTATGCCTGGTTTTATTAATATTTAATGGAATTAACCTAGGGAAAGTGTCCGCTCATACGCTTCACAAAAGTCACATATTTAGTTAGTCACACTTTTTTTATAATTTTTAGTAATAATATTTATAATTTAACAGCGCATAGGTTAATAATTCATTAATTAAGGAACTCTGCATTAGACACTAAACATGCAATATTTTAAATTTAATAACCTTTCAGAGCAGAGTAGAGGTCCTGCGTGATGCGAGAATTATCCACTTCTTTTCGTGAGGAAAATTATTTAATAGAAACAAAATTTTTCTCTCCACTGATACTTTTCTGTCCACATTATGCATCTCATGGACATTATCAGGCATTGTCAGGTTAACACTCTGAACCAAAAGAAGAAGTGGATAAAGGTAAAGCTCACTTATTTAAACGTACGTATTTTATATCCATAAGATGATTTCATAATGCTAATATGTTAAACATTAATTAAACGCAAACCATTCAGTCATAGCCTTTATCTAGGTTTATCAAATCATATATTGCGCGGTGTTATCAATTCTACTTACATTTTACGTGTTTTCGGTTGTTTCTTTTCTTTAAAATAAGTACAAGGCCCTATGATACCACTGAAAAAAAAACGAGTTTAAATGAAAACACTTTTTCTTGCGGATGTGGTATTTTATAAATATTACTTGAACTTTCGAAAATCAGTGAGTGCTTCATGTCAAATTCACAGAATAAAATAACTGAATCAAGCGCGAACGAAGATCTTTTGAATTTTTACTTCCAATAAGAATAACGACATCCTCAACAGTATTAATGAATGCAAAATCACTGACCTTATTATAAAGAAGCTCAATATAAACAACACATTACAACTCACACAGGACAACATTGCCCTCGTATTTTGAAGTGGCATTTTCAAATGATCTAAATTCGATCTTTAGAATGACAGAAGCATTCAAAAAATTGAAAAAAGACAAGTGTTTTATACAATGAAAGAACTGTACAAGATCATTCAGAGCATGCTTTTTCTTACTTCAAAAAAAATAAATAAATAAAAAAAATAAAAAATAAATAAATAAAGAAGAAAAGAATAAACTATCTCGATAAGTGTCTGCAAATGACCTACATGCTAAACAATGTTATCTATATATTTAAAGTATGCTCTTATATTCAGGAAACAGGATTATTAATATTTGAATCTGCACAAGAAGTAGATTCAAATATTCAAAAATTCAAATTCAAAAATTCAGATTCTTCTATCTCAAATAACGTGAGATAGAAAATGTATTTTTACACTTTTTTTGTGAAAATGCAACAAAAATCAAATTTCGCACAATTTTCATATAAAATATTAAACTTTTGAATCTCTTAAATCAGAAAACCAAATACTTCAATTATCGTATTAGTTGTTTGCTAGAGGTAAAATAACACAAAAACCTTAAAAGAACAAGGAATACAGGTCAGCCCTCAACTTATAATTCATTAAATTTATCAATTGAAAACGCATTAGAATATAGAAAATAGTGCCCGATTATTTTTGTTAAAATATTTTCTATAAGTAGAACCAACGAAGCATAAAAAAGTTCAACATATATGAGAACTTTGTTAAATATAATAATCTATCTGTTGAAGAAGTCTCGCAAACTGTATGCATTGAATATAACTGTTGATAACAGTCTAATGAAGGAGATCTCTGAACTGCACCACGAAATTAAGATGTTATCATAGACAACCTCCCTGGAACTACATCAAGAGAAAATTGCAGTGAAAAATCTAAAGTGAGGCCACTATTAACGAACCTCTGCAGCTTAATGACATGAGTCCATATATCGGCCATCCCCATAAAATGGCTTACCAGGATACACTACTATCATAGTTTTTCTAATAAGAAAATCGATTAGACACCATCTCATAGAAACTAGCAGACTGCAAATATCATTTGCCAAAAACGTTAACTTATGCCAGGTGAACAGTCCAATCTTCTTTTCTGAGTAGTTAACAACATTCTACAGAAATCTGCTGTAACAGAAAAAAAAAGCAAAATCAGTCGAAAATTACTAACTTTTATGGAACAAACACGTAATAATATTCATGTGAAAGTCAGATGATCCAAATCCTATGCAAATCAAAAAGTTGGAAGATGTAAACTAGCTACTACACTGAAAGTGTAGAGCAACTAATGTAAAACATTATACTAACTGGCTTTCAGTTTAGCGTTGCAGCAAGAAATTTAGGGTATCGTTTGTGTGTGTGTGTGTGTGTGTGTGTATGTGTGTGTGTGTGTGGCTATATGGGTATCTGTCATTCTTAGATAAGCTTAGTACAAGCTTCAAGAATCACATAATTGTATTATGCCTAATCTAGAACCAATATTATTAAAAATTATATCTTATTAAAAATTATCACTTATTACAAAACGGTTTCAATTATTGTAAACCGTGTGTACTTATAGTATAATATAGCAGTATTAATACGTGCAGAAAAATTGTAAATTCACCATTGTTGTTATCATTTATGTGTTTATATAAAAATAGCTGCCTAACATTTTGTGCTTAATTGGAGTTGTAAATTTGGAAATGCTTTGCATATATGAGATGATAATAAATAACCGTATTGTATCGTAAAAATTATTATTATTATCAACATTATTATTTGAATTTGGACTATAAAATATTTAGAAGAGTGAAAGAGTGAAATTCAGTCTTGTATTTGAAAATTGCACAAAGTGAATGCAGAGAAACGTTGATCCTTCCATCACTACCGGGAAAAACAAAATATTGTAATTGAAATTAAGTACTTTGATGATTATCTTCAGGCCTCGGGCATTATGGATATTTGAAAGGAAGTCACCAACTAAAAATAATGTGCATAGGCTGCCATTCAATGTCATTATCAATAAAACAGAATGCTGTAGCGATGCGTAACTGAGCGAGTGTTAAGGTTAAAAGTGTTAAGCATAAAACGGGATGCAAATTTGAGATTGTAACTGCACGAGAATTCACTAATTTCAAAATACTGAAATAAAACATAAATCGTTATTTTTTTATTTGATTAAAACGACTGGATAGTTTAGAAGTTAGCACCATAAAAATGAGCGTTAAAACAAGGATACAAGGATAATCATTTAGTTTTGAATGTCAACTTTTAGGCAAGGTTGTGAATTTGCCATTTACAGCTACATTTCGGCCGGATTTGATGGGTGAACTTTCCTCTTGTGTTTAGTGTTAAGTTTAACAAACGAAAATTTGTCCGTAGTTATATCCAAGGGTTTGCTTGGAATATAAAAAAATAGACAAGAGAAAACTTAACACTTACGTTTCCCTGTTGCAAACAGTCAAAACTGGAACAGAAATCTCGGATGGAGTGCCGACGTCAACGTCAACTACAGTGGGATAAGTCCAATAGACTTTCAGGAATGTAGTTGTCTGATAGCCAAATCCAAAAATACTCAAACAAAACACAAACAACTTTACAAACTTCCTTGGTTTACTTCTGATTTTAAATATTTCTGGTATACTTGTGATAAGTGAACTCGAAATAATCCTTTTAAAATACAGAGAAAAGGTCACTTCCCGAGTTGTGTTTCTGTCAGCCATTATGATATCTGAGAGTTTATATCATAACTGTTGCTTGAGAAGAAAGGAAATAAACGAATTTGCATTTCATCAATAAAACCCGAGTGTTTGGTTTGTTTGCTTAGACACCAAACAGTGGATAAGCATCTCCATGGACCACAAATATCTATAATGGGAAGGGATATGATGAATATTCAATTACATTCACTATGCAAATGATAGTAAATGAACTACGATGAGTGTTCCTACAGTATATTCGTTGAATATGGCAAATGCAAGCTGTTTTTATATTCAAGTTAATGATCCTCAGTCATATCACATTCTATTCTTTTGCTGAATCATTAGTATGCTTTTTTTTAAATAGCTACAGAATTGAATATATGCACTACGCAAGATGATGTTCGATTCATGTTAAAAGTGGAGGAATTTCGTAGGATTTTTTTTTTAAATGTGTGCTGATAACGAGTAGGACTCTGTTAACAGGCGTCAACAGAAAAATGTACAGTATATAAATAAAAAAAATATTTTATTAGTATAAAATATGGTTATTAGCCCGAATTAGCTGAGTTAATTCTCAACTTAACTTCTCTTTTTTATTAATAGATCCGTAGATGACTTAACAGTCGAAAGAAAAATAATGTATACAACATCCAGGAACTGGATGCTTTGTGCACGTATCGTATAAAATTTCTCCCTCATGATTACAAATTTAAGAACAGATAAAATGTTTACTCGTGGAAACGATGATATTTCTCCATCTACTCATGTCCACCTGTCTTTAATAACCCCAGATAATTACATTACGTTATACGAAATGAGACTTCCTACTAGAATGATAAATAAGTCAATATAATTGCTGGGAATGTTTTTTTTTTAAATTTTTTTTTTAAACAGTACGTTTTCTAGTGTATTTGTCTTGCGTTAAACACATGTATTCAACGTATGAAATGAAAATGCACTGGGAACAATCATGTTTGTGCAAAATATCTTCTTGAAGACCTGTCAGCCATTAATACTCAGAAAGATTCAGTTTTGATGAAAAAAGAGTCTACGAGTCAAACTTGGTTAATTATTCATACTTTATATAATAATAATAATAATAATTTTATGTACATTACATTAATGAAATGAAAACATGATTGCCATTCTGCAGTATCTTCTTCTTAACGGCAGTTTACGGAAAAATAATCGGAAGAATTAACTTGGCTAGAACTGTAGATAGTAGAAAATTCTCTTCTGTTTATTCTTAAATCACAAAGATTCTAAAAGATGCTAATACTATTTATTTCATGACTTTTTATACGCTTAATATAAGTGTGAAGCCTCGATACCTCAGTCAGTAACCGCTGTTCCCTTTGGTTTAAATGATGAATTCGAATCCAGCTTAGATCACATTAAACTTTATAACGTTTTAGTAATCGAAGGTGAGTCAGCCGGATTGAATACTTAGGTGGTTGGTTTTAATCAACACCAACTGATCAATAACAGTCTAGGTAAATAGAATTAACATGTTATGAGATCATCAATTACATGAAGTTAAGTTGCTTCACTCTGATATATGAGTATAACACGTTTAAAAAGGAGGTGAATCGTAATTTTTGGGAAAAGGATAATTTTATTCATTATTTGACTTAAGATTCAAAGTATATATGATAAGCATCTTGAATTCTTAAAAATTTCTAAGGAAAAAATTAATGATCACTAATGTAAAGAAACATTAATATTTAGAAAAGTTATGTAAGTAAAGTGGATATTAGATCCAGCATTATTTCAAAGTCGAATGTGTAAACTGTGAACGTTTCGTAAAAATAAGTTGAACAGAGATCTTACGGAAATACACTCACCGACATTCACGAGTTGCCTTAGCGAGGACTACTTAGAAAACACAGGTGCTGCCCATGAGTCTATATATTTGCTTTCTATTAGTCCATTTTGATAAAGTTTCATAGGACTGACAACTGTTTCGAACTGCTGGTTCTCCTCAGAGAATAGTCAGAAACCTTACGAGAGCAAAAACTCTCGGACTAAGCGAACTGTTTGTTGGTGCGTAAAATTATTTACTAAAATAAAGAGCCAAAAAGCTTTAGTTCGGCGATACGAAAGATACACCTCTCCGATATTTTAAGTTCCTTGGTAATGAACGAGAATTTTTGCTCTATTAAGGTTTCTTCCGGGTATGGCTCCCGCTGAGTGGGCTTAAGGGTTCGGGAGAGTTTTACCTTGAGAGATCAATTTGAGTCTCCGGGGTAGGTGTCTTCCGGTGTGACCTCCATCGGGGCTTGTCGGTGGATGCCTTTTCCCTGGAATATGAGCGGTTCTGCTCAGTGGTCGGGTAAACCTGTCATTGATTGAAAACCAACGCTGAATTGGACGATATTTCGTTCACTCATAGGGAGTGGTCTGTGGCATCGCCCATTTTTAGAGAGGTGCTTTACTTATATAGTGCCTGGTCTCTGAGGAGAACCAACCAGTTCGAAACAATTGTCAAGCCAGTGAAACCTTATCGAAATGGACCAATAAATGGAGAATATATGTACGCTTGGGCGGCTCCTATTTTCTAAGTATCTCCACTAATATCCACTTTACGTATATAATTTTGCATCGCCGAACTGAAGCCTTTTATCTCTTTATTTTAGTAAATTTAGAAAAGCGTTTCTTTACTGGTTTTTCCTTTAGGAATATATGCATAAGCAGAAAGGAAATCATAGCTCCCTATAAATACAGTTACAAGTAAAACCCCAAGAAGAAATATTTCAAAGAGAGGTCTCTCTCTCTCTCTCTCTCTCTCTCTCCTCTCTCTCTCTCTCTCCCTCTCTCTCTCTCTGTCCCTTTCAAGAATTTAGCTTTAACGGTTCAATCAAAATATTAAAATAATCAATCAATTTTAAATAAACGAACATGATCGACATTTCCATTATTGAAAAATATATAATCTAAATGCAGTATTTACATAAATTACATAAATATACATGCAAAAACTTCTATCATTTTTTTCTGTTTTTCATGAACTTAATTATTTCTATTGATAAGGGTGTATATAAACAGGTTGATGTAAAGTACATAATTATAGATAATTACTTTTGAAAATGCTTTCGATTAATTCTATATTACCGTGCCTGAAATGGACAACCAAGAAAAAGTTTTAAAGCATTTGTGCTTCTATATAAATGTGGAATACCATTTAATGCTTCGTCATACAAGTGTTTATTTTTGTCTGTAAATTGTCCTTGGAAAAAAAACAACAACACCTGAAATTTGAATATTTTTCAGTAATCGAATTGCACTTCAAGAACGCTAATATTAAAATGTGTCGCAATATTAAAAATAAAGTCATTAAGAATTGCTTGATGTTGAAATACTTATTTTATTATTCCGCCTTTATCATGCTTCCATAAAGCACGCGAAGTGAAATATCTTTTCGTTGTTAGTTGGCGTGGAATAATGCACGTGTCTTTAAACACGATATAGCCTCTATGAAGTAAGCGACTTGATAGAGGCTATACATACAATTGTAGTCATGGTTATATTGTATCACTAAAATCTATCAGAGTTACAATGCATCGCTAGCCCTTAAAACGAAGTAATTCTCTAACCGGCCAATGCATACAAACTTATTTTACGTTATTAATTATATGAAGAGCCAAAGGCTTCAATTCGGCGACATGAACTTATTTAAGTTAAGGGATATTACATCCCATATTGTTTCATAGCCGAATAAGAAACTCAAAGAGTTTCATGCCGAATATAGAAACTATATAAAGTTCGGCGATTCCAAGCGTAAGCAAATATCAGGATAGCGGCAACTGACCCTTAAGGTAGTGCAAGCTGGGAAAACTCATAGCAAAGGTGGAGCAAGGTCCGATCACTAGTCTTGATATTTACCCATAATGTGAACTTTGCTCCTAGGATCTGTATTATTGTTCTACATTATGAGAGAAGGTCACTACCCAGACCGGTTTCAACCTTTATTGAGGTCTCATCAGTGAGTAGGTAGACCTAGTAATACAAATTTTGTAGCAAACAGAACTTACATACCCTAGTATTAGAATAGCGAAGAAGGTGTCCTAATAAATTATTAATTATATTAAGAGCCAAAGACTTCAATTCGGCGATATGAACTTATTTAAGTTAAGTTAAGACTATCACTACCAATCCTCTTCAAATTCCCTGCGCATAGTTCTGTGAGATATGGTTCGGGAACAGTTTTCATGCTTCGATCAATTGCTGCACACAGGAAGTTCTGTTTGTCTGTACGGGCATTCTCAGTGCATGGCGATCTTGTTCATGGCAGAGTGTCTTTGGATCACATGTAGGCTTCTTAGAGAAGCAGGTATTATTATTGTTTTTTCATAAAAAGTATGGTCTAACACCACTCATCTCTGCTGTTTTCAAAATCGTAATCCAGCCAGAAGAGCACCCACAATAAGTCCTTTATCGAACTCCGAAAGATCGTTTGTTGTATTCCATTATGATCAACACTATGGACGATTACGAACCAGCAGCATTCTCAAATAGCTGCATGAAAGACATAGTGACTCACGTGTCAAGTATTTTACATATACTGCGTAAGTGACGTTTAATATCTGCATAAAGGTTTCTAATTCCGTGTCCAGTTTGTGTATTATAACAGCAGTTTCCCTAAACATCAGGCTATAACTTCAATGAAGTTACAGGCCTAAGGTTTTCCGGTTCACATTTTAATCTGCTTCGATTTTGGTAACATTTTTTTTTCTTTTTTTCAGTGCTCTTTTTAAACTAAAATTATCCCTTAATTTTACGAATCTTCCATTATCAACAGGCAGGTCGGACACACACACACACACACACACACACACACACACACACACACACACACACACACACACACACACACACACACACACACACACACACACACACACACACACACACACACACACACACACACACACACACTCGATGATTCACAGTTTTATTTAAATATATAATCTGAAGAAGTTATATATGGCATGCGTTGTCCAACAGATGGCACCACGTTACGAGGTAATGTTATTGTTGAATTGCAGCCGGAATAGCTCATCTCATCCTGTGGCTCCCTCTCTTTGAGAGGGTTGCAGCTGATTACCAGGGAGCAGGTGGTAATCAGGAATGATAGCCTAGGAATCTGACATAGTAGAACTATGTTCTGAGCTGAGATCTTCCTCTCCCAACATACCCCAGCGAGAATTGTTAGAAAATTGGCCCATGGCCTGTTCAGATGATTCCATTCAGACTCCTACGAATGACATGCATAACACCAATATTTCTCGTATTATCTGTGCTAATAATAGGCAAATAACAATCCGTTCTGGAGCATTATTGAAGTTTTTAATATGTTATTAGCAAACATCTTCTAAAAATTCAGAATTGGAAAGGGCATTTTTATTTTAAAATACCAGTTGTATTACCATTGAGTAAGGATGCATACTGTATTAATCGTGAGCAATGAGCAATCCTTTACTGAATAGATTTGGTTTATTAATGAACCAGAAAAGCGTGGATTTCTTATGCACTATTACTCTTTGTTAAGGTTAATATAAATGAAAAATATTTATTGAGAAGTGTGTGATATGTTCTATTATTATATTATCTGTGATACTACAATAATACTATATCTGTTAATTAATAAATGATATCTTTGTATGCCATTTATTAATACTCTGAAGATTAAGAATGAATAAATTAATGGGAGGGGTTTGGTTTAAAACACGAAAAAGTATATTTGCAGTAACTGACAGGTTAACACATAAATGCAACATGAAGCCAGATAAATCAGGTTGCATTTTTTCTATCATGAATTTCGACTTAGCGGTGAGATCATGTAATTTACTTATTCCAAGAGTTTATTTCAGACTATTTTAGAAAAATATTGCTTTACAAAATGTGCATTAAAACAATCACCTTCCTCTGTATGCCTTATGAGATCAACATTCGTTTCGTGGGATCACATTACATCGAGAAAAGCAACGGTGATGAGAAACAGCTTTAAGTATCATCCTGTATCGGGTAGCGATTTCGTGCATTACATGTGCTTAGTTTACAGTTATTGTGAAAGAGATAGAATATAAGCGAAGCATGATATACGGATAGGTGTTTTCACTCTTTCTTTATAGACAGAAGTGAAATATCATATCAGAGAGCGGCCTTATACGTAAACCTTTAATATGACACTGTTAATTATTTTAATTATTTTAATAAATAAAAAGACTGAGTTAAAACAGTAGTGCAAGTACTGATTGAAAGTGGATTAATTTTTTAATTCGTTTCTGAAAAATAGGACAAAAGTGATACTTCGTATACTCTATGAATAGAATAATGGCAGCATATATGTATTAAGGAGAATATGTAAAATATTCAGGAAGATCACATTTTTATCCTATCATGGACTTTCGACTAAATGGCCTGTTCTTGTCTCAAACCATCTTTTTATTGGTCTTCCAAATATTCTTTGTCCATTTATTTTATACCGTACTATTTTTGGCAGTCTACTATTGTCTAGTCGATTCAGAGGTGCTAACTCTTTTTGTATATATTTACTCATATATTAGTTAATTGGTTTTATATTCGGGAATATTAAAATTGTCAAATGCGTTTTTGTACCATGAATGGCTTAAAGGTATTGTTTATTATCGTTTACTTTAATAAAATCTGATATTTTAATATGTATATCATTTTTCATCTTTATATGGAAAGCCACATCCCACGTAAAAATATTTTTTTCTTGTTCCTAGTACTGTATTATCTATCACTATTTTACTCCTTATTGGGTTTAATCCTTTGAAAGCCTTTATTTTCATCTTTCCTTTTGATATTCTGATATTAAGTTTTCCAGAAATTTCATTTAATGATTTTACTGATCTCTCTAGGTCATCTTCTGATGTAGCTCATGCAATTTGATGATCTGAAAATAATAGTGTGTCTATGTTGTTATTTTTTATTTTATTATTATTTTTTATTATTACTGTTATTTTATTTTCTGTGTATATTTCTTGAATTGACTCTAAGAGCTGGTTTTGTATACTTAGATCGGGCTAACATTTTAAATAATTTTTTCGTTTAATTTTTATGAAAGCCTTTTCTTCGTAATGAATGAAGGTAATGTGTATTTCTTTTCGAAATACTCTTCTCTCTTCGGTTAATAATTTTAGAGTGATAATTCGACATCTCCCAGCCTAAACATCGTGAAATGTGACTCACAGTGCATCCTTGACCAACAGATGACGCCGTATATCAAGGACAAAATATTATCGGTTGATATTAAAGTGGAGGATATAATGGATTTATCAATTTTTATTTCCCAAATATAAAGCGAATGTTGTTTAGAAATTTACCACATAGCTTAGGAGAATACAACCTCGGACACTGAAGTTGCCTTGGTTTGCACTATCCTAAAGACGGCGCTCTCCACACGACTACGCATGTTCGACATCTGTTAGTGCTTAATTTAGGTTTACCTAGCCTGAGAGCAATTTCGAAATGTCAATTCTCATCATAGATAAGTATATCATAGCTGACAACTCATAACGTTTGGGGCAGTGGATTAATAAGACTTGTGTTCTCTTGTCCCTATGTCGAAACTGAAAATAAATTGTGGTTGAAGGGTAATTATTGAGTAAGTAGATCGCACATTGCAGTCAATTGGCAATAAATTAAAAAACCTACGTATTTGGTATTGTTTTATTTATAAACGTTTGCCCAGAATTTTGTTTTTTCATTATAGTCTGTCCCTAGGTAGTATACCACAACGGACTTGGAATATCATTGGGTCTTTGGCTCCCATCATTGGGCTGCTAGCAGATAATTAAAAACAAAAAGATATTACCTACTCAGGATAGGTTTAGGGATTTCGTATTTTCTAGTATACTACAGTGAGTATGATCCTGTCATACTCACTGTAGTATATTGTTTGGTGGATTGCAGCGTTTGCGAAGAAATTTCCAATATTTTGGAAATGTTATAATGCACCAAGCAGTATACTTAGTTCTGTTCTATGAGAAACAGGTTTCTCAGTACCACATATATACGTTTCTTGGGAATCATCGTGAGTTGACCCCTATTGTAAGTATTCGTTTTGGATTAACTGTAGTTTGTTAACGTTTGAATACTCCATAATACGACTCCAGGCGGGTATGCTCTGCCTCAGACATCAGGAATGTCCTGATTATCATCTTGAATACTAGTAGTTGTCTAAGTTCCGTTATTTGATAACTACATTAATTGAGTAATTGTTGTAACTTCTCCAATGCCCTATTGAGTTTTGCGCAGACATGATCGACATGAGTCATAAAGCACAGCTCATTATCTAGGTGATCCCTCATTATTTCACTGCTGATCTACATGGACTGGGCATGCAAAACATGACCACTTCGTCCTCCAGAAATGCTGTTCTTTTTGTGGTCTTGAGAGTATTGAGAGCACATAAAGAGAGCACAAAAAGAGACATAAGAGACAAGAGCACTGTAGTGCTCTTTTCTCTCAATTGACATCATTTTGCAATATGCTGAATCATTATTCTAGTTCTGAGATTTGTTTTGTAGATTTTTAGCTGATCGGAATATTTATTAATTAATTGAAGACATTGCAAAAGTTGAGTCTGATCCATTTTTTGGTCGAAGATTGAGTTATGAGTTTCGCTGTATGTAAAACTAATCCTTAAATAGATTGGTGTAAGAATTAGACAGCTCCATAATTGTTATAATGATTACAGCACTTGCAGGCTGCAACTTTGCTACTAATATTTGCGATTTCGTGTAAATATTTCATTGTAATTTTGAAAATTGTGGTGTTTGATATTTTTGATTTATTCCCATGTAGTAATATATAGTTTTATAATAACACTTTGGTATTTATTTTAATTTACTTTAGATTGGAATTAGCGTATTGTTTTTGCAATTCAGCTAAAAAAAGCGAGTGGGATGGAGTGGAGCAGCACTTCCAAATTTTGAAAATTCATCCAACCGTGAGTAGAACAGGATTTCACCATAATAATAGTGTGCTCAAATATGTATTCATACGTACATATCCATATTATGCGTTGGAAAAAGGTTGCAAATAACACTCTAAAAATAATTCTTTAGAATAGTGTTTATTTAATTTCGAAAAATTGATAATATTGGAGCTGCCGCCTTCTTGCTTCAAGCTCTTCAATTATTAATTAAGTCGAGGGAGAGCATCATTATTGCAGTATTATCATCTATGTATAGGGTCGTTTTGGTGGCAGCTGCGCGTGGGATGTCAGTAAATCTATGGACCTCCTTGGATCTCTGTTATCAGAGGTGATAACAGAGATCCAAGGAGGGAACATGCTCTGATTTTGCTTTCACACAATATGATTCTCTACAACTTCACTAGAACCTTGCAATTTGGAATTTCGCCTCTTGGAGTTCGAAGAAAGCCATTATGCCATATTTAGTGGAATGCTTTCGCCCTGTCTAGATTTTTCACAATTTGGTACTTGTTCGGTAGAGTGTTTCTCCAGAAATTCAAATTGCTCATCAGGGATTACATTAAAATTTTAATGATTTAGTGTCTATTTTACAGTAAATGATTATATATCTTAAAATTATTGTAATGTAACTTTTCATTTGTGAGCCATACGCTAAATAAATCTAGACTATTTTAACTGTGCAGGAGAGTAGGCTGATTGGAGAATTGTTTGGTGAAAAGTCTGCTGTTTTTTCCTGGTTTGGGATTAATATTTCGTCAGATAATTTCCATCGTCTGGGAAGTAGCGATATTTTAGTGGTGCTTTCCTATTTTTAAGTTTGGTGATGATTTCAAGTGCCTTATCGCGGAAGGTCGGTTGGATGGAGTTTTCCTAGTCCGTGCATTTTAATATACAAGGAACCCGGCTATGTAAATTACTGATGAAGTCTGGATCTGCCTGGGAGTAGTTTAGGCTATCCCGTTTCTCTAAGCTGATGTGTTTACCATTAATTTACTTGCGAGAAAAGTAAATAAATCTGGCAATGTGGACTTGATATTTAAAAGAAGGATTAAATTTTGAAGTTTTGTATCACACACACACACACACACACACACACACACACACACACACACACACACACACACACACACACACACACACACACACACACACACACACACACACACACACACACACACACACACACACACACACACACACACACACACACACACACACACACACACACAGAATTCGAATTAAAATGGAAATGTTTTATAATCTAAATAAGTACACTTAATACAATTTTCTACGAGGTCGTTGCATGATTTTCACTCTCCTTATTTTTCGTGATTTGTTTTTAGACCTAATCAGTCCATTCTTGAAAACGAAAATCAAAAGTAACAAAATCATTTCAAGGAAGTCGAACACTGCCAACAAAGATATTCCAAGCCATATTCCAATGTATCCACCTATGTAGCTGAAGACTTCGAAGTCCTGAAAAGAATTAAAAATACATATAATATATATAAAATTAAGGCAATACCGGTTCAAAGCATTGATTTTGTAATACACTGATAGGGTTTTGGATTGGAAAACGACCTGTTTATACAGCACACTCGACTTAGATACTGGATGGGATGGGATTAGTTATTGAATAGATACTGCAAACATCATAAATAAATGGATATATGGGAAATATATATATATGCAAAACGATATCTTCCAAGTTAGAGGAAATGTTAACTAGATAACCTTGATAACCCAGTGAAACACCACCATCCTCCCTTGAAGGACCTGAATAGGCGAAGAATATGTCTTACCTCTAGAACAGGGTTTGCCGGTCATTACATCTTCCTCTTTTCATGCAGTGTGAGTGACATCTTTCAACTTCATGCGCATACTTAGAGACCTAGAACTTCCTCTATTTCGTGGGCACATCTGAAAAAAAAATGGTCTTACCGCAAGATGTTCTTCAGTATACTGGCCCGAACCGTTCAGTAGCGAGCCAGGAGGCTTACTAGACAATTTGCGCATAATCTAGCTGACACACCCACACACCCACACACCCACACACACACACTCTCTGCGAGGTGGTGTCTGAAGAGTTATATGAGATGCACTGTTGAGGCTTGTTATGGGAAGGAGACTGGCATGGCACTCTTTGTATGAGTGCCATGTCGAACAGTCTATCTCCTCTCTCTCTCTCTCTCTCTCTCTCTCTCTGCATGCCTCACTCTTTCCTTTCATCCAACAGTAAATAAAAAATAAAATAGACAAGCAATGACAGTCATAATTTAGCTGTGAAATGTACGCTTTGCGGAGCGCGGTCGGAGTGTGGTTAGATGTTAATAAAGGATTAAATGTGTGTAGAAAATGTAGGGAGAATGTGGAATTGAAGTGTATTTCGGATCGTGAGTGTGATATTTTTGTCAACCTTCAGAATGAAGGAAATAGGGATATGACAAGAAACGGCAAGGTTGTACATGAAAATTGTGAGAGTGTGAATGATAGTATAAATGGTTTCTCAGAGAACAAAAAAGATGAGATAGATGCATTCAGTGAGATCGCGTTGTTGAATAGTGCGATAGAAAGAGCAAAACAGCAGCTAGAGTGCATGAACAAAAGTAGACTAAATGAACCAACCAATAATAAAAGGTATGACAGGAAAAATAGACGTATGAATGTGAACATGAACAAAATGAAGGATAGAGTGCTGTATGGAGACTCGTTAGTACGAGGTGTGTTAGTAGAGGATTTGACAAAATCGTACCAACCTGGTGCGACCATAAAGGACGTAACTGCGTCTATTAGAGAGCAAAAGGAAAGGGTGAAAGAAATGATTGTTGTGGCAGGTACGAATGATTTGAAAGGAGATAAAATGGAAATGATAGAAGACCTGAATGAATTGTTTGAGGTAGCAAAAGAAAAGAGTGAGAGAGTTAGAATGATTAGTCTTTTGCCACGGTATGACAGTGAAATGTTTAAAAGGAGGGCTATAATTGCAAATGACTTTATGCGTGGGGTATGTATGACGAGTGGTGTGGAATTTGTGGATGTGTGGAGTGAGTTTGATGGGCGAAAGGATCTATATAAGATGGATGGCTTGCATTTGAATGGTTACGGTGTAAGAAGACTTGAGAAAGTGTTGCTGAATGTAGTGGATGTGCAAATTCAGGGAAACTAGATTTGTTAGGGGGGGGTAGAGATACAGTCCTTATGGAGGCAGTTGAATGTAAGAACGAATATAATATGCCAGAGCAAATAAGGACAACAAATCTGAGTGGGATAGTTAATATAAGGCATCAAGGTAGGGTTGGGGCTAATGGGGGTCTTAAATTCATGTACACTAATACTAGGAGTATTAGGAACAAGAAGGAAGAGTTTTTGGCCATGGTTGGCACTTCCAGACCACAGGTTATAGGTCTTAGTGAAACATGGCTGACGGTAGATGATATAACTAGTGGGATTGAATGTGATGGGTATAGTGTGTTCAGTAATGACAGAGAGAATAAAATGGGGGGAGGAGTATTGTTGATGATAGCTGATGAGTTCCAGCCAAGGAGAAT
Source organism: Typopeltis vanoorti (assembly GCF_054136105.1). NCBI lineage: Eukaryota > Metazoa > Arthropoda > Arachnida > Uropygi > Thelyphonidae > Typopeltis > Typopeltis vanoorti. The sequence goes on from NC_143550.1 coordinate 85,285,983, forward strand.
AGAAGTTGAATTGCAGGATAGAGAAAAGAGCACATTTGAGGCCATTTGGTGTGAGATTGTGGCTAGCAGAACTAAATATACAATTGGGTGCTGCTATACACCAGGTGATGGAAAAGATGGTGGTGACAGTATGCACAAGCAAATAGAAGAAATGGGTGGAAGGAGGGTAATTATTATGGGAGATTTCAACTATGGTCGCATTGATTGGAGTGAGGAGAGGACACATGGGAGGAAGGAACTGGATTTTATGCGGTTATTAAGGGATAACTATCTGCGACAGCATGTAATGGAAAATACTAGGGGTCAGAGAGTGCTTGACCTAGTAATTACATCTGAGGATTTGGCTGTAACAAATATGACCACATTGCTACCAATCGGTGAGAGTGATCATAGGGTCTTAACTTGGGAGGTGGCTAAAGGTGTAGAATTTTCAATTAAGACAGGGTACATGTGGAATTATCGGGCTGGAAAGTATGTCAAGCTTAGGAGTTTGATTGGTTCAGCGCCATGGCATGTACAACTGCAAGGACTAGAAGTTGATAGTGCATGGGAGGTAGTTAAGAAGTGCTTGCATGAAGCAATGGCTGACTGTATACCTAGAGTCCGAATAATAAATCAAGTAGGGGTTAAATGGATGAATAACACCATTAAGCTTGAGTTGCAAAAAAAGAAACAACTATGGAGGGAATTTAAGGAGAAGGGTGACCGGCAGGCACATGAACGGTATAAAGCGCAGGCCAGAAGGGTGACGAGTGTGGTAAAAAAAGCAAAAAAAGGATTTCGAAAGAACATTGGCCATGCAGGATAAAGAGAATCCTAAACAGTTTTTTAGATATGTAGCAAGTAAAAGGAAAAATGTACATGGCAGATTGATTTTAAAGAATGCCGATGGTAGGGAGGTAACTGAATCAGTTGAGATAGTTGAGTTACTGAGTGAGCACTTTGCAAAAGTATATCATCCAGGTGGTGACATTGCAGAAACGAATAAACCAGTAGATTATACGGGAATTGTGGTTAATGAAGTGGAGGTGAGTAGTCTATTGCATAACCTCAATGTCAATACATCTGTGGGATTGGATGGTATACCAGCTCGTGTTGTACGAGAAGCAGCTAAAGACTTGTCAGTACCCTTGACCATTTTGTTTAATTTGAGTCTCGGGTTTGGGTTAGTCCCGAGCGGGTGGAAAGAGGGGAAAATAGTTCCACTGCATAAAGGTGGTTCCAAGAATGCTGTTGTAAATTACCGACCGATTAGCATATCAGGAATCATTGTCAAGGTCTTAGAGAAATTAGTCAAGAAAAGAATACAGGATTGGATAGATGAAAATGGGATATTGTATGGGGGACAACATGCTTTTGTGAAGGGTAGGTCATGCCTCAGTAACTTGCTCACGTATTATAACACAGTGACGGCTGAACTGGATAAGGGTAATGGGTTTACGGTGATTCTACTGGACCTTGCCAAGGCCTTTGACAGGATTCCACATGGAATTCTAATCAGTAAATTGCAGCATATGGGAATGGACATAGGGTTGGTGAGATGGATAGGAGGGTGGTTGACGGAGAGATATCAGAGAGTGGTTTACTGGGGAGTAGAGTCCACAAGACGGCCTGTGACTAGTGGTGTGCCACAAGGATCTGTTCTTGGACCACTGCTGTTTAATTTGTTCATAAATGATATAGGAAATGATCTGAGAGGAACAGTTCATTTGTTTGCGGATGATGCGAAGTTGGGTAGGGCAATAGTGAATGCAGATGACGTCAAAATTTTGCAGGATGATTTGGATAGATTGGAGGTCTGGGCTAAGGAGAATGGAGGTCAGTTTCATGTGGCAAAATGTAAGGTTATGCATTTTGGGGTGAAAAGATTGGGGGCAGTTTACTGCATTGGTGGAACCGTGCTCCAGGAAATTGATGAGGCACGAGATTTAGGAGTGTTGGTAGATAAGGAATTGAAATTTAGGGGACACATTGCAAAAGTGGCCAAAACAGCTCATCAAATCACTTGGTTGCTGAAGATTACGTTCACAAGCAGAGACAAGCAGGTTATTATTCCTCTGTATCGAGCCTTGATAAGACCCCATCTAGACTACTGTGCTCAGATTTGGTCACCTAGGTTTCTTCTTGATGGGGAAGAGGTGGAGAGGATCCAGAGGCGAGTGACCAAGATGATAGCAGGTCTGTGGAATGAACCGTATGAGAACAGGTTGAAGATTTGTGGGTTGCAAAAATTGGTTGATAGGCGGAGGAGGGGAGATATGATTGAGACATTCAAATTACTGAAGGGTTTCTATAAAATTAATTCAGAAGATATTTTTGAGAACAGGGCTGGTTGTGGGAGGACTAGGGGACATCCATGGAAACTGGGCAAAAGTGTGGTTAGTAAAGGTGTTAGAGCTGGGTTCTTTACTTTTAGAGTAGTGAATGAGTGGAATGCGCTCCCTGAGTCTGTGGTGGATACTGTGACAGTGAATGAGTTTAAGGCGAGGTATGATAGATACTGTATGAATGTCAAATAGTTGTGATGAATATGATTTGGGGCCTCCCTCGATGAGTCTAATAACTCCCTGGAGTTGCCCGTAATAATAGTAATAATAATAGTAATAGTAATAATGTGATCAAAATAAACCTCATTCTATAATAAATTCATTTAAATAAACCTCCTTCTATAATAAATTCATTTAAATAAACCTCCTTCTATAATAAATTCATTTAAATAAACCAAGCCAAGGACAATATTTAAAACATACTAGAATCCCTACCAAAAATAAATATATAAAAGTAAAATCATTTTTACATTTACTTTACAAACATCCATAGTATGAATTCAAACGACGATCATCGCCACTTACAGACATTCATATCAGATTTATTATCTGTAACCATCTATTACCTTCTATTAAATCAGGAGACTTTTAAGTCCTGGTTTAATAGAAGGTGCATGAAAGGCAGTAAAATAAAAAAAAATAATAAAAAAACCAACTCATCGCAGGCAACGAGAATCTCAACTTCGTATGCAACCTATGACGAAGGACGCTTAACAACTATCAGCAAATCTAAATCTAGCTTCATAATGACCAACATCAGAAAACTTGCTGCTTTTCGAAATAGGAGTTCGTCCTAGTCCTTCGCAAAAGCCGTTGGACGCACATGTTGTACACCTGCGCGCTTCGGCAGCTGTCTGTCCGTCTCTCTCTCTCTCTCTCTCTCTCAGACACACACACACACACACACACACACACACACACACACACACACACACACACACACACACACACACACACACACACACACACACACACACACACACACACACACACACACACACACACACACATACATCCAGATGACACCACCCTTAGAGTAGTCAAAGATAAAGCTGAACTTCCAGCATCACTCCTTTCTCTAAATCTTGCACAGATGAAGGCAAATTGCCTCTTTCTATGACAGTAGTAACTCAGCATTGTATTCCTCGTACGATCTTTCGGAAAAATGACTGAGTACTGAATAACAGTCAGATAGGTTATAACTAAGGTTTGTATTACGGTGGACATGCAGATTGAGAGGGAACACACACACACACACACACACACACACACACACACACACACACACACACACACACACACACACACACACACACACACACACACACACACACACACACACACACACACACACACACACACACACATGTGTGTGTGTGTGTGTGTTAATAAATGAGGTTGAAAAATATTAAAAAATGAAATTATATTAATTATATTTTTATTTACGATATCAGAAATAATATATATATATATCTCATCTTATAATAAAATTGCAAACAACTAAAGTAAACAAAGTTATTTGAATACATTCGTATTTTACCTCATACTTGGCTCTATATGTATAAGTAGTTTCTTCTGTTCCCTTAAGAATAATATTTATTTGCATATCGACGCATCTATAATTTCGAAAGAAATATATTAATATTAGTTGAATTCAATAAAATATTTAATTTAGGATGAATTCAATGCAAAATATGAAAGGTGCACATCCTGAAGTATCATGAACAATGATATTGTTAAGATTGAAGGTAAATTTTTGCTTTGACAAAGATACTATAGGAAAGTAATTAGATTCTCTTAGAGTATTTGCTCTCACTTTATAATAATGTTGTAGTTGAGTTAGACAAAGATGATGGGGAAAACACACTATGACTTCACAGGACTTTGCTAAGGCTTTTGACAAGATACGCATGCAAGATTGGATTATAAAAATAGCTTGGATAAGAGATTGGCTAACAGACAGATATTAAAAAGTGGCATTTCAATGTGCGGGTATGGTGTCTGCAAGCTTTAAAATGACCAATGATGAACTCACTAGAGTTCATCATTGGTCATCCTTGATCCAATGTTATTCACGTTATATTAATGTTATAGGAAACATTCACACAAAACATACAGCTGTTCACTGATAATGACAAGATAAGCAGAGTGATTATGAATTCAACTTTCATGCTGCACCTTCAGAAGGATCTAACCTGTTTGGAATTATGAACATGTGAAAATTACTTCAGTTCAGTATAAGTAATTGTACATGTATGCACTATAATGTAATTGTATTTACAGTGGCATATTATATTGGTGAGATGAAGAAGGATGAATCTGACAGACTTGATATCATGAAGATTAAGTAAGTTGAAGTTTAGGTTCCATATAGCAGCAAAAGCTGCCAATTCATCTTTCATGGCAACTGGAATGCTGACACTAATACTGAAGAATAAGAAAGCCATATTGGTGAATTAAGGCCTTCATTCCACCTCATTTGGACTTTGGTTTGCGGATCTGGATTACTGGTTTCCGAGGTGACGGATGAGGCTGAGAGGATGAAAAGGAAAGTGTTAAATATGATATCGGGTTTGAGGAATGTACAAAAAAGAAACCGAACGTTTCGAAAATAGAAGAAACTAGTGGCGCCAACTGTTGTATCTTTTTGTTACCGAAATCGGCAACCTTCATTAGTGTTGTATCAACTGTTTATGGCATTTGGTTCAATAGAAGCCGAGTTATAGTGCCAAGAGTGACGGTGTGGTTTGAAGAACATTCGGAAAATTGGTTTTAAACATAGAGCTGTGAGTGACTTTTCTATTAAACTTGGTAAGTTTTACTGAAACGCACTAAATGATTAAAAAATCATAAAATGCTTCAAAAGAGTGATTTAAGCGATTTCAAAGTGGTCGTGAGACGCTTGAGGATAAAGGAAAGCCGGGCCGTCCAAAAACTGGACTAAGCGAAGTTAGCATCCAAAACGTGCTCGGACAATTTCTGGTTTTCTTTGATGAAATCAAAAAAAAAAACCCAGAAATCGTCCGTCATAATGATTAAAGATGAATTGGGGATTCCAAAATCAACTGTGCACAACATTTTGCCCGAGTGTTTGGGGCTTCGTAAATTGAATTCGCGATTTGTTCCCCGCATGTATCGAATTGAACACTGCAAGGATCTCATTAAAACCACTCGCAAGGACTCAAACCTCCTTAAAACGATCGTTACTGGTGATGAAACGTGGTGTTTTGAGTATGAGCCCGAAACAAAGCGCCAGAGAGTGCTGAGTGGAGACCACCAGAAGAGGGGCATCCGAAAAAAAGTCGCTTGGAGCAGTCAACAGTAAAGACAATGCGGATTTGTTTCTGCGATTCCAAGGGCATTATCCACATAGCATTCATTCCACCTGGCCAAACCGTCAATGGCGAGTTGTATCTCGAAGTTTTGAAGCGATTGATAGCGAGAATTCTTCTCGTACGGCATGAATATCGTGACAACCGACCGTTCATCCAAACACACTATCACTCCTGCACTATATCTCGGCTTTTAATGAAACAAATGTCATAAACAGTTGACACAATACTAATGAAGGTTGCCGCTTTCGGCAACAAAAAGAAAGAGAAAGACCTGATATTATAGATACCTTCAATATTTTGAAAGAGTCATGCAGTATACTGTTAGATAAAAATTTAATTTTATTATAGAGCGAGGAGATTACGAGAGGGCATATAATGAATCAGTCAAGAGAGGAGTGAGAGCAAAGATTTTTCTCTTATAGAGTCTTGTGTGATTCGAACTGTTTGCTTTTGGATGTGGTGAGTGTAGGTAGAGTGAATGAATTGAAGAAATGGTATGACAGCTGCCGTGCGTAAAATGTGGCCTCCTCGATGTTTGCTGGTACTACTACTACTACTACTACTACTACTACTACTACTAATAATAATAATAAAATACTATTTCTTACATAATTATTTTTAATACAATAATAATCGTTAAGAAATTAATAATAGCTGTTGACAAATTATTAAAGAATTTGAACATAATTATTTTGTCCTATGTTGAATTTGTTAGCGATAAAAATAAACAGTGGTATACGCACCTCATTTTCCTTATATCTTCCGCTTCACATTTTCCCTAAAATATTAAAACAAATTTTATGCATACTGCATTCTGAATCTGTAAACCAAATATATACATAGCACTTTAAACTTACTGCATACTGCTAATTACTCTGCATTTATTGCTAGTTTAGTGGTGGCGTGTAGTACCCAGCGGTAACAATGAAATCAAGTCCTCGACAATCTTGTGTTAAAAGTCACTCCGGGCACACATTAGGCCAGTAAGAGTGGATACTAAGTGAAATTGAAAAATAAAAAAGTCATTTTGCCTGCCTTTTAATTTCTTATTATAGTACTTGTTTTCCCTATTAAAAAGTTTTATTTTATTCTATAACTGATTTTTATTATCGCTTGTTTTTATGTTTCCAGGTTGAATATTGGGTCAACAGAGTAACTGCATTATTAACGGGAAGCGATATTATAATTGTTAAGTACTTGACAGGAAAAAAAGAAACGAAAAGAAGAAAGAAAAAGAAAAAAAAACGGAAAAGGCAATTAAAGTAATGAATGCTGATTTTCGGCGATTTTTATGAGAACTTGCTCCAAAAGATCTTCTTGTGATTTGGTGAAAGAACTCATTCAAATCGCCGAAATTGTTAAAGAAGAAACTCTTTAGCATTGAGAGTGGAAGATTTACGAAGAGATAAAGTCTAGACGAGTCCAGCAGTTTGTTATATGATCACCAAAGAAATCAACGCTTAAATGGTATCAGAAGTTGGAACTGATATGTCACTTATGCAAACTGGGGAAATGCAATTTATGCATAGAAAATAATCGAAAATTGCACCCATCTTGCGTTATATTTGTAATAAATAGATTTCGTGATCTGACGAGGACGTACTTCGGAAAAAGAAAGGTATGCTTTAGATTACTTCAAACTTTGAACACAAACTTCAGAACTTGCTTAAGACGTTTTTAGAGATGATTAAATCACATTACGGAGTAGGTCATGAATCAAGTGTTACGGTTGAAGGAAAAACAAGCACTTGCATCAAGAATTATGGCATGTTTCAAATAATGTATGTTTACCAATTTAATATAGCGCCAACGGGACTTTGTCACTACTGTGACATATTCTGTCCCCCAAATGCTCTGTAAAAGCGGAAAGAATACTCAATGTTTACCTGAACTCGTGTTTAAAATCGTGATTAGTTTTATGGGAAAGATCATTATCATGATGGAATGCAAAGAATCTGTTTCATTGAATTTTTAAAATTGTATTAAGATATTGTCTAAAATGCGAACAAAGTCAATCTCAGTTTTATTATATTTCTTGGACGACCTCCTCAAAAATCCATTATTATTGAGTTTCAGTAGAGTTTATATACGAGGGTGGTCTGAAACGATCTCGGCCTCGACAAGAGATGGAAACACTATAGACAAGATTTTTTTTCTAAGTTGGTACATCTGTAATAAGCATTCATGTGAAATTGAACGTCATTCTATCAAGTAGTTTGTTATATACAGCTCACTGAAGCAGACATGTTGTCTGTATCCCATGAAATCGATAAAATTGAGTATCGGGCTGTTATAAAATTCTTTGTAAAAGAAGGTTTCACGCCAAAAGAATTTCATTCAAACTTCATAAAAGTGTATGGGCACTCTCTTTCATCGTATCGACAATTAAGAAATGGGCTGCCGAGTTTAAATGTGGCTGTACCAGCCTTCCACGTGAAGGAAGTCCAAAAAGTGTAACAGCACCAGAAATCATTGAACAATACACGGTATGGTGTTGGATGACCAGCGAGTTATAGTGCATGAAATTATTTAGACTGTACATATTTCAAAAGAACGTATAGGATATATTTTGAATGAAGAATTGCAAATGAAAAAGCTTGGCATAAGATGAGTACCGCAAGTGCTCACAGCAGATCAAAAACGCACTCGAATGAAAATCTTTGAACAGTGCTTGGAGTGTTTCCAAGAATAAAACTGATTGTGTACGTCGATTTATTACTATGGATGAGACGTGGATTCACCATTACACAACAAAATCCAAACAGCAGTCAAAACAGCGGACAGAAGCCGGTTGTTCAGCGCCAAGGAATACAAAGTGAGTTCGATCAGCAGGAAAGGTCATGGATGGCATCAGTGTTTTGGGATGCTAAAGGCATTTTGTTTATTAATTAACTTGAAAAGGGTAAAACAATAATCGGGGAATATTATTCCGATCTTTTAATCAGACTAAACGAAAAACGTCGTGAGAAAAGATCCGGTTTGCAGAAGAAACAAATGATCTTTCATGAGGACAATGCAGGTCAGTTTCAATCAAGAGGTGATTGTAGCTGTAGAGTGGTATTTTGGGGATCATACTGAGAACCACTACAGGGACGGGATAATGGGGCTGGAGCATTGCTAAAATAAATGTATTAGTCTAAAGGGAGATTATGTTGAAAAATAAAAATAAATTTGAAATTATAAATTCGTTTTTAAATTGTTAGGCCTAGAACTTTTCAGACCACCCTTGTATATATATTTAATAAAGTTCGATGAGTTTAAATGATAATGATTTCAATTTAATTTGTGAATATGCATTAGTATTCTCGTATGCCAAAGTACGTTTAAATTTCTGATCAGTTTCTTTACCTCTTGAATAAAAAAAAATTGGCTGTGATTTATTGAACTTAAACATTCTGTTTACTTTATTACTCAATCTCACCATTGCCATCTTCACTGAATTAAATAGAGCTGAAATCATTTCGTTATGATCAAACAGGCATGTCAAAATATTCAATTCCACGGAGATCAAAATCTGGTGAATTCAAAATTGTCCAAGTCTTTACACAAACTCTTATAATTTTCCATAAAGGATGTAACGTAAAGGATTATAATGGGTGTTATGTGTAATAATCCATGAAAAACGATTTCAGAGAGGAAAAACAACCATCGATAAAACGAGGCTTTGACGCAGAATGTGTGCACACGATTTAGCACGATTTCGTCAGTGATTTTCGCTACAGACCAAATATTGCAGTCTGGATAGCAAGCGCATCCGAACCTCATCAAATATCCTTGAAGTTGGATTGATGGGACCAAATGCTTCTGTAAAAATGAATTCCCTTTAATATGAAAACTCACAATTATTGAATTCCTGTAATCTAGATATTACAGATTTGTGGAAAATGAAATTTACTCACCAATGATGCGATTCTCTCAAAATCCAACCATCATATTCAAAAAAATGCAATAGAATTACTAAAAAGGTTTTAGAATATACTTCAAAAATAAGAATCACATAATGACAAAGATACCCTCCTTTATCTTTTGTATTGAATAAAAGGAATACTTCCGTTTATTCTATACAACATATACTTATCTGATGTAAGCGATATTAACACTATCACAGATTGTTGAAAAGAATATATTCAATCAGTGCATAACACTGGTTTTCTAAATAGCATTTTCATATTCTATGTAGACGAAGAAACAAAAAATATTCCGAAACATTACACGAGCTTCTATAGTGATGAAACATATAACGAGCTCGGTGTTTGAGTTACGTGCTTAGTACTACCAATAGTCAACTATTTTTTTTTTTTAATTTTAATATGGTTCAAGCATACGATAGGATTTTGTAAACCGACAGAATAATCGTAAGATAGGTGGGATATGAATTTCATTAACTTTTTAAAATTAATTTTTAAAATATTGTTATTTATTTCCACGGAGTCTTTACACACTGTTCTGGAAACCAAACATGATACTCTTTCAAGCCACTTTAATTCCTGCAAATAACCCGGCGATAATCGTGCATTGGCCGATGAAATTCATTTCCCACCTATCGCAGTTATCCGTGCTTCAGCAGGATTGGAACTCAGAACTCACTGCGTATTTGGTGACGCGGATAAGCCAAACACTTGACCAAGCTAGCACAATCCATGAAATGTAGTTTAATTTATTATAGTTTAGTATTAGTATTTATTATAATTAGTACAATTCAGTATATAGTAAAATATACTAAAATCCGGCTCTTTAGTAAGATTATTTGCAGTGTTTTGGAGAAAGCCGGTTTGAAACATCTTTTATTAATCATTTTAAATTGTCGTGTGTTCGTTTGTTTTGTGATGTGTTCTTGTTTTCAAAAATTTCATATAATTCAGTTATTACTCCTCAATAGGAGTAATGTTTGTTTTTAGTTTGTTTAATTGAACATCCTTTGCATTTGAATTATAAGATAGTTATATGAATATGGGAATAAATGCATTATTTCTTACCAAAGGTGATTCTCTAAATTCAGTGTGGAAAGATGAAGAGCTATATAAAGGAAGATAAAATTTAAATTAAGTAGCAAATTTTATACTATATATACTTCCAAATTAACACTTTGACGCGAACAATTAAAATAAATAACTGACAATCAAATAAATCTGCGTTTGATCGGTCATCAGTACTTGCTCTTGAAATTTTTCCCCACATTGATTCGCCACTCTTACGAGAGATGCATACTCAAGTTAAACTGTACAAGCTCAATTCGAAGTACTTACTAATACTGCAAACAAATGTTATTTATGGTGATAATAATAATAATAATAATAATAATAATAATAATAATAATAATAATAATAATAATAATAATAATAATAATAATAATAATAATAATAAATAATTAATAATAAGTAATTCTGGTTATAAGTTCAGAGGGAAAAACAGAAGCATATCTCTCTTTATTTAACGAAACAAATTCCATACAAGTTAAATAAACTACACTATTCTTATTCTGTTTGAAAGCGGGATGACATGTTTACTGTATAACAGAACACGCCTTGCATAGAGAAAGAAGTTAACCATGTTGGTCGGTTTTAGTTCCTTCGCATGTTTACATCCAATAAATAAACGGAATCGAATATTAGTGGAAGCAAACTCGGCTATGAGACCAGAGTACTGCGTCTGGTAATGTTTTCTCTTGCAATTATGTAGTCTTATGGAAGAAAAATCCGAAATTTCAAGAAGAGATGAGACCCACCATCTCTTTATATGCTATAGAGAATAGACTCAGATGCCACTGTCAATTTACAATGTTTAAATTACGACCAATAGCTAATTTTATTCCTTATGAGGAAATGGTTTATAGCTTTTTTTATTCAATAATTCATTGATCTTTTAATATGCCAATTAATTATTTTTATAATAAACGTCCATGAATCCTCGTCTAAAAACTAAACAAGTGCGACTCTAGTCAGAGGCACTTTTAGTATAACCTTTTTCGCCGAAAATTTGATATGCATAAGCAGACTTTTTAAACTACTAGTTTCTTGTAGTTAACCTACAAGGAACTTGTAGATTAATCTGAATCGACCGTAAAATATACATCACTTAAAACTTCTTCTTGAACAAAAAAGTCCAAATGAACTGCTTATTACTGTATACAGATATTTAATTATCTTCGATTCATTTATTATATTTTGAAATAATATCATTTAGATTTGATTGTGTTGAATTCAGAAACTAATACAATATAATAAAAACTAATCCATAAAATACAATATGTAATACAATCATACTTAAAAATGCTCTGCTTAATATAAATCGCAATTTTCTTTAAATGAGATATTTTATTATTGAATACTTCTCAAAAATGTTGCATATGGCATGCACATATTTCATTAACAAGCCAAATAAGCATGGAGATAAAAACTTACATACAATCGGGCTTGCATCTAGATTGACAGATCGTGTACATGTCATCTTCACTGTCACTTTCTGAAATAATAAAATTATTAGATATTATTTGCATATCGGTTCATTTATAATTTTTAAATAAACATATATATATAACTTAAACCCACTATCCTTACAGAGATTTAGCTCATTAGAGAATCGAAGACACTTGAAAAATACAAAATATCCAGAGTTAAATTGATAAACGTATAGCGGAACTGCTGAAATGGTCTGGAATGATCATATGTATTGAGTGCAATATAGTCTTTGGAATGATTAGATGTCGATTAGAAACAGAATGTGCAGGAGAAAGTCACCACCGTCATTCTTTGAGAGAGAGAGAGAGAGAGAGAGAGAGAGAAAAAATTGTGCTGACAACTGCATTGCCCACTCTTCTGGGCAGTGTCATGAATTTTAGGGAGAGATTTTATCCACCATCCTCACCAAACACATGAGAAAGACGATAATTAATGATAAAGACAAACTTCTGAAAAGTACATAGCGACTGAATGAAATCCCACAAAGAAAGTCGACCTTTGACTGCTATAAACTACAGATCTTTCACGAAAACATATTTGAAAAATTTATTTTAAACATATTCCATCTCTGCTTTTAACCATAATTTAAAGTGCAGCATTAATAAATTCTGGTTTATTTTAATGGCTCATTTTATTATGATGAGACCCAGTAATTTATGCATGTCCGACACTTTCGGACATGATTAAAATTACTGTTCGAAGCACTTATAATGAAAGTAAAGGATGGAAAGAAATGATCTCAGCAATTTCAAAAATAAATATATAAACAAAAAACTTGAAAATATTTTAAAGTTTAATGAATGCTTCATTTGTTGTTTTGCAGTCCTAAAGGAGTAGTTGAAGGAGATCTTCAACTGGAAATCTTCCTTTTACATACCACCACCATTCAAAATATGTTCGTCGAGAGGGGGGGGGGGGAGATTAAGTTAACATTTCGGATTAAGTTTACTTTTTACTGCTGACAAACCACTGAGAAAAACTACTTATGCTTCTAATCACTATTTGAAAAGTTTCGCAATTTTACCAGGTTTCAAAAATTTAAGAAGATTTTAAATATCCTTTGAAGTAAATTCCATTTCTGTGTGACATTTTGTGATTAATTTTAGAAACTCATATCATTTCCGCAAAATACATGAGTTATAATTTACCGTTTTTGCATTCTTCATCCCTTTCATCGTTGTTATTGCAAACGCTCGGACTGTGATCTGCTTTCATCAAGCAATCATCGACGCAAGCCTGTAATTGTAAATTAATACCCATATCATATCAATGACCTGAAAGGAATTATAGTAAATATTTTTCTTAAAGCAAGTCATTACTCAGAAGAACTCATAACATTCGTACTTCAATAATAACGGACGTACTGCAGTAACATCGGATGTCTTTTAGAGTTGACTTGAAATAGAGCCTATTTCACGCACCAAAATGAATGAAGATAAGGACTTAGCAGGTAGTTTTTCTTGAAATACTTTGATTTAGAATTCACTGCTTTAATACGTTGTTAAAATAACGAGCTCACTGATAACATCCATTAAAATCAGAATAACTATAATCGTCACTCATGTATCCATTAAACTAGTTATTTAATATTAATATCATCCACCTTCCTCCTTATCAAAGATGAAAGAAAAAAATGTTAACTACTTCAGATTCACTGCTCGCAACGCATTAATATTATCAATGTCCTTCTTGATACCTATCATCAGCTACTGACCTATTTTACCTAGGAAGCTCAACCTACGTTCGTCATAGAACAAACCTGTTTCATTAAAGAAAATCAAACGTTTATTCATGCATAACTGACTATGATTAATTATGTGTAATTAAAGAAAGTTGCATAAGCTAGTTAACATTATATAAAATGGATTATCTAATTTAATAATGGTGATCATGATGGCATTCTTATGCTAATGTATAATGTTATTTAAAAAGTCAAATTAAAATAAACTAAAAGAAATAAAGAAAACTTAAAGGTCATGAGAGAATGAAGAAAACATACACAAGAAAAGCTAATACTCAAAAATCAGTTAATAATCACAAATCAACCAATACGCGAGTAGTGATTTTCTTGTTACGTGTTTAAAGTTAACTAACGTAGTGATTATTTAGTTTTGGATCTCTTGTTATTCCTTTTTTTTTCATTTGGTTTTATGTTGGAAATCTCAAGAAATAGATCCAGAAGAGCAAATCTGGAAACATTGCTTTCGATATTTAAGGCACATAATTCTAGAATGAAACACAGAATAGTTAATGTAATAATAATAACAGTAACAACAAAAATTTGTAACTGTTGGTTTAGCAGGATTTCTTGTTGTTGTTGGTGGTGGTAGTGGTAGGTGGCGTTGATGATAGTGGTGTAATTAGGGAATTAAGTAGCAGAAAGAAACAATCTGATGTATGTAGCAGAGTAGAGTAGAATAGAGAGTGCCCTCCTTCGATGAGTCTTTGGACTGTCATGTAATAATAATTTTTTTATTGATCTCTCAAATATTTACATATATGCAATTATCATCTTGAGTAACATTCAGTATATTGTTTTACAAGGTTCACACTAAGTGCAACATATAATGAGATTTCAATAATAATGATGATGACATGGTTTGTTTGCAGTAATAATTTACAATTATATTGTTCAGAGTTACACAAGTTATATTATATTACATGTTGTAGTTTACTTATTTTTTCAAAGTTTGAGAAAGTGTGATTATACAACAGTATTTACACATATGCTGTTAAGATATTATATTCCTAATTCTCATAAACTTGCAATGTAACTAATTATTATTATTATTATTATTATTATTATTATTATTATTAATATGTTTTTTTTTACAATAATCATCTTTAGTGACATTCCAACATGTAATTTTTCCAAAATTCAGCACTAAGTGCAGCATATGTGATTCAATTTTTACATTGCATTTCAATTAAAATTTTGATAATAATAATTTCTTGTATCTATATTTACAACACGTTATTCTAATATTAACAATGAAGATTACATGGAATTTTGAATAATAGATTTTGAGAAAGAGTGATTATACATATAAATTTCTCCATTTGCTTATAAGGTTTACTTGTAGATGAGTGAGGCAAGTTAATCTCACCTACTTCGAAGCTTGGGTTAACTTTTATGAAGAGAGTGGGATATACCTTCACTATTTGTGTTGTTACTAATGTTTATGTATGGGATGTAGGCATTGGATGCCAGTGTTTTATGATGAGTAAATTAGTGTTAATGGTTTCTTAACTTTGTTGGTATATTTTTCAGAGTTCGTTTTTTAATGTTCTGTAGTTATCTACGTGTTTTAGCTTTGTTGGTAGGATGTTCAGTTGTGTGGGTACCTGATGTGATCTCACAAACGAACCGTATATGTAATTGAAGGGTGTGGGGATGTAGAGAGTTGTTGTAGGTCGTGTTATACGATATGTGTCTCTGTTGTTTCGGTAGATGATGTTGAAATAATTCCTTGTTAATGTCATGTAGTGTTTCAGGTTTTTAATGCTCAGAATTTTGTGTATCGCCATGTGCTTGTCGGATATTGGTTGTTGCGTGTAAGGTGTCCAGATCACTGGGGACACTATTTTCCTGTGTAGTGTTTCTAATTTTGTTAGGTGGCTGTTTGATGTATTTGCATAGACTGTTATTCCGTATCTGAGTAGAGATTCGCAGATACCGTGATATAGGAGTTTTTTTATATTGGGTGGAATAATATCTTTAACTTGGAAGAGTTTTGCTGCGATGATCCAGAGTTTGGTGTGTAGGTATTCTATATGTTTTGTCTATTTAAGGTGGGAATCTATATAGAGACCGATGTATTTTGCGTGTGATTTCGGAACATTGGCAGGTATTTTTGCTGTTAATGCAGTGGTATGTGTGACAATGTATTGATAGTGATGCAGGGCGTATGATTCTTGGGTTGCGTATTATCAACATATGTGTTTTGGTGCCGTTGATTAGAATTGCCTTTTGGTGGAAGTATGTTGTTATTTCATTTAGGTCCTCTTGTGCTTTGCAGAGAGCTGTGTGGATTGCTAGTAGTGTAGTGTCATCTGCGTATTGAAATATTTGACTTCTTATGGATATGTAATGAACATCGTTGATGTATATGTTGAATAGTGGGGGGGTGATAATATGGCACCTTGAGGTACACCGTATTTTACTTGTATACTCCGACTGTGACATGTTCCTATTTTTGTTACTTGTGTTCTGTTTGAGAGGTAGTTCTTGAACCATGTATGCAGTGTTCCTCTTATACTTAGTGAGTATAGTTTGGTGAGTAGTATGTCATGTTCAAGTGTGTCAAATGCTTTGGTTAGGTCCAGCATTATAAGGACGGCGTACTTGTTTTTGTCGAGAACTTTGTTTATTGTGTCGGCGATGCCTTCTAATAAAGTAATGGTGCTTTTTGTTTTCTGAAAGCCGTTTGTTTTCTGAATAATAATAATAATAATAATAATAATTTTTTATTGTTCTTTCAAATATTTACATATGTACAATGATCATCAATTCAGTATATTATTTTACAAGGTTCAGCACTTTGTGCTACATATAATGAGATTTAAATAGTAATGATGATAACAGAGTTTTTTTTTTCCTTTTTAAGTAACAACCACAGTAATATTTCACAATTATATTATTCAGAGTTACGTAAGTTGTATAATATTACATGTTTGTAGTTTACTATTTTTTTTTCAAGTTTGAAAAGGTGTGATTATACAAAGGCATTTACACATATGCAATCAAAATATTATATTTCCTAATTCTCACAAACATACAGTGTAAACTCATGATCTACATTTTTTATTTATTTATTCTATTTTTTTATTACATTGCATACATTTGTTACAGTTATTACACACATCCCATACATTTGATTACAGATGATACATTACTTACATTTGTTTATATATGATATATTACTTACATTTGTTTACATATGAAACTTACATTATATACATTTGTTTGCATATAATACATACATTACATACATTGGTTTGCATATAATACATACATTACATACATTGGTTTACATGTGATATGTCCATTACATGCATTTGGTTAAATATGATACATCTTGGATGCGAAGTAATTTCTCTGCTTTCATCCTCGAAGCTTATATGTAAACTTATCTGAGGATGACACCAGTTGGTTTTTATATATTGTTTTTTTTGATGTGTTTGTTTGGAAGCTATGAAATCTATGATTGAGAAATTCGCACGCATGCACGCACGCACGCACGCACGCACACACACACACACACACACACACACACACACACACACACACACACACACACACACACACACACACACACACACACACACACACACACACACACACACACACACACACACACACACACACACACACACACACACACACACACACACACACACACACACACACACACACACACACACACACACACACACACACACACACACACACACACACACACACACACACACACACACACACACACACACACACACACACACACACACACACACACACACACACACAATAACTTGGAATGTATTGATGCATCGCTGAACTGGAAGCCTGGACGTCGAGGGTCACGTTTTGTGAAAAAGTTCTTGGATGGAATCTGCAAAGTATTAGCTAAAGTCATTTGCTAGTTGTTGGATAGGTTTTGCGTCTTTTATGAAGCTGTGATTTATGGTTTCGGAGGCGGTGGTGTTGGGAACACAACCTAGCATCGCCTTGATCAGATGCCAGGTTTGTTTCATATTGTCTTGTGCAGAGGTTAGTTTGTCTCTGTAGTAGCTTCTTAAGTTATATTCAGTTTTTAAAGCGGTGTTATTTTGATATTGCTTTAAATCTTTCCATAAAGCGTCATTTCTGCGTATTTCTAGGAATAAGTTTTGTGTTATCCAAAGATTTTGTGTTGTTTTTGAACGAATTCTGACTTTCTTTGCGGCTTTCTCATATATTTCCTCCAGTGCGAGTTTAATGTTGTTGTTGTATAAGATATCTGCGGAATCTGATGCCAGGTGTTCCCAGTCTGTTTTTCTTATTTCTGTTTTTTGCTTTTCTTCTGTGGGACATTGCATGGATAATGTCTTGGTGTGCAGGTTTAGAGCGGTGAAATAATGATCTGCTAATTTGCACTTTATGACTGATGCAGTGTAGCAGTTTGGTGGTGCTCGGACGTTTATATGACCTAGACAGGAGGCAGTGATAGTATTTCCGAATATTGTTTCTGTAGTACATGCTGTTATTATTGGTATTAGATTATACATGGAAAGCGTGTCTAGGTATTGTACAGTGTTGTTCTGGTTTTCGTTTGCAATATTTATGTTTATGTTGCCAATTATCATTAGGTATTCGGTTGAGCATATTTCTTGGCGTGACAGCCAGAAATTGATTTCGTGCAAGAATTTTAACATGTTTAGGTTTAATGGCCTACAAATAGCATTTAGTATTATGGGATGCGGTCTATTGGTGGTAATTGTGATTTCGAGGCAAAGGGTTTCAGCATGCTCAAATTGATAGGCCGTTTCTTTTGCTATTAATTTCTGTTTGATAAATATTAATATTCCACCCCTCTTTTTGTTTGGCGGCATGGCCTATGTTGTTGGAAGCCTGGAATTTCGAAAGCAGTCGCATCGTCATTAGCTATGGATACTTTTTTTAGAATCAATATATCAACAATATCAGGGTAATTCATCAGATAAGCCTGTAACAATAACCAATGTTTTCGGATTCTTCTGATGTTAATATGCAAGATTGAGAAACCTCTCGCTTGTACTGTGTGTTGTTTCCATGCATCAAAACGATTCAAAAGTACAATTACTGATGTATTTTTGTGTGATTACATCTATCTGATGGTTCACCTTCATTTTTGTTGTGTTGAGATCTTCTTTTTGAACTAAGTTGGAGTGTTTTGTTTCACTTTGTCAACCTATCTATATCTTCCGAGCTTTTTATTTGAATAGACTTTGAAGTCTGTGACTTTCTCAAGAATATTTTGCCGTCCATAAAAATGGATACTTTTTTTCTGTGTTTAATTTTCTTGCTTGGTTCAAAAAGATTCTGATTGAAAGGATTTAAATGCTCAGATAGAAAGATTGACGTATTGTCTTGCGATGCATTTAAATCCTTCACTACTGGTTTTTTCAGTCTGCTGGATTTTATGCGATTGTCTCTTGTAGCCTTACTTGTCAGACAGATTATTACTGGTGCGAGTCGTGGAAAGCTTCTTTGTTCTTCCTGGGAATCTGATTTATGGTGTGAATATCATTATGCTGTAGGGGGATGTCAATTGCATTGGCTATCTTTAAAACTACTTCTCTGAGATTTTATGTGGATTCAGTTTCTGGTAGACCGTTTATGACAAGGTCTTCTTTTTTGTTGTTGTTGGTTTAAAACTTCGTATTGTAGTTTCAGGGAATTAAATTCTTGACGGAGTTCCGATGTTTCTTTTATCATGTGTTGCCTGTCAGTTAGTATGTTAATGTTGTTTTTAATGTCGCTTACCGTTTATAAGACTTCTTCGACTGTTGAAATATTAATTTTAACAAACTCTTCATATTCGCTAATTTTTTTGTTATTTGTTTATTCTATTTATCAAATAGTTCTTGGACAAGATCTAATAAGCTGTTGTTATTAGATCTAATGTTGTTATTAGATCTAATATAAAAGCCAGCTAATGAGCTGGCTTTTATATTTTCTAAACCTTTTTTGTAATAAATTTACATCATCATCATCATACGTATCAAGGATTTAGGCCTAGCCTGTTCCGGCCTTAGACGTCATCGTTGAATCGTTTAAGAGGACGTCCTGGTTTTCTTTTTCCTAATGGCTTTTCCTAATAAATTTACGGAACTCAAATTATAAGACTCACTGGTATATTTTTGTCTGTTCAGTTCATCGTCCGATTCTGCCTCCGTCGTAATAAGTTGCGTCGTGGGTGGCTGCGTTTCTTTGTTCGCTCTTCAGTATAGGCATTTTCATTCCACTCGCTTTTCATTGGATTTACGTTGCCATGTTCTTTCTGAGATTCCGGAACATGATTTCTAAGGTATTTCCTGCATGCTATATGACTTCCGTCGGACTATAATTCCTTCAGGCACTTGTTGCACTTCATGGCTCACCTTTCTTCCCTCGGACAACTGTAAAGATGGCGACGTCCTTTGTTCTATGCTCGTTACTGACCACGGCGAACTCTGCTCAATTTTCAGCATACTCAACATTTGGGTTTCGCTTGGCCGATTTCGATGAATTATATATCACTGTCTTCAGCGTGACAAGAAGTTACTTTGTGATACTTTTAAATTAACAACAGGACTTTGAACCACATTAAAGTATAAACTGGACCAGCGATACAACCATGCAACCGTTCGTATGCCTACACAGCAGTCTGTGCCTAATAATAATAATAATAATAATAATAATAATAATAATAATAATAATAATAATAATAATAATAATAATAATAATAATAATAATTTGTTTTCAATTCTAGTATTTGTGACTATTTTAGATAATACAGGGACTAAGATGTATGATCAACGATTTCAAATGCTAGATGGCACTGTGGACGTCTTTATATCCGCAGCACAGGAGTAGTAGTATCTAATTCATTTATCGCTTAGTTTGGTATATCAACTTACTTTGAGAGCTTTGAACACATCTATTAGAAATAATAACACTTTCTGTTATAAATTAGCTCCAAACCGAATAGCAATAATCATTTGAACAGATAGTTTGCATACCTCCTTCAGCCTTGTTTATTATTGTGTCTTCGTTTTTCACTTTTGATATTTGAACTGTTGTTTAAACAGACTGATAAATCCATAACGATAAGAAGAGAACGAAACCAACTTTGCTCTCTGGGACCAGAAAAATCTAGCCTTACAGACCATAACATAGAAAGTACCCCTGGGGTCTGCAGGAACATGATTCAAGCAGTGACCAAAATAACTTCTTGTTTAAAATATTGATTAGTCAAACTTGTGAGGATTTAATTCAGAGTCCAAACTTAAATTGGAATGAATTTTTAATTGGGCGATCGTTTTAGGGTTATCCATCACTATTAGTTTAGTCTCTTTTTAAATCTTTACCATTCATGACTTCACCATGAAGGTTGTATGCTATAGTCCGTTTGGAGTCTTGTCAGGCATATAAACTGTTACTGTTTATTACAAGATGTACCAGTGAGAGAAAAATAATATTTTGTTCGGTCATTGAACAGAATTACTTTTCAGAATTACATTCCAGTCTCTACATTACCTTGAGAAATGCGTTAGTTACTAGACAATATAAATATTGCTGAATTGTTTTCATTATTTTGTTTTATTTTATTTTTTATTAGATATGAACTGAAATCGTTATTGATTGAGACATTTAGTAGATTATTCAATTCTTGTAGCAGAAATCACAGGAATACACGAATCGTTGCTAAATTTTTGATGATACTTGATTTATGTGATCGATCATGATCGTGATGAGAGATATGACAATAATCAGTGACCTCCCGGTATGAGAGGAATCGCGCTGAACAGCGCAATTATCGGAAGTAAGTATGGTCGTGTTCATAGGCATCGAGAAGGCAAGATATCCACTTTTAAATTTAAATTTAAACCTCAAACTTAATCGTGAATTTTTCTGTTTAAGAGCTATAAGAAATTAATGCGATCATCAAGGTTGTAAAGGTCATACTGAAATGCAGTTATTAATTAAAGAAAGATTGAGGATATTTGAGTTTATGAGCATGCTTCTTTGGTAACATTTTTAGTGTGATCAGCTGTGTTTAATTACATTTTAAGCCAATACCATCCACAAAACATTGCACATATTTAATAACATTTTTAGATGAATAATCAGCATTTTTATATTAGCCCATGCATGGAATTTTGCAAAACTACGTACATCAGTGCTGATTGTTGATAAAAAGCTCAAGAAAAAGAAGGAATCCATTGAATAATCTATAATGTAATGCATTTCATTTCGGAAAGGCTTCACATATTTGTTCGCTGCACGAAACCTTTCCAAATTACAAAATAATCCAATGGCTAATAACGTAATACAAATTTTATTGATTACTATAAAATTTTCTTCGATATACGTATTAAATATTATTTTTTTAAATATTAATCGTGGATATATTTAGCTTGATGTTTACCATTTCAGATCTCTGTTATATTGTTGCAAATGGCAGAGATGACAATTGGTAAGTTGTTATCAGTATACACAAAGTCAACGTATTAACTTTTTTGTGGAAGGTATCAACAAGTGAAATAATAACTTTTACCTGATTGGAAAATGGACCTCTACCACCGTTTTCTTTCATTACTTTTTTATAGTCCATACAATCAGTACGGTAAGGACTTGGCAAAAGATGTTTTACTGTCTGAAACCAAAAATAAATAAATAAATAGCTAACTCATTGCGGAAGATTAAAATACTAAGAATGCTGTTCTTATTGTAGTGCAGTGTATTGGGGTATCATTTCTTACCTTTAATCCAGCTGTATGAGAAACGCACAATGCAACCAATTTGAAATGATCTGAAGTATTATTATATCAGCGATGCCACGGTTGCATATTATGAAATTAGATTATTTTTATTTTTATTTTGAAAATATCGATTAAAATTTCTGAAAAAAGCGCTTTTACCATCTTCATTTTAGAACATTAAATTCATCGCATACATGTATAAGAAAGGCATAGATAAGCACTTTGATGTCTGGAAAACGAATCTTAATCTTGCAAACAAAAAGTATAAATCTAATATGCACTGACAAAGGGTAATTAGAGAAGGAAAAGATATCAGCGATAAGTAGGAAGATCTTGTTTCGTCGTAATTATAGAGCAGGCAACTAAAGCTAATGAATAAGTCTGCTAATTGAATATTTGCTGGTTCCTATGATGAGGGACCAGGGTTTTCAGCTGTATTGACCCTGCAGCCAACCGTGCAACAAAGTGACTTTACTAAAGACTTTCAGATGAAGTTAATTGAGCTCCATCTTAAAGTCTTTATTAAAGTCACTTGCGTTATTGCGGAGTCTCACTGTGGGTTTTACCGAACTGCATTCGAAATCATAGAGTAAAAGTATGCCTTCTGTCTAATGCGATGTGGAGGCAGTAAGAATTTATAATAAACTTCTTTCATTGCTTTTAGGTCAGTTTCTATAATATTTCAGCATATCAGTAACATTAAACATTTCTATGTATTTTAAAACTAAAATATACTTGTTACAATTTCAAAGGCGTTCTCTCTCTCTCTCTCTCTCTCTCTCTCTTTTTGGTCGTATGTTTTTCTGTCTATCTCTTGAAGTGATAGTACACCAATCTGAAGAAAAGAAGACAAATGATTGGGGTCAAAGGAATTTGCATCTCTACCAATACTAAAGGAAGAAAAAGAAAAATAATAATCATATATAGACAATATTCCATAATGAGTTAAAAGATTATGTCGCTATCCAAATTCAGAATCAAAAAGGTCACTGTGCAATACTCACGTTCTTGCTATAATTTCATCCTGGAAGGTATTCCATTTTTATAGATCACAAAAAAGTTTGGAAAGAACACGCGTGCTATATAGTCGTAGTTAAGAAGAACGTTAACAGAGTGCGCCAGTGATCGAGAATGCTTCTTAAGTTGTGCACGGGTAGACGTGAGGAAGCAAATGCCAACGGCAAACATGATAATGTAAAACTATGTTTAGTTCATGATCAAAAGAAAAAGAAGTGCCCAACTGCATTACCTTCATGGCATTTCAAGTATTCGCTAAGGTGCTACACTGCCATTTCAGCATCTCGATGAGAGTTTCAAATCATGCATTATGTGCACCTCCTCTCATGAGGGAATCACAATTACCTCTTATGCTGATGTTCTGTTGCTCTCTACCTCCTTTTCGCATGATAGTTAGAAGATATCCACACGCTGCTCTTTGGATGAAAAACGCGAGAGGTTTTCTAAATGTGCAGTACTCCGACTTCATAAAATACTAACACCTACCCCCTCTTACACTCCAAAATAACAAAGTCAGTTCTCCTATATTTCACAATTATTCAGATGAGTTATGTCCCATACGCATTGTTCTGTATTCTCAAATAGAGTTTTATTTATACCAGAATCCTTGCCTAAATCATCGCTTCAAGTTTTATTCATGCATCACTTCTACTATCTGAGCGCAGAGGTTTACAATGGATACTCTTGTCATTAGTATGCAGGCGTGTGCTCTCTGGTGACTTTCTATCTTCCCTCGATATTTTATCTGGTGCTATCTTTCAGACTATGTTGTCATCAGCTTGAATGACAAGCAATACGTGTTCCGGTTTTTGGATGAAATCTTGATTTTATTAGATATCTTAGGGAAAATAAACTGAATTGTGCGGTTATAGAGTTTGTTTAAGAATGCTGTGCAGTTAATTTATAGAAATACATTCCATACATGAAAACTGTAATTCTACTTTTTCGTTTCCGAAAATATTTCGGATCAGAGCCGAAAATATTTCGGCTCTGATCCCACTTTTGAATTGTCGTAGATTGTAATGTAAACAGCACGTCCTGTACCATATTGTTGGAGAATCAAATCCAAAGATATTTCTAAAGTGAAAAAAAAAAAAAAACCGATGTTCTTAACTTCATCAATTTATTTACTGCAATATCTACATGCATTTATTTCAATTATCACTACATCGCAGAATACTTTGTGAAGTTAATTGTTAAGCTATATTTGGTCATTCAATTAGATAAATTAAACTGAAATATATCTTGATTTTTAATTAGCCAGTGATTTATAAACATACAACGCCAACAAGTTTCGCCAACGGAGCTGTTCGGTTTCTTCAGGGCTAATAACGGTAAGAGAAATGTTTATAAATCACTGGTCTATTAAAAATCGATATATATTTCAGTTTAATTTAACTTTGTGAAGTACTTTAACAATTTGTAAAACTACTAGGTAATACTTAACATTTTAAATATAATAGCGTTCTGAAAAAAAAAAAAATCGAACATTTTGAATAAAAACAAGGTTTTATTTCAGACTGAGATGCAAATATCTTAAACAATGTATTTCATTTTAGATAATCGGGCAATCATTTGGACAAGCAACATCTTAAAATGAATAGATTAATGAAATGACACTTTGGGATCCTGTATATTTAAAAAAAAAACATTTTGAATTCTATTTTCTGTGAAAGCTGTATAGTGGGCTGGATGTCATACATGGTGCAGAAATACAGCAAATATATATATATGCAACTGTAGCGCTAAATAGATAGTATTGACTCGCCTACCCACAGCTTATATAAGTTTCTGGCTTCATCTTTAAAAGGTTTTACAGGAATTTCTTCTTCATATATTAAAACACTCAACAGATTTCGTCTCGAAAATCAAAAATTTCAAACTTCAGCCTTCAGATATCGGTAAACTTTGACGTGGTGGCTCTCTTTACAAATACCAATTCAAGAGGTTCTCGATATTTTAAAGAACAAGATTTCAAAAAAGATGTTTTCCATGCTATCACATTGCGTTCACTCCGGCTACTTTCAATATGAGAAGAAAATCTACAAACGAAATAAAGGATTGGCAATGGGAAGCTCCCTGTCTCCTATATTAGCTAACATCTTTTTTGAAGATTTCTAACAAAAGAAGGCAATCTCCTCAGCTACTCTTAAACCAAAGAGTTGGCTAAGATTTGTAGATGACATATTTCTTATCTGGGGCCATGGCGCAGATAACTTTCAGTCTTTTTTAAATCATTTAAACAACTTCCACCAAGATATCAAATTAACAATGGAGGTTGAAGAAAATGGGTCTCTTACCTTCCTGGACGTAAGACTTACTAATTCATCTGATTCTATTTAAATATCAATCTTTAGAAAATCTACACACAGACATATATACCTGCATGCATCCTCACATCACTATCCTGCACAGAAAGTGGGTATCATCTCAACCCTTACACATCGTGCTAGATCTATACTGTCAGATGATGAAGATCTAAAAAATGAACTACAACATCTACAAAGAACCTTCACAAGTAATGCCTACTCGTCGAAAACTGTTAATAAGCATCTATACCACCGCCATCAAAACAACTCAGAAACACAAGACAATTCAAAAGGTTATATCTCCTTACCATATATCAGCTCGTTCTCCACGAAACTAAGAAGAATATTAACTAAGAACAATGTTCAACATAAAAACCTTTTTCTCTACTCTTCCTAAACTAAGATCGATTTTAAACAAATAAAAACAAGCTCACAACCATCTACAATTCCCAGGAGTGTGCAAAATCACTCAATACTATGGCCAAACTGAAACATCTATCCTCCTACGTCTAGAAGAACACCAGAGAGACATTGCCTACAACAGAACTAAAGCAAGTGCCCTGTCAAGCCATGTACTGTTTTCAGTAAACACAAATGATGAAGTGATGATATATATATATATATATATATATATATATATATATATATATATATATATATATATATATATATATATATATATATATATATATATATATATATATATATATATATATATATATATATATATATATATATATATATATATATATATATATAATGTTTTAGAGTGATGGCGAACCTATGACACGCGAGTCAGCACTGACACACTTGAGGGTTTCAAGTGGCACACCTTGGAATTTTGAAAGAATTGGTATTCTGATGAAAAAACTGATAAATCGTGTAAGATCGCTCTCAGGGCGAAGGTAAGTTTCGGTTCATTGAAAGAATTATATTTTATAGTTAGCCTATTTCTATTTTATTTTTACTTAGCCTATTTCTATTTTATTTTGTAGTTAGCCTATTTGTATTTAATTTTGTAGTTAGCTTATTTCTATTTTATTTTGTAACTAGCCCACAAATAACGAGCGATTTAAGTTTACGTTTTCTATCTTAATCATTATAATTTCTGCATAGTCATATGATAATATAAAAACTTTTAAAATTATTATCAACATTATGCGATACAAACTTATAAATACGTTCTTTATGTATTATGAACTTAAAGTTTTCATTTGACTTCTCTGTGTAATTCGTTTATGCATGCATTCCAAGTCTCTCGACTGAGTAATACAAGTTCTGAACATATTTAAAACCACTTTAGCAGAAAATATAATTCGCAGCATTAAATATTGAATTTATCTGAGTATATAATGAAAAACATTTTATAGTTGTAAAAAAATCAATAAATTTTGTTAATTGATGCAAACAGTAACAACTTCCGATGACATCGCAACAAAACCTACTAAATAGCTGCTATTTAGCAGCATGATAGAGAGTAAAAAGTAAGTAATATATCTGGCAACCCTGCTGAAAGAAGTAGTGGTTGTCTTGCATGGTCTGCCACTTAAGTAATTTGAGTTGCTGGTGTATAATTCATTTCAATTAATTGTTATTTCTTATTAATTATTACTGCTGAATATAATTGTGTTCTTTTTTAATTTGTGAACCTTTTACAATGGCAGCTAGTACTAATAAAAAACTAAAATTATCACAGAAAGGAAGTGGAAGAAATTTCCAAGATGCCTGGACTGAACAATATGGTGGTATTGAGAGAGGCGATAAATTTCTCTGTAAATTGAGCTATCTGTGAGTAGAACTTGGAATGTAAGAAGACATTTGGAAACTAAGCACAAATGGCTCCTAGAAAAAGCTTTTGAAGAACGCAAAGAATCCATATCGCAACATCTAAAACTGGCAGAATCACAATCAGGGAATTTAATTAAATTTCTTTCAGGACCTTCAAATTTAGTAGCCGCAAGTTACAGTGTTTCAGGTACTATTGTTGAATATGGAAAACGATTTAGTGATGGTAATTATATTAAAGGAGCTTTCGTAAAGTGTGCGCCATTTTTATTTGAGGACTTTAATAATAAGGAAGCTATTGTAAGGCGCATGAAAGAGTTACCATTAAGTAGGAATACTATTAAAGACAGAGTTATATTAATGAATACTAATATAGAAAATTAAATACAAGACTTGAACTCATGCCATTGTTTTTCCATTTGTCACGACGAAACTACAGATATTACGTCATCAGCTCGATTGGCTATTATTGCAAGGTATGTTCACGATAATTCTATGCACGAGGATTTGTTAAAGTTAGAAAGTTACCTCAAAACACGACTGGCAAAGACATATGCGACTGTGTTGTTAAAGTGTTCTGTGAGAAACAGATAGATTTATCGAAAATATTTTCGATTACAACTGATGGCGCGCCTAATATGGTTGGCCGTAATGTCGGTTTTTTCAAACAATTTACAGAATATGTTGGTCATCCCCTGGTTTGTTTCCATTGTATTATATATCAGGAGACACTGTGTGCGAAATCAGGCTTAAAGGAATTGGATGATGTGATGAGAATTGTGACAAAGGTAACTAATTTTATTGCTGCAAGGGCTTTAAACAAACGAAAATTTAATTCACTTTTAAGCGAAGTTGAATCAGCGCGCAATGATCTATTAATGTACAATAATATTAGATGGTTGAGTCGTGGCCAAGTAATTGAATATGAATGGCATGGAGCACGAATTTTCTCAGTTGAACGATTCTGCTTGGCTCAGTAAGCTGATGTTTTTCACAGATTTTTAATTCCACCTGAATGAACTTAATATATACAACTGCAAGGGTTACGAAAAGCTGTCGATGTTATGTTTGGCACGATCAAGAGTTTTGAGAATAAACTCAAAATTTTTCAACGTGATTTAGAAAGTAACAATTTTAAGTATTTTCCAAGAATGAAAATTATTTTTAACGAAACCAGTCGCAAAAATCGTTAACAACATATCAACCAATGTATAGAAGTTTTAAAGTAAGTAACTGAGCAGTTTTCTTCTAGATTTGAGCAATTTTGAATGTTGGAACAAACAATCCAATTCATAAAGTATCCTGATGAAACAGAATTCATGGATCTTAAATTAGATGGCTTTCAGTGGTTGGATTTAAAAGATCTAGAAGTGCAACTAGCTGACTCCCAGTGTAATCCTATCTCTAAAAAGAACGTTTATTGCTCTTAGAAATGAATTAGAACTTGAGCGGGAACGCTTGCATGATACCGCGTGCAAAAATTGAGACTGTGAAATGCTAAGTGTGTGGATTAGCCTTCCCGAAAACTTTCATGCTCTTAAAATGCTCTTGCTAAAGCTCTTCTAACAATTTTCTCTTCTACATACTCTTGTGAAACTATTTTCTGTTTTAAATAATATCAAATCGTAAGGGAGAAATAGATTGCGCAATAATTTGAGAGCTGCCTGTGTAGCATTAAAATGTACACACTATAGCCCTTCTATAAAGCAACATTCTACCAGCACTCAGCAACAGAAAAGTCATTAAATGTAATGAAAGTTTGTAATTTAAGTTTATGAAATTAATTGTATAATATGAATTCATAGATTTTATATCAACGTTCTATTAAATAAATAGCCTAATATGATATGCATAAGTCACCATCTATGATTATGCAGTTACATTTATAATTCATGCATGCAAGTGACACATCAACAACGTCAATATTTAAAAAAAAAAGATGTTTGACACACCTGGGTAAAAAGGTTCGCCATCACTGCTTTAGGCCATCACATTTAAAACATTAAAAAAATCAAATCACCTTTGAACGAGCCAACAGTTTTTTGCGAGTAGCCCTTTTCACTCAGCATTACTTTCATTATTCAATATTCTTTCAAACAATACGAAACTATTTATCATATCTGTTAAATATTTGTTGAAAAGAACACTATGTAGATATTAACAAAAAAAAATCCTCCAGAAAAATATTTTTTATATAAGGTTTTTTGAACAGAGTACATTAAGATTTCTATCCATTATGGTTAATTTTGCACATACTGACAGGAAAAGCTTCAATTGAAACGGCCAGCCAATCACGTTGTAGCGTCTTATTTTGTGTGCATTTTTTCCTTTAGAACAAAAGCTGTAGTTGTCATAAAATTATATTAGTTTTGAAATGCAGTAAAAAAAAAAAAGAGACATTCTGCTTATTCCGCTACATTTCTAACTTGTTCATCTTATTTTAAGATACGCTATACAGGGCTGAATATCTTTTTAAGGTGATTTGTTACCGTATAGCATTTTTAAAATACATTCGGATTTTTAAAGTACAAGTAACGATATGCAAATCACGTAAGAATTTCCCATATTCAGGATTTATGGATATTATTTTATTCTGGTGTTCTCTCTGATTTTGGCTATTGTTAAGTTCAGGTGATTAACATCTGTGTCATGTTCCTTTTCTATCATAAAAATTAGGTTAGGTGCAGTAAATGTTGGACTTTGAACACAACAAATTCCACTGTATTTGCCATATTAATGAGTCTCGATGAGTCTTTGGACTCCCAAGGTGTCAAATAATAATAATATTAATATTCTTAAAGCAGCAAGTATGGTAAATTCTGTAGCGTGCGCGCGCACACACACACACACACACACACACACACACACACACACACACACACACACACACACACACACACACACACACACACACACACACACACACACACACACACACACACACACACACACACACACTCAGTTTATCGCACCTTGCCTTAAATAAATTCACGTCTCTGAGGTAGACAATGCATTTCAATCACATACCACTGTCCCTGCAAAAAACTTGCTCCTCACCAGTTTGCTCACACCCTCCTTATACAGCTCTTATACAGATGAGCTTTTGTTCTCCTTCTGTTTTTCCTCAATCTATAAAAAAATCCTCATCTGCATTAATCTGTAATACCTCCATAGCAATGCATCTGTTATAGTCATATTTCCTTCCTCCTCCTCCTTCTTATCCTATCCACTAGCCTCTGCAAACTGCACATTTCTTTAATCAGTTTACATATTCAGCATTCTAGACGCCGAAACATACCTTAATCAATTGTCTCTGAACTCTTTCAAATATCCATTCATCCCTTTGAAAACCAAGTGACCAGATTTCTGCACAGCAATCTGCATGCCGCTTGAACACATATGCAATAAAACCATCACATCATTACTTCAAGACGACCATGTATTCCAGTCCTACTGTCCTTAATTATGTTAACAATGGATCCCCGAAATTTCATATCCTTTTTTACAATCCTTGACAAATTCCTCATGTCCACTTTCTCTAAGATATTCCTGCCAGTCATATAGTCTGCATTCTATCTTTGATTTAAAAAGTTTTGAACCCTATATTTTGTAACACTGAACTGATTTAACCTCACAAATTTGCCGATGTATTCAATTTTTATTGCAAAGCCACAGCATCTACTCGTCATAGTTCTCCCCAACTTTACATGATATTCAAACAACTACATATTATTATCATATAAAATAAACACTAACGGCGCAAGACGCCTGCGGTACATCATTAGAGGCTTTCTGGGATATCGTTTTTTCATACACAACTTGCCGATGCCTATCACACAGCCAATCTTCAGTCCAGTACCAGCGCAGTATAACAACCTAATTCGGACTAATTATAAGTGATAAATTCTACATTTTGGTTCAGAATTTAAGTTTGAATGTAACAGGCAAGAACATACAAGTGAATATTGCATCAGGAGTGTCAAACTCAAATTGGACAGCGGGCCATTTGCTATAAAACTGTATTATCTCAAGTGGGCCGCAAAACTTTTTTGACTAAAAAACCTGCAGTAATTAGAATCGAAGGAAAGTCAAAAATTAAATTGGAAAATTCATAATAAAATTTTTATTAATTCTAAGCATTACAAGACATTAAATAATATTATAATGATTATGACAACTGAAAAAAAAATAATATAAATAATATTTTTATTATATTAATATTTACAATAGATAGCATTTAATCCAAATTAAAAAGAAATTACATTTTATTTAAATAAATCAAATATTTATATATTTATACATTCTAAAAAAAAGTATAAACTCTCATTAATAAGCATCACCAAAATTTACACAGCGTTCTGTTAGTTAGAAATTTTTTGTGTTTGTGTTGAAATAAAATACTTCTATATATATATATATATATATATATATATATATATTTTTTTTTTTTTTTTTTTTGTGGGGGGGGGGACCTATATTTTGAATTTTTAAAGGAATTTTTAAATGTTACTGAAAATAGTGTGGGGAAAAATTATATTTTCGGGTTAAAAAAAAAAAATATATATATATATATATACGTATATATACTTGTATAATATAATTATAATAATTTAATTTCAGTATTTTATTTTTTTCCCCGACATTTGACAACGTTTATTATTAACCAGCCTGTCAAAATATGGACTCAAAGATTATGAGCATACGACCTTCGTTATGGCAGAAAGGTTGACGTCGGATAATCTTGATCTGTGGGCTGTTTTTTTTACCTTTCTTGCATGAGAATAATTATTCACATGAATAGGTGCTTCCAAAATAACATAGAATATTTGCTGTAAACCTTTTTATTTCCGGATATTTTTGACCTAAATAACTGTATATTTTTGGTATACCAACTTCTTGGTATTTCACTTTTAGAAAGGAATCATTTTGGGAATCAATAAGTTCTATTTGAATACAAATAGGAGCTTTTTTTTTCGAAATTAAAGGAAAAAGGATCCGTAGAAAGCGAAAAAAACGTCTTCTTGCTCCTTGAAATCTTTAAATCGCCTATCAAATTCTTCTTTTATCTTTTCTAGTTTGGGACAATATTGAGAAAAGTTGAAGCTTTGATTCTTATTGTTCAGCTGCTCATACATAGGAAAGTAATTTAGAATATTCTCTTTTAAGTGATTTTGAAACAAAACTAACTTACATCTAAAACTTGCCGGTGCATCATGCATATGTGTTATTAACTGATCTTTCCCCTGAAGTTTGACATTTAAATCATTTAAATGTCCTGTAATATCAACTAAAAACGCCAGATCTTGTATCCATGTCTGATCATTAGGAAATGCAACATCATGATTTTTCATTTCTAGGAACAATTTGATCTCCTCTAAAAGTAAAAAAAAAAAAGCTTTTTAGAACTTTATGAGAAGATAACCCAACGAATCTGTGTGTAATAAAGTAGCCCTTCAAATTCACTCTTCAAGTCTTTTAGAAATTGTGCAAACTGGCGTTAATTGAGGCCTCTGGATCGGATGAAGTTCACGGTATTTGTCACAGGCTTAAGTACGCTGCTCATTTCCACCATTTTGGAGCACAGGACCTTCTGATGAATAATGCAGTGGAAAGATTGCAGTTTTGGAATGTCTGGATACATTTCCTTTAACTTTGCTGCAAATCTTGACACAAAATCTTTATTTTTGCCTGTCATTGCTGGAGGACCATCGGTTGTCACTGCTATGAGCCTGTTCAGAGGAAGTTGATATGTTTCAAAAATACCCCACACGCCGTC
Source organism: Typopeltis vanoorti (assembly GCF_054136105.1). Lineage (NCBI taxonomy): Eukaryota > Metazoa > Arthropoda > Arachnida > Uropygi > Thelyphonidae > Typopeltis > Typopeltis vanoorti. The sequence continues at coordinate 85,319,475 of NC_143550.1, forward strand.
AAAAATGCCTGCCCCTATAGTGGTTCCATGAATTTGAATCATTTAAAAGAACTCTTCAGTAATATTCATATTGTCGTCGCAAGCTCGAAGAAACAAAACAACTTGAGCCACGTCGTGAATATCGAAACTTTTGTCAAGTGCAATTGAAAAGCACTGTACGCTTGCGGATATTTCTTGCAACTAGTCAAGCAGATTATCTGCCATTTCGGTTATTCTATCGATCACAGTATTTTTGGACAAAGAAATATCACGAAATACTTGCACATGTTCGGGACATGCGTTTTTGGCTGCTTTTATCATACATTCCTTAACCAAGGAACTGTCACTAAAAGGTTTGGAATGTTTCGCCAATAAATAGCCGATTTCATAACTGGCTCTCACTGCTGATTCATTATCTTTCATAATTTTTGAAAATACTTGTTGTTGACTTTGAAGTGAATTCTTCATACTTCTTAATTTTTTTTCTAAATTTACCCTCAAAGCGTGAATGTTGTTCTTTGTAAATTTTATCGTAGTGCCTTTTTATATTATATTCTTTGGCCACACTAATTGTTTCGTTACAAATAATGCACACAATTTTGTCCTTTGTTTCAGTGCAGAAGTAATTTAATTCCCATTTTTCTTGAAATTTTCTCCTCTCATCAGCAATTTTTCTTTTTCTTGTTGGCTTGGAAAGCGACATTGCCTCGGTGAATAAATATAGTATTAATATTATTAACAATTTTTATAAAAATGGTTGAAATAAACCGCACAAAACTGTAGACCAGTGCATGATACTACCGCAAATAAAAATAAAAAAATAATAATAAAAGGGATTATCTCACTCCTAGATTGTCGTTGAATCGTGTTCGGCGCACTGACTTCAAAGATCACTGATTGACTGTACCAGGCAAAGTATAAACTCATAACTGAATTCCCATGAGTGCGTATGCTGCGCGCCACGTGAGCAGCTGGTAGCCAATATAATTCAACTTTTTCAGTACGCCACCAGCAGCGTGTTGTAAATTAACAATGAAAGCATAAATATAGTTACGACTGATTAGAATCGGATCTAACATTGAAATTGCGATATAAATTTTATTACTGCAATTATATTATATCAGGTCGTTGCATCTATATTGTAACTATGAATGTCGTATGAAAACGAATAAATCGATACCGTATTTACTCTAATATAACTCAAACTCCCCCCCCCCAAAAAAAAAAAAAAAAATTAAAGCTAAAAATCATGCTGCGAGATATATGCAGGGAGTTTTAGAAACTAAAGCTTTCAGAAAAAAACTGAAAATGGGGATGACATACCAAGAATCTTCTGTTCGTTATAGCTACTTCCTGCCTCCAGAGCGGTTTCCTTGTGTGCATTGTCAAAGTCATCTATCCAAATAACGTCATCTTCTTTCCCATTATTCCAAGTAAAAATTACAAGTACTTTTCAAGATTTTAGAAACGTAACACCCTTCACGAATGTCTGAGCAGTGAAAGCAGAACGTGAAATAGGCAGCAATGGTAGTCCAATAGAGATAGAACAGCTCTGATGTGGATATGATTCGTGCGGTATTAACAAAAAGATTGCGTTACCAAAACACAAAGACAAGCCGACATTTTTGAGCTGAAACGCTAATTCTCTTCAACTAAATTCCATAATATCTGAAACTGTCTTAGTAACAGTCACTCTATATGTCTTAGTTCTAATACGTTTACGAATTTTATTGCAGCTTTGTGTTTGAGTTAGTGGGGCAATCACACACATCTAATTAAAAACAATAGAATTTAGATAGATACTGTGTTTGCTGGTGTAACATATGGTTTTGTTTAAGTCTAAACAGCATGGTTAATGTGGGATGCGACATGTGATTCATTAGTTAGTGCCATTTTTATACCATTTTTCTCTAATTGCAGTTGGGGAAGGCATGTTGTTTACCGTGGGGAGCGAGTTATTATTCTGACGTGAAAGTGGTTAAACTTTATTTTCGTGTGCGACGTACAGTACGTGCAAAATTTAATTTATTTTTTTTCATAAAGTAAAATCAGGGAACAGGGGAGTGAGTCATATGCGAGGGCGAGTTATGTTCGAGTAAATACGAGTAAATATTTCTGTTTTATTATAAAAAGCATTCACCCTTTTTTTAAACTTTTTCCTTGAGGCGTCGGAGGCTGCACGAAATTGCTTTTGGGGCCGCCAGTTTGACACCCCTGTTGTATGTCGTAGGAAATCAGGATTGTCTTCACATACGTTGAAAAATCATAGGAGATATATTTGAATTTCCCAGTCATGCCTTAATACTGCAAAAGAAAGCGTGAATCTATTTTTGAGGAGGCGGAGCAGAAGAAAAATTAATGAGAATACTTAATCAGAATGAAAGGTTCTGTTAAGTAGTATTGGTCTGCTTTGGTGGTCTCTGTTTCCTAGAGTCTTGTTTTTATCTAGTTAATAATAAATGAATAAATAAGCCTTAACTTCTCATCTCAGTATACATTAGCAAGGTATGTGCTGCACACAGTACCTCGAATAAATAATATGCATGTTACAGGAAACAACAGTGAAATTTATATCTTAGTTGTTACAGTGAATGTTGCTAATCACAAAAAAAAAAGTATTGGTTGAATATATATATATTACCTTTACTGGTTTTAATAACCTGTTTGTGAAGATATCTGGGATCATTTATTGAAAGACAAGAGTGGAAAAGTCTATCTGGTCCCATTATTTTCAGAGTACTGTTGCACGATCTAAAAAAATTAGAGAGAAATTTAATTATAAAATCAGAGGCAAATTTAATTGTAAAAAGTAAAATGTAATTTGATTTTAAATAAAAATTAAACTTCGATTTCTACATTTAAATGTAAATGTTTCAGACATCATGAAATATATATGTATACCTCATTCACTCAAAAGGTGAGTAATAAACTGCATTTGTTATTTTATTTTGTCACGAATAGTTAGTTAATTAACTGATGTCCAAAACCTATGGACGAACATTATCTCTGAAATATACAACGGAAATTGAGACGAATCAGATTGTGGTAACTTGTACAACTGAAGCGAGTGCACATTCAAATTTTCTAATCGAGCGCAAAGGAGTCACTTGGTACCACTCAACAGGATAAAAGGCAAAAGGCTGTGCTAAGTGACTTGTGTTTGACTGAAGTTATTTTCTTGAAGGAATAAACTTGAAAACTTTGATCTCTTATGATAACTCGCACAGTTACTGATATTACCAGAGAGTTTGGATTCTCACATAGCGTTGTATCTAGGATACGGTATAAATCCAATGGAATGTGTTCCAGACGCCTGCTAATGGTTAGCCCTTCCTCTATTACGGAGCGTGAAGACGGATTTTTGGTTATAAAAGCAAAACGTAATCGACACACCACGACAGGTCAGCTTGCAAGTCGTCTTCATGCATGCAGAGGTACGCGGATATCTCGATAACCTATGGCAAGACGACTGCAACAATTAAGCCTATACGCCTGAAGGCCTTAAGTGTAATCTGCGTCCTTTTATCCACAGCTCATTGTACAGCAGGTTTTCAGTGTTGATGTATCCATAAAAATTTGGACAAGACAATAATAGGCGAATGTTCTCTTTACAAATGAGAGTCGTTTTATCTTACACCCTATTCTAGATGATATTTGATCGGTGTAAAAGTGGTGCTGCTTACCATTGCAGAATCTTATTTAAAGGGATAGATATGGCGTTACTGGGATCATGGTATGGGAAGGCATTATACATAATGGACGCATCGTGCTACAAGTGCTGGAACGAAGTTCTTCAACGTCATGTTCGATTGTTTCGTGGTGCTGTAGGTGAAGAATTCATTTTTATGAATGAGAATGCCACACCACATCGTACACAAACAATGAGATACTTTTGGTGACTGAGGATATGAATCGGATCGAGTGAACAGCACACTCCCCAGATCTCAACTCCATAGAACAGGTTTGAGTCGTAATAGGGAGATTCATTTCTGCTCGTGAACATATTTCATACTGAAATGTCTCTCCGAATAGTTTTCTGTAAGCACTCTAGATATATTCCTTAACTACTTCCTTAAGAAATTTGTAACTTTTGTAAAAACGTATTGCAATTTAATTCGTAACTAATTTATAACCCATTTTTGTGTAATTTAATTTATTAGTATGTTGACAATAAATTTATCCCCCCGATTTGGCTGTAGTCATGAAATTTTTTCATGCACAGTAAAAACGTAGTTCGTCCTTAGCTTTTGAACATCACTGTACGTGTATATCTATATGCATTATATCGAGAGAGAGAGAGAGAGAGAGAGAGAAGAGAGAGAGAGAGAGAGAGAGAGAGAGAGAGAGAGAGAGAGAAAGAGAGAGAGAGAGAAAGAGAGAGAGAGAGAGAGAGAGAGAGAGAGAGGTTATAATATTATAAGGCAGCAAATTAAAATGTGCAGTCTGAGAAAGTTGACGGATTTATATTCTCCTAAACAAAATATGTAGATCAGTTCTCCTATCGTGAGGTTGAGATAGCAGTCGTTAGACAACTAATGAAATATTGCATGGTCCTTTTAAATAAATATTCATGACGTTACGTAATCTGAATTTTTTTTTTCTGGAATTGTGGAGTCTTCATCTCTTGAAGACCTGAGTGGAGTAAGATCTGAGTGTAGATCATTACTCCACAGAAGAAGGCACATTGCTTTCTTCTAGAGAAGGCAATATGAATGATATTTCTGAAATTCAGGGAATATCTGAAACATTCTTATAGGATAGAGTATGCTATGCGCGTCAAATAGGATTTTTAATATAACGGCAAAAATCTGCATTATTAATATATAAAAACCATTCTTTTTTAATAGTAATCACTTAGCAATTACATAAAATATTAATTATTATATAAAAATCATGAAAAATGTCCTTTTCTGTGCAAATAAAATTTTACTCAAAATCTAGAGTATTTTTTTGTTTTCCTAAAGAAGTTCCACGAATTAGAAAATTAGACCCTAGAATAAAATTGTCTCTTTTGGTTAAAAATTACATTTATCTTCTAGAGAAGAGAGAGAGAGAGAGAGAGAGAGAGAGAGAGAGAGAGAGAGAGAGAGAGAGAGAGAGAGAGAGAGAGAGAGAGAGAGAGAGAGAGAGAGAGAGAGAGAGTGCTGTCTATTTCCTTTCCAGAATGAAAGAAGTAAAGGATTTATCCATTTAGATGCTAATTATGAAATAAGCATAATTTAATGACATTATGAATAAATAGTAAGAAAATCAGAAAATTGAAAACATATCTTAGCAATGTTCTTCAGATTTACTTACATCTAACAGCATACGTTTATTTGAAATATCTAATCTTTTTGTTTATTATTATTATTATTATTATTATTATTATTATTATTATTATTATTATTATTATTATTATTATTATTATTATTATTATTAACGTTTTAAAGCGCTTTTCGTAAGCATCACTAGTTTCTTTTTCAAACATTAGAATAATGTGCCTTTTTATTATTATTAATTTATTATTTTATTTATTACTCTACTTTCCTGTCAATAATGGAAATAAATAATAAGCTGCTTTATAATGATAATAGCGAGAATTCAACTCATATAATAACTTACTTTTCATACTGTATAATTATATTTTAATTTGTGCTTTTAACATCAGAAGGGCAGAGCTTCTGTCGTTTCCAAGAAATTTAAAAAAAAATTCTCAAATAATTCAGTTGAATTAAGTAGCCATTGTTCATTTAAACTAGTTTGTGAATGCTTTATTTTTATTTTATTTTATTTTTATGTTTGCTATATAAGGCATTTGCTTGTAACTAGATTGCTTTGCCAGTGTCATAAAAAGAAATTTCAAATCTTCAGAAACGAACATTCAAGTTCTTTATATATAATTTTATGCAGAATATGTACATGGTTTCATAAGTCCGTTTTAAGTGGACAGATGAATCAAACGTAAATTTATCTTCACACTGTGGGGTCGTAAAATTCAGCTGGTCAGCAATTATTAAAAGTCGCCGAAAGGTTGTTTGTACCTTTATATCAAAAACAAAGTATAAATTCATTCTTAGAATTTTCTGAAGAATACCGAAAACGTTTATCAAGAAAGCCAAGCTTTGCAACAATCAATGTCCAGCTTTTAATCCCCACTTCAAGATCTGTGCAGAATCCTTTCGTAGACACTCTCATCAGGTTATTTAATTTTCTTTGCGTAAAATGATGTTTCATATTGTTTCAATTGCATTAAGATTTTCTAACTTTCAACAAACAATTTGTTAACTCTCTGCCAAGCAGTTAAGCTTCGCCTTATAGTAAACATAATTTAAATACTTACTGGACATCGCGTGAAGCTGGATTCTTGCATTTTAGAATTAAAATCCCAGGATCTAAGATTGACTCATTAATGGCACTTTTATTACTGTAATGTGACAATGAATATTTCAATCCCTGAAATAATATATATAAAATATTGATTACTGTTTTATTTTAGTTTTAACATAAAGCATGTTTCTATAGTGTGGCTTAAGATAAAAATAACTGAGTAACATCACTAAAAAAAGGTCAACTTTTCATCAAGAATACCAGGTATTACGAAATGTGTCAGTTACTAAATGTGATATTTTACTGAATATATCAAGGTTATTGGAAACATTAATGCAGATAAAAACCGTATAGGAAAGGTGTGTGTGTGTGTGTGTGTGTGTGTGTGTGTGTGTGTGTGTGTGTGTGTGTGTGTGTGTGTGTGTGTGTGTGTGTGTGTGTGTGTGTGGGTGGGTGTGTGTGTAATAATAAGAACTTTCTGAAATTTGTTTTTTCCCTGTAAGTAAATAGAGTAGGAGCTTTGCGTATAGTTAATGATCACTCATAAGTTTAAATGAGTCCTCGACGTAAGAAACAGATTATGAAAATACTGAGAGGAACCTACCTTAATATTCAGAAAAAAAATTCAAACTCACCACACTACTGCTTATTCACAAATTTACTCAAGTTCTATATAAAATCAGTAGGAAAAAACTACTAATTTTTCATATGTAGTTGAATACTACCAGGAGAAAGAAGGAGCGTATTTTGAGTTTTTCCTTGCAAGTTAACTGAGGTATCAGAGTCTACCATTTGCAAGTTCGCTGTAGTTATCGCTTAAGGAATTGCAATCAGTCCTTTTCTAAATAAAAGCAAATATATCTTTCCAGTCTCCTACACATCTGTTTTCAAGGTAGTCTTTTTCTTCAGGAAAACAGAGCATTCAAATCCGATTTCTTGAGTTAATAAGGCACTAAATGACTGGAGTTCGTTACACACAACACACAAGCAGAAAGATGAGATTCCACTTACTATCCCACTTCCCAAACTCAAAAGGTTTAACTCAGTTTTCTTCACATTTCACCCGGTTTCCAGTAGTTTCACTGCACAGGCGCGCTGTTTATTATTATTATTAGTAGTATTAGTAGTAGTAGTAGTAGTAGTAGTAGTGGTAGTGGGACTTCACACGAAATAAAATACAGGCTAATTGAAATGATCTAAATGATCTAAAGCGCGTTTATAAAAACTATTCGCTTTCTTTTATTACATCGTCAAGTAGCCCTGATCACCTTGCTAGATTCTCTTGACTTTTCTTTGCATTACCGTAACAAAATACATCCCTAACCCTACTTCTTTTTCTGAAGGCTTTTTTTCATTATTTCACTTGAACAACAATGCAAGGAAAACAAATTTATTTCATTCCATGTTCTGAACCGGAAATAGTCGAATACATGATTTCTTATTAGCATAGTACTTAAGGACAAATACGAAATTAGTTTTATATGTAAAAGTATTGATAATTAAATTAATTATTGATAATTAAATTAATCATTGATAATTAATTGATATTTATTAAAACATTATTAATTAAAGAATGATAATAAATTGATAATAATTATTATTATTTTTAAATACTTCCTTTTTGAAGCATCAGATTTTAGTCGTTAACCTTCGCACAAATCTCCTTTCCACGATACATATTGTGACATTTTAAACAATGATATACCTGTTAAATCCATATGTGGGTGATAATGGTTAGTATATATGGGGAGTATATATCAGGATGTGCGGTGCACACTCATGAAAATAGCAATATCACCGATATCATATTTTTGCATTTATTCCCGTTAAAGACTCCCCTTATTGTTTCATGGCTTCGCGTGATTCCTAAAATTAAACACAATATACTAATGCTTCACCCTCGGGAGGGCCCTGTAACCCCTAGGGAGCGCGTCCCCTGGGTGGTGGATACGGGACAACCATGTATGTGTGTGTATATACATCTATGTGTGTATATTCGAACCACCCCACCATATATGTATATATGGTGGGGTGTTTCGAATATACTGAATAAGGACTCGTGGACCAACAGGGCCATAAGGGGCAATCATCTGGATTGTAAGGGAAGTGTCACTCCCATGGACCCCTAGCTGGATCTATCCTCTTCTTCTTCTTCTACTTTGAGGAAGATCCACTCACTTTAATCTTTCCTGTGAGGCCTTATCAGACAACTGTTCTTATTTTATGATCCTTATGCTATCAGAGTACTCGAGGGCTATGAGGTCTTTCCATTTCTGACCTTACAACTATGTACCCTCTATAAACCTTTGCTATAATTCTACTCTATTCTTCTATAATCTGTTCTTTCCCCTTCAATATACCCTATTCCTCCTACGAGTTAAAATTTCGAAGAAGGCTAGTTCAGAAGCCTTAAGGTAGCAGCCCTACCACTGAACTATTCCATCATCAGCATAGTCACCTGATCATGGAGAACATTATTCTACTTTTAAGCTGGCAGATACTATAAAGCAGGGGTTCTCAACCTTTTCCAGTGGTGTACCACTATATTTAATTCAAGATATTAGATGTACCAGTAAGGCAGTGGATCACGTACCATCAGTGGTACGCGTACCATAGGTTGAGAATCTATGCTGCAAAGGCTATCTGAATGAATCCATGGACAGCGATCCTGGAATGGAAAAGGTAAAACGAAAATGGAAACGAAAAAATATAATACACATAGCAAACTGGAATGTAAGAGGAATAGCATATACAGGGTGTTCGGGATAAATTTGACAGTTTCGTAAGGAAAAAGAAAATCTTCTTTGTATCTATTAAATTTAATGAATTGACAAAAAAACATTACAGGCAGAGTTAATTACAATACTATCAACAAGATTTACTCAAAATAACCACCATTAGCATCGATCACAGCTTCAATTCTGCTTCGGAACCTCGAACAAGCTGATGCTACAGTCTCCCTGGGAAGGGCCGCAAAAACTGTTTTAATTTTATCCTGTATAGAAATAGAATTAGACCAAATATTAAATGAAAGAAATTTTAAAATAGCAGTAATCACTGAAACAAAAAAGAAATTAAAAGGAATCATGAGAACCGAAACTTTTAATGTCATATACAGTAAAATTGACAGAGACCAAAGATCACAAGAAGGAGTCATGTGATTCATAACACCCTTTCAAAACTGTTAAAACATTATAAATTATGGAATGAAAGAATAATAGAAGCTAGAATAAAAATAGATAGAGGTTATTTAACAATAATTGGGTTATATGCCCCAGAAGGAGGAAGAGAATAGGATAATATTGAATTTTATAATCAGCTACAAAATATATATAATAAAATAAATAAAAATGATTACGTAATTTTAGCAGGAGATTTAAATGCAAGAATTGGAAACACGAAATTTAATAATAATAATATTATGGGAATATATTGAGAACATACTCTAAACAGGAATGGTAAAAAAATGATTAACTTTGCAGTTTATAATAACCTAAAATAACGAATTATTTGTATAAACATAAAGATACATAAATATACTTTGGCAGCAAGAGGATGGAAATCAATATTAGGTTATTTTATCTTAAATGAAAAGACATCAAAGTTTTCGTTAGATGTTAGAGTTTACAGAGGATATGAAATAAGCAGTGACCACTTCCTCGTTAAAATAAAATAAAGAATACCACTTAAATGGCTACAAGTAACAAGAACAGACAGAAAATTTAAAACATTTGTTTATAAAAGTGGACTATTAAATGACACAAATATACAATGGCTATGTGAACAAAGAATTAACCAATATCTAGATAAAATAAAACAAAACGAAGAAATAGAAATAGAATGGCTTAATATAAAAACGATATTAAATGAAGCAGCAAATGAAAGCTTAGGAAAGACCAAAAAATTCAATAAAAGGAAATAACTGAAGATATGGGATGATACAAACAAAGAAATAATCAAAATGACACAGAGAATCAAGGGATAAATTCGTTTCTAATTTGGAAAATGATTTATATAAAATAAGAAACAATGTATATAAGAATTTGAAACACCTAAATGCAGATACTAACGAAAACATACAATTAAACACCGAATTGAAATTAGAAGAATTTCTAAATTTCTACACAGAATTGTGGACAGACAAATATTTTAAAAAAGGCAACTGGCAAACACTTAATGAAATGAAAAGGGAATAACTAAAGAAGAATTAGAAATCGGCCTGAAAGAAAGAAGAAACGGAAAATCACCTGGAGAAGATAAACTACGTTCAGAACTGTATAAATATAATACAGTTCTGATCAAGATCAGAAATGCATTATAGATATATAATAGATAGTTCAGAATCAAGATTCAACGAAAGACTCCTATTATTTTAAAATAAAAGTTATACAACTGGCAACCACCTAATATAATGGAAAAAAGCAATTGTGATTCCTGTCTTTAAAAAACGTAATAGAGATGACCCTAAAAACTATAGCGGTATAAGCATACTAAATTCCTATACTAGATTCTGCTACTATATAGCAGAATCTTAAATTGCAAACTAATGAAATATTCTGAAAAGTTTATTTTAGAAGTACAGAATGGGTTTAGAAAAGAAAGATCATGTATAGACCCAGCCTTTTGCCTAAAATTAATAATAGAGAAAAGAAGAGAATACAATTTAGAAACATATATTTCATTTATTGACTTTGATAAAGCATTTGACAAAGTTAAAAGAAGCATTTTATTTTACATATTAAATGAAAGCCAAATACCAAATAATATCCTAAAAGCTATCATAGATATATATGATAATAATCAAATACAAATAAGATTAAATCATGAGCTATCATATACGAGAGAGAGAGAGAGAGAGAGAGAGAGAGAGAGACCAAGGGGTCCCAGAGGGATGTCCCCTCTCAGCAACTCTTTTTAATATTTACCTAAACGAAATAATAAAGTCGCGCGGTTAGCCTAGTGGCTATGCGCTTCGCAACCTGGGGAAGGAGTGTCCTAGGTTCGATTCCCGTCGGTGACGTGAGGAGCAGAAGGATCTTCCTCAGCCATAGCCAAGTTAGCCAGTCTTGGGCGTGGAGAGCAGGGTTTTTCTTCAGTTTATTCTGGGGTTTTTCATCAGGCAAACTGGCCTTGAGAACTTAACACTACAGGCCATAGGATATACTGGGGCATATGGCTGACCACCTTATCCTGTAAACGGATTGAGGTCCGATGATCAATGGACCCTCGACACCGCAAGGTAAAAGAGGGTATAAAGAAGATGAGATGAGATGAAATAATAAAATCGAATAAAAATTTACATCAAGGAATTAAACATTCACCTACAGTGAAGCTTAAACCCTCTCCTTTTTTGCCAACAATCAAATAATAATTACAAATTCTGAAGATAACTTACAGAAAGCTATTTTAGATCTAGATGAGATATTCAAAGATTATGGTATGATAATATCAACAGAAAAATCCAAAAACTATGACCTTATGACCTTTAAAGGACAAGATCCAGCAAGAACTAAGATAGTAATAGATAACAAGATCTTAGAACAGGTGAATTCATTTAATTATCTAGGATGTATGATCACATATGAAAATTAAAAAGATATAAACGCAAAAATTGCAAAATATTTAAAAATAACAGGTGTAATTAACTCTATATTTAAACAAACCAAGCTAAAAGTATACAATACATTAGCCCTACCAGTCTTAATGTATGGAAGCGAAATCTGGACAATAAAACAAAAAGACAAACAAAGATTAATAACAGCAGAAATCAGAAATAAAGTTTATGAGGAACACTGCAAAGTATACCCTATTTGATCACAAAAGAAACGAAGAAATTATGAAAGAATTAAATCAAGAATCAATAATAGAAAAAATTAAAAAATATAAACATAAATGGAGGGAACACGTTCAAAGAATGAAAATAGAAAGATTACCAAAACAAGCCTTAAAGTACAAGCCATTAGGAAAAAGAAAACCAGGACGTCCTCTTAAAAGATTCAACGATGACTTCTAAGGCCGGAACAGGCCATGCTAGGCCTAAATTCTTGATATGCATGATGATGATGATGATGATACTAATGCTTCATGAAGAAGCCACTATTCGACGCATAAACATTACATCACATTCGCGTTAATAGCCGGGCTGTGCGGCCACCTTTCAGTCCTTTGAACAGACGTACAGATGGTACAGCGGTCAAATTCTTAGCATTCCAATGGTTTTAAACCACCTAGAAGGCGAAGCAGGGTGTGCGCTGAGACAACAGCGCCGAGAAATCAGTGGTTGTGATTGGTTATTGTATCAACCATTCCAACTGAACGTTGTCATTAGTTGCTTTTTGTTTTCTGAGTTTCATCTGTTTTGAGTGCTTAAAGTGAGAACTCACCTGTTTACGATACAGATATCTCGACAAAATTTTAATATATAATATTCCATAAATAATTAATAACTTTTTTGCCCATATTTATAATATTAAACAGTGTTGAAGATCTACTGAACGTCCTATGTTCAGTCAGAGTTTTCGCGAATTGTATGATTATAGTCGGTGGAGGTTAGAACTTGTGTATAAATAAGTAAAACGAGTTATTTCAACCTTTCATTGGCTGAAAAATAATAATTTCCCAAGTGATTACTTTTTCCGATTTCTGTGGGTATTATATGGCTGTATTTAAAAATCGCATCAAATTTCAAATTATGCGTGTCTCGCTCTAGTGTTTTCCAATGATATTCTAATCTCACCACTTAGTTTAATACACATCCTCATACCCTTCGTATCCATTATATATTTCAATGGTATTACAATTTTAATATGCACTTCGCATCAATGGCAATATCAATGGCAATATCATATTAAAAATGAGGATATTAGGAAAGAACTTGACATTGTCAACATCCAGGAATGCGTTAGCAGAGCTAATCTCAGATGGTATGGTCACTTAAATAGAATGGGAGAGAAAAGATTAGCAAAACAAGTGTTCTCTGCCAGGTTGGCAGGAAAACGACCCAGAGGAAGACCAAGATATAGGTGGATTGATACGGTACAAAGTGCCTTAGATCATAGAAATATAAGATCTGATAATGTTGGAGTCTTGACAAGTAACAGACTGATTTGGAGGAAAATTGTAGATAGGAAATTAGTAATGATGTAATTTTTTCATGTAGTACTGTCATATCCTGTACACCCCTTGAGGGTACATGGCAGGAATTTGATGATGATGATGATATGCACTTCGCATCAATGATAAATTGGACGTATATATACGTCTTGGCCGGTAGCGTGTTAAACCCTTTGTGCGTCTCACATAAATGGCACGAGTGAAGCATAGCTATTGTTCATTTGCACTTTATGCTTTCATATTTAAAATTATATTAATTGATAAAGTATTCAAAGTTATCCTACAATTAAATTGAATTGAACCAATTAAGATGATCGCTGATGCGCCATACACTCTTAAAACTTTCATACATTGATAAAAATGCAATCATACGGTCAACTAGACATGAATTTGTAGAACGGGTTGTATTAGTCACACGACAGCACACCCAACCTAAACAGGCATGCGACGTCACTGGTAAAATTGAAATTTTATAATATTTTAATATATCACCTGCTGTTTTAGTGGAAACTACCCATTCAAGAGAATCAGGACCACTGAACAAAATACTTACATAGTTGCATATTCTACGAGATGAGTTGCAGCTTGCTACTTCTCTCTCTACATACTTATAGCAAATTACGGAGGTGCAGTTTATTGGAACCCGAGTACACAGTCTTCTTTGAATATCACTTGAATAACACAAGAAGAAAGAGAAAAAGAATGTATTATTATTATTATTATTATTATTATTATTATTATTATTATTATTATTATTATTATTATTATTATTATTATTATTATTATTATTATTATTATTATTATTCATCCTCAGATAAGCTTACAAATAAGCTTCGAGGATAAAAGCTGAGAAATTAGACCTCACTCAAGATTTTAAAAAAATGAAGAAAAACAAATACAAACCCATATTCACATTTTCAGTGTTGTAGTTACAGTGCTTAAATATATGAAAAAAAAAATCAAAATTGTAAATAAATAAATAAATAAATAAATAAATAAATAAATAAATAAATAAAAAAATATATATATATATATAACTCACTGCTAAATGAATAAATGCTGTATTATTATTTTTTTTTTATTCCCACATTAATAAGAGGGCGCTTTAGCAGCAAGCAGTTGCAAGCACGCTATTTCTGCTATTTCGATGGTCCCATATTTTAAGTTGCAAAGTAGATCTTTTTTGTGAATTAAAATTTAAAGTACATCAGTGAACTCTGTTCTTCAAGACGAACATATAGATGTAAAAACTGTAAGTATCTGTTAAGTAATAAGTAAAATATAAGTATTCAAAGTTCGAAGTGTACGTTGGTCAACTACGCGAGAAGAGAACAAAGGAAGACGCCATATTAGAAAATAGAGCAAGATCCTCAAACAAGAAATATGAAGTGCTATAAATGCCAAGAAGACCTAATGGGGGAAGAAAACCAAGAAAAACAGCTATCAACAACAGAGGGAATTAAAAACAAAGAAAACGACAACGGAAACCAAGGTGAGCCATCTTTAAATGCATTACTTGAAAATAGATTACAAAACCTAAAAGACTGTTTAATCGATTTTGTTGGAGAACTATTTAAAAAACATACCGCACAAATTACAGAAAAATTCAACCAATATTATTAAATTTAATAATAACTCGGTAGAAGGTATGTTACAGACCGTTAGAGAAATTAAAAACTGCGTCAAAGAGCTAACTGAAAGACAGCATAATTTAATTACAGACAACGGACCTACGGCAAGAACTAAACTCTCTAAAGCAACAGTACGAGCTCTCAAACCAACAGCAAGACAAAAATGACCTCCTCATAAATGGTCTCCCAGAAATAGCTACGGAACATCTAAGAGACACTGTAATACAACTAAGCCAAAAAATCGGCTTTCCAATTGAATCAAGAGACATCCAGTCAGTGCATCGGCTACCACAAAAAGGAAAAGAGAAAATAATACCCGTCCATCTTCCATCGTAGTGCGACTCACCAACAGCCTAACAAAAACTACACTTATAAAAGCTAGCAGCATCAAAAATCCAGTAGTAAAGGATCTGAAAGGAGACCACGACAACACCCCAATATACTTGCTGAATACCTTACTCCACACTATCAGAAAATATTCTACAAAGCAAGGAAATTAAAAACAGAAAACAATTACCAGTTTATATGGATACGATACAGCAAAATATTCCTTAGAAAGAGACAAGACGCAAAACCAATCGAAATAAAATCCGTAGATGACCTCAACAGGCTGTCACATTGAAAGGAATATTGACAACTCGTAAAGAAGGAACAGCACACCAACCAACATGAATGCACACCATCAAGCAGAAGTAATCAACCCATAACATGATAATTGCCACATTCTGAAATCAATATCAGAATGGAAACAACTGACAATCCCCAAAAGAGGACTATCTATTCTCCACATCATCATCAGAAGCATTCAAAAATACTGGCTAACCCTGCAAGCTTATCTGAAGGAAGATATAGACGAAATAGACATTTTAATACTGACTGAAGTATCTACGACAAACGAAGAGGCAACCGCCTACCAAATGCCATGTTCCAACAACACAAACACTGCAGACAAACAAAACGAGGCGGTGGTATAATAATATTTACCAAACATAAACTAGAAGTAACAGAAATAAACTATAAATTAGAATACGCAGAAAACATATGCATCGAAATTAAAAACATCAAACAAGAAAACTCCCTGATATTAAACGCAATATACAGACCACCCAACTTAAGCATCACAAAATTCCTAGAAGAACTAAACAGATGGCTTTCAGCCACGAAAGTAGGCACCTCAAAATACTTGATAATAATAGGAGACATTAATATAAACATTAGGAACATAAATAACAACACAGAACAATACCTAGACCTATTATCGGCATATAACATAACCCCATCCATACAGTGGTATACACGAGAAGAGATAGTCGGAAACACAACAACCTCAACCTGCATTGATGATATAAATATAAGGGCCCCTCCGAACAGCCACATAGCAGCCGTCATAACATGCAAACTATCAGACCATTATTTCACAGCATTGCAGTTTAAAAAAATATATAACAAAGCATTAACAAAAATAAAAATACGCCCCCAAACAAACAAAATCCATGGATAACAGACAACATACTAACAGACATACAAAGAAAAGATGCCTTATGGAAACAACTTAAGAAGTCGCCAAACAATATCGCTTTAAAAGCGGAATACAAAAGAAAACGGAATCTCCTAACAACCCAGATTAGAACGGCAAAAAGAAACTATTACACCAATAAATTAACAACAGCTCAGTATGACATAAAGGAAACCTGGCACCTGATTAATGAAATGCTGGACAATATACACAGAACCACTGCCTCAGAAACAATAAAACACAGCTTTGCCTGCGACCGCAAATCCCTCAAACAGTTGGCAAACAAATTTAATCAGCACTTCGTGAACTGTGTCCAAAAGTTACAAGAAACACCTTTCCTCACACAAACGAACATTCTCCGCTAGGTCCACCAGCAACTCAGTCGATGTGTTTCCTCACAGTAACAAAAGAAGAACTATCACTGGCAATTCAACAAATTAATCCTAACAAAGGACCGGGGTTAGACGGGATCAGACCAAAAGACATCAAGAAACACTCAATCGACCTACTTCCAGTTATACAAAAACTGTTAAATTATTCAAAATCTTCAAAACGGGACACATACCTGAAACACTGAAGACTGCATTAATTACACCCATACACAAACAGGGAAAAAGAAACATAATAAGTAATTACAGACCTATCGCCACGCTGCCTTTAATCAACCAAATCATGGAGCGCATTGTACATCAGAAACTCTCCACATACGTTGAAAAATTTCAAATCATACACAAAACACAATATGGCTTTCAAAAAAATAAAGGAACAGCAACACTCCTGGAAGATTTCACAGATCTAATAAACGCTGCATTGGATAAAAACAGAATAACATTAGTGGTATTGATTGACCTAACAAAAGCATTTGACACACTAACACATAAAACTTTGTTAACGAAACTTACCCATATCGGAATTGGAGGTCGTCTTCTCCAGTGGTTTAAAGCATACACGAAAAACAGAAAGCACATCACACGTATAGGATCAGCACACGGCAAAGAGGTACATGTAACCTGTGAGGTACCGGAAGGAGATGTCCTATCTCCCATTCTATTTAACATATACACACACGACATAAGCAAACTCTCCCTAAAACTTAAAATCGCCCAGTTTTCAGACGACACTGCCATAGTATCCATTCACAACAATGCGAATATCGCTTACAAAAATCTGCAACATGACATCAATCAAATCACTAACTGGTTAACCGAAAATGTCATATATATAAACCCTGGAAAAACAAAGCTAATGATATTCAAAAACCCCCAAACCCTGCCCATAGAAACTAAGTATCTCACTATCAAACATTCATCCTCCTATACAGAAAGTGCAGAACCTAAAATCACAACCATCACACAGGTGAAAACAACACACTATCTTGGACTTCACTTCGATGCTGATCAAAGTTGGAATAGCCATTCAAACTACCTACATACCAAGCTTAGGATAATAGCAAGCAAACTATACAGATTAAAAGACATTGCCCCAACCCACATAAAAATACTAATCTATAAAGCATTATATGAAAACATTTTAAGATATGCAATCACATCATACGCATTCTGCGCAGACTACAGACTTAACAGGTTACAATGGTTGCAAGATGAAATGATAAAACTGATATTCTGGGATAAACCCACTCTTATGCAGGCAGCACGGACAAAACACGAAATATTTAAGGTGAAACACTTACGCCACTATTATACAGTCATGTTAAAACACTACTACATCCCAACATATAGAGTAACCAGAACAACATATCAAATAACAAGACCACAGTCAACAAACTACACAACATATAAGTACAACAATCACAACGCCAAAGCCACCCGAAACTTCTACGTACCTGACATGATAAACAAACTGCCGTTCGATAACAGAAACCTAGGAACATACAGAGAGCTGAAACAGGCACTATATAAATATTATAACGAGAATGAAAATTAGAGCAATTCCTGTCTCTCTCTCCCCCACCACACATGCACACACACACAAGCCTATGACAACCCCCCTATCAAAAACTATCACTACAAGAACACAAAGAAACAAACACACCATGTCTAAATCCAACCCTATTTGCACACAAAAAAAAGAAAACAAAAGAAAAAAAAAGATAAACTGTAATAGCAGTCAAAGTCTTTCAAGCGTGTACCAACAAACAGTAAAATCAACACCTGGCTTGTGACCAGTATAGGAATACAACCATGAAACCACCACCCTCTGTCATCTATTATCTTCCTCAGATAAGCTCTGCTAATCTTCGAGGAAGAAAATTACTAACTTGTAAGAATCTGTTATACACACTTGTAATGCATTATATATATATATATATATATATATATATATATATATATATATATATATATATATATATATATATATATATATATATATATTATTATATATTATTATTATTATGTATATTCTAAAATCAAAACTTCTGTATAATCCTTATTGTAAATACTGTAAATATTATTATTGTATGTAACTTATACTGAGACATAATAAATTGTTTTTTTTTAAAAAAAAAGTATATTCTATATTCAACAACATTATTTCAGACATTAAATATATTGTGTTATGGTTAGGGACCACGAAATGGCGGCACATTCACGCCGTCTCTCTTCACTGAGTACCGCTTAATTAGTGATAGCCTTGGGCCATCTATCTCTGATTGGTGCCAGTGGAGATTGAACTGCCCACTCAGTCTCCAAAAGTTAGATAGGGCTAAATAGCCTCGCCTACTCCCCATATACGGGAATAAAAAGGCGTTAGCTGATTTTGTTTTTTTGATTTATTGTAAATATTAGAAGAATATGTGTTGTAAATACATAATACAGAGGCAAAAAGTATTTTTAAATATTCTAATTGAAATCCAATGTAGAAAATGTAGAAAATATGCAACTTATAGTTTTACAGAATTCAGTACTTTGTGCAGAATTCTGTAAAATTATAAGTTGCAATGTCACTCAACATGTTTATTGTACGTGTAAATATTTTAACAGATCAATAAAAAAAAATATTATTGCTTAAAAAAAAATATTATTATTATTATTATATAACATTCTGTACTAAACCAAAAATATAATATATGAATAGCCTAAATGTAAACAGCAGTATGATAAAGAGAACATTTTGTCAAATTAAAAAAAGGGAAATAAATCTATATTGAGTAAAATAAAATGTAAAATGCAGCATGTAATCATATTAACTACTTTGTGTAACTGTGAACTATATTTGTAAGCGATTACTGCGATGGCTAATATTCTGTTATATGAATTCCATATTAAGAGTGAAAAGTGTAACGTAAGAAATTATAACACTGTTGCCTAAATATTATAAAATATGTCTTTCGCTGAGAGGTAATGAAAAGTGGAAGTGAAGTAATGTACCGAATTGTAAACATGGTTAATACAGAATTGTAAAGTTGTAAAAGTGTAAAGTTTCTTTGTTCATTGCTGCTGTCGATTTTTTTTATTTTATTCGTTATTGTGAAAAGTGAAATGAATGCATTTAGCATTATCTCTTGCATGTTAATAAAAAAATATATATATTATTAATACATTATACAGAAAAAAAAGGAAAGTAAGAAAAAAATCTGTACGAATTTCATAGTTCCAAAAAAAAAAAAAAAAAAAAACTACACCTGTTGTAAATGATAATCTTGTGTTGTAAATATGTAATCACAATATTAATCATAATTTTAATAATAAAAAAAAATTGAATTATTTTTTAAAAGAAAAATATGTAATCAAGTATGTGTCATATGTAATCAAATGCATGTAATGTATGTATCATATGTAAACAAATGAATGCAATGTGTGTATCAAATGTAATAATAATAATTAAAAATTATTATTATTATTATTATTATTATTATTATTTTAAAAAAACATATTAGCCAGGTCATTCCAATTGCAAAACTACTTATGTGAATGTTCCTAGTAAACGTTAATGTTTTTAGTGATATATCTGCTACCAAGTGTAACCGGCAAAGTTATTGTATAGTTGTTAAAATCGTTTTTTTTTATTAATATATATCCAGAATTTTACCATTTTATCAGTCTGCACTAATCCATCGTATATAAGACAGTGGAAAAGAACCTCAATCATGAAATAGATCAGTAGTAGGGTAGCCACTTCTGACCAGATCAAGATCACGATAAGATAAGAAATCGTGACGTCATTGTGGGCGTGACGTCATGAGATTGGAATGTTAGAAATTTCCCTGGGGCATATGTGTCTATGGCTTCCGTTCTTGTGTTTTGGTTTGCGTATGGAATTATGGGTGATGATAGAGATTCTGGAAAACTCTAAGTATATTTAAAGTATCATTAGAATTTCTAGACTACATACAAAAAAGTTATTGTAACCTTTTAAGTCTCCGTTTATTTTTAA
The DNA here is from genome assembly GCF_054136105.1 of Typopeltis vanoorti. Taxonomy (NCBI): domain Eukaryota; kingdom Metazoa; phylum Arthropoda; class Arachnida; order Uropygi; family Thelyphonidae; genus Typopeltis; species Typopeltis vanoorti. The sequence goes on from NC_143550.1 coordinate 85,340,418, forward strand.
AATACCGCTTGGTTTTTATCTCTTCATGTAAACTAAAAAAAAAAACACCATTACCCAAACATTTGTAAAGAAGATAACGTTAATTCGAAAAAGATGTTGTCATTTGCCAATAATCTTTTAGTAATGTCACCTCCAACTGATAATGAAAACTTCGTAGCAAAAAAAAAAAGTGTATGTTTGAGAGACACCAGCATATAATTAAATTATTCAGAAAAGCTCGAAATACACAGCCGCCACTAGACTCTACTCACCCTTTAACAGGAAAGAAATACCCCATAATGTATTGGAAAATTAGTACACCCATCTATAGACAACCAAACAAAACATGACGACAATAACGGATGTGTGTCACCCTGGGAAAATTCCAAGATATCTTATCTCAAAAACATCGCCCACAATTCCATAGCCAAACCAAAACACCATGTGATATCACAGAGAGACGTATGTTCCCCAGAACTTTCCAAACACATAACGTCACGATTCTTATCTCTAAATATCACCCACAATGCAATAAGAGAACAGCGAAATTCCAAACTCTATGACAACAAACATTCACGTCAAGATTCCTTATCTTATCTTGATTTTGATCTGGTCAGAAGTGTCCCACCAATCACGACACGATTCCTTATACACTAATATATCTCCCTTTCCATTCAAAACAACAACGTCACTTAATCACAACTAACAAATGACGTCACTTATCTTCATCTGACAACAACAACAAACATTCACGTCACGATTCCTTATCTTATCTTGATCTTGATCTGGCCAAAAGTGTCCCACCAATCACTACACGATTCCTTATCTCTAATATATCTCCCTTTTCCATTCAAAACAACAACGTCACTTATTTACAACTAACAAATGATGTCACTTATTTACAAATAACAAATGACGTCACTTATCTTCATCTGATAACAACAAACATTCACGTCATGATCCCTAATCTTATCTTGATCTTCATCTGGTTCAAAGTGTCCAATCACAACACGAATTCTTATCTCTACCATCACCCATAATTCCATAAGCGAACCAAAACACAAGAACTGAAGCCATTGACGCATATGCCCCCAGGGAAATTCATAATATTCAAATCTCATGGCGTCACGCCCACAATGACGTCACCCAATGATGTCACGATTCCTTATCTTATCTTGATCTTGATCTGGTCAGAAGTGGCTACCCTACCTCTTAGATCCATAGCTGCACTGTAAGTTATTGGCAAAATTATGAAGAGGATCGCTCTTAACAACCGTGGTATGCCTACAGAAAAAATTATACTTGTGCTGAAATACAGTATGGTTTACGGAAGAGTAAAGGAACAAAAACTATCTGGAGGGAATTTACAGATGTAAGACAATGTTGCCTTACATAAAAACAGAATTGTCATGGATATCTTTATCCTGTATAAAGCATTGGACTCACTAAAACACATTATCATACACTCTCTATGAAGCACTGGAAACCTCAACATCGTGGCTTATAATATTAAAACTACAATCCGGCTCCTTTGTTCAGGCAAAACGTAGATTCAAATCTTCCTGAAGGTAACTAACATCGCAGTGCTATTTATAACCCCCCCCTAACTTTGCATAATCAGCAAACATCTGAAAATCTCCGTTTACATGATACATCAATTTCAATCAAGATAAACAGCAAGGGCTCAAAAAACAAAATCCTGTCGCACGCCACTTGTTACTTTCCTTTTTCAGACACTGCTACATCATACACAACTTGTTGGTATCATTCAGAAAGGCGATCACCAATCCATTATTATATTATAATTACAACAAATATAATAATCATTCCCATCCTCTGCAGCGTGTGCACCAACTTATCATATGGTAACACACTCGTTACATTATCATAAAATGCAATAATATTATTTTAACGAATAAATTGCTCAAAAAGACTTTCTCTTACAAATCCATACTGATTATCATTAAGAATAATACGTCCACCTGGTGACACAGTGTAAATTATAAATGTCGTGTCTTCACGATATTTATAATTTACACAGACTGTAACAATAAGATATCTTGGTATTTACCTTGATGTACCATGAGTAACAGACATGTAGATATGCTGTCATTTTCCCACATAAATGGGGAAATCTCCATCCTGCATATAAACATCAGAAGTATTCGATAACGGTGATAATGTTACAAGCTTCTCTGAAAGATTATACTAACGTTATTGATCTATTGGTCGTAACGGAAGTATCTGTTATTTATGACAAAGCAAGTATCTACCCAATTTCATGCTTCCATAGATGCTGTTGACAAACAAAAAGAACTAGTGGATTACAGATATTTACCAAACAGTAATTAAGAGTAATGAGGCCATCTGTAAGTTTGCTAGTGCAGTGGTATTGATCTTATGGGGTCTGTTGCCAACACAGCAACAACAAAAATAAATAAATAAACAGGACTGAACAGTTTCGTCTCAGATAAGATTAAAACAGGTTTCTATGATACAACTCATCCAGAATAATTATTAAAAAAAAAACTTAGTAAGTAAATGAAAAGATTTCACTAAGGTAATTACGGTATTTCACTAAGGTAATTACTATATAATTCACTATAGTAATTTCACTAAGGTAATTACTATAGAATAAAATGCATTTTATTCTATAGTAAAATGTAAATCCATTTTACTGGTGGTAGTAGTAGTAGTAGTAGTCTTAAATACTCTATGTGCAGATATAAGGCAGAAATATACGATTTTGATATATATAAACACTGAAAAATACTTATTGGTGTACCTTTCTGAATCATTTGCAGTACAATTCATTTCAATAGTCTGGTAAGCCTGTTCACTGAATAATTCAGGAACATTTTCCCAGAAATACTCCATATTCTAGAAAAAAATATAAAAAATTAAACTATAGTTATTAGTAATACTTTGCTAAAACATGATATATGAATAAAATTATGAAAAATAAAATTTATATTATATATCATGTTATAAGATCTAAAATATAATTTATGGAATTAAAGGAATGAGTTAACTATGGCACTGGATACTTTGTTATGTTCATAAAGTTACTTCTTTCAAATTAATGCTGGGAGAGTTTAGATGTATATGGACTGCTCAGTATTATTTGGCATTACAAGTTGTAAACATGATTCAATTTTCTCATCGTGACGAGAGGAATCTTCGAACGGCTTTTTCCGTTGAAGGTCATTAGACCACAAAGCGCACACAATGTCCACAGAACGCACAGTTAACAAAAAAATAATAAAAATAAATAAATAAAAGCAATGCAGCGATCGGCAGATGGCGCGGAGTATAATTTAGTGCTGCTATGGCGGATCGTGTAATGTTTGACGACTAATAGTGAAGTATATTGACCTACGAAATGACGCCTTGGATTCCAGTAAGATGTAATGGTAATAATCAAATAATCAATAAATCTTATAATGTATTTTATTCTAAAACATTAAGCACGAGCTTCAGAAGAAGAACATGCTCTGGAAGGTATATAAAGAGAAAGGTGACCAGCAAACTTATGCACAGTACAAGGCTCCGGAAAGAAAGGTGACCAGCATGACAAGGAAGGCAAAATCAGTTTATGAGAAGAATCTTTCCGAGCAGGCCTAAGAAAATCCCAAAGAGTTTCGTTATGTGGCAACTAAGAGGAAGAATGAAATATGGAAGATTAACTTTAATGAGTGATGATGGTCACGATGAGACAGAAGCGGATAAAATAGTTGAGTTACTGAGTGAGACTTTGCAAGGGTATATTATCTAAGGGAGGTTACTGCTTTAATATATGTGAGAGACATAATGTGGAAATAGAGGTGAATGAATTGGAGGTTCTTAGGATATTGCAGAATCTCAACGTAAATGCAGTTGGGAAATTAGATGGAATATCAGCTTGGGTTTTGCGGGAATGTGCAACGGAACAGGCAATGCCTTTGACTAAGTTCTTGAATTTAAGTCTCAGCTCTGGTAGAGTTCCAAGTGGAATCCAGTAGGGTTACAATCAGTGTCTCAGGTGTGGTGGTAAAAGTACTGGAAAAATTAGTGAAAAAGAGAATTCAAGAATGGGTGGATAAAATATGATACTGTATGAGCGACAACATGGCTATGCGAAGGGATCGCTCATACCTTAGAAATTTACTGTCTGTTAATAATAGAGTAACAGCAAAGTTGGATAAAGGAAATTACTACATGGTGATTCTGTTGGATTTTGCAAAGGAAATTGACAGAATCCCACAGTGAACTTTGTTACACATAATTAAAACGAATGGGGATGGACATGACACTGGTTAAGTGGATAAGAGGGTGGCTGCTGGACAGATATCAAAAAGTGGTATATGGGGGGGGGGTATAATAGAGGCGAAAACAGGTGGTGTGCTACAAGGTTCAGTGCCTGGACCACTACTGTTCAATCTGTGCATAAATATAGAGGAAATAATTTGAAAGGAAATATTCAATTGTTTGATGATATTGCGAGATTCGGTAGAGTAATAGTTAATCAATGTGAAGGTTTAAATATGCTGTTTAAATAGGACGATTTAAATATGCTGTCAGTATGGGCAAAGGTCGAGGATTGTCAGTTTAATGTCGAAAAAATGTAAAATTATGCATATTTGGATAATAGTTTACAAGCCGTGTATCACACTGATGGTATTGCACTCCAAGAAATAGATGAAGCTAGAGGGGGGGTCGACAGAGAGTTAAAGTTTAGAGGATATATTGCTAAGGTATCGCATAAGATTACTTGGCTACTGAAGAATACATTAACAAGTAGAGATAAGGAAGTTGTTATTCCTCTTTATGTCCACATCTGGATTACTGTGCTTAAGTCTGGTCTCCTGGTTTCTTGGGGATGTGGAGGGGGTGGAGAAGATTCAGAAGCTAATCATTGATATTGTACAGGTTTCTTATCTGAATATCAGTTTCAATAGATATTAACGGAAATCTAACGTTTTCAATGAGCATCATACGGGTTTCCTGTTTAGGTGAATGTAATTGTTTTGGAACCACTTTGCAAGTGAAGTTACTCTTTTTATGTTTCTTCTGATATTTTCTGAAAGTTGATATCAGCTACAATCCACACCTTTCCATCTTCTTATTGAAGTTTTCGACGAAACGCCATTTGTGGGTAGTGTTTGGATGAAACAAAAAATAAACTAGAAAAGAATATTAGACTGAAATGTAATGCAATCTCGCTTCATTTTGAAATCGAATATTACTTATTGATATAATAGTTTTATGTTCATGTTTGACTTATGCTTTTCTTGATGAAAATTTACAAAAAAAACAGTTTAGCATGCTAAAGAATAAAACATAAGCAACTTTTATGTTTGATTACAAAACTGTAAAATTACATTTCATAAAATGCAATGAAATCAGTTAAAAAGAGAATCATATTTCCTGTTATCAGTACCAATAGTATTAAAAAGCTATTTCATATTCACCTCTTTGTCCATCTGTTTGTATTCTTGCTTTGCGCAATGTCTCCAAGAACAAAGCGGTTTGCACAGAAGGCAGTTACAATCTTCAGGATAAGATTTGCAAAGTTTTTTCTTTATAATTCTTAAAAAAATGAATATGGTACATATGCATTTTATTTAAGCAAAGTAGTATGAAAAGAATTTTCTGTACTGCTAACTTTATACATCGTTTATATGTTTATAATAACGTAATAAGAAATTCGAAAAAGTTTCTAAAAATTGTGATGATGATGATATTTTGTTTTGAATATATATATATATATATACGTATATATATATATTCAATTATAAAAGTAACATTTGATATATACACTATCCAGGTCATGAGACATAATCCGGGTATAGGAAATTAAATAGGATTACTAGTTAATTTACAAATTTTTTGTTCTATTATGGACATCAGGAATTCACGTTGTAGCCATTTCGGAAGTTAGCTTTGTGCACAGTATGAGTGGGGTTTCATATTCACCTCTTTGTCTATCTGTTTTTATTCTTGTTTGGCTTAATATCTCCAACAGCAAAGCGGTTTACACATAAGGCATAACAATCTTCATGATAGGATTTGCAAACTTTCCACACAAAAAAGTGATAATGATATTTCGTTTTGAATACGTGCCATCATGAATTATGTGTTCATCATTATACTAGGACACAGTTTGTACTAGGACATAGGTTGTACTAGGACACATCATAAGTGATGTGTCCTAGTACAACCTTCCTGAGTCAATAAACGTGTTTGTGTAAGGAAAGGTTAGAGTGCTAGTGGCACCAAAATGGTGATATTGATACAGATGCATTACATAAATTTTGACATAAGAGTGAACAAAATATTCTATGGAGAAGTTATGTGTCCCACTATACCTTTTCTGATTCGGTGGACGTGTCAGGAAAGCTTAGAGTACTAGTATCACCAAAATGTAGTATACCAATTCGATCTTGGGAGGTGCTAAGGTTGACATTGAGTTGCTTCTTGCGATAAATTAACTACAGCAATTATAGTGCAGAAACTAATCAATGATAAGTGCTACACTGATGTCCTAGATAAATGATTTTGCCTTACACAATACACCAAGGAATATTATTTTTTTTTGGAAACCAAGGCTATTATTGAGTTCAGTACGTAATGTTCTTGAAAAACCTCTAAAGCTAAGTACGCATGAACGTGTGGTTGAGAACATACAATAATCTACACAACCGAAGGAATATTCCAACTTTTTCATAACACTCATATTATGTTTCTAGCTTTTTGTGAGCTGCCTGGATATTTCTTGGATTTGTTTTCACTGTTGCTTTATTCTACTTTTAATGAAATTCGTCACTAAAATTAAAAAGAGATCGCGACTGATTAATTATATCAAAATCACAAAACCGTTTGATCATTCATATGAAATCCTGTCATAATATTTCGTTGGATCATAATTGATTCTAAAGAATGCTTCATTGCCCATTCTGATTGACCGATGCTTAGCGTACACTAAACACTCTTTTAGGAGCAGAATGTGGGTTCTAATGCATCATGGGTGTTTGTAATTGAATTTAGGTAGGAAGTAAATTTCCTCTCTCAGTGTGAACACACCATAAAGAATCCGATAAGCCTATTTTGCTTATTAAAGCTCTGTCTGTGTTTTGAAAAACTACCAAGTTAGGTTATATTGAGTTTCAGAATTACGTTAAAAAGTACCACATATAAAAATTAGATAAAATATAATTTTAAAAGACTGTGGTCAACGTACGGCACGCAAACATTTTTACACCATATTTAGTATATGATATAAAAAAGAAGAAAAATAAATAAAAGCTGATATAAAAAAGTCATAAAAAAGTCAAAGCAATAATCAGAAATATAGCGTGATAGCAAAGATATCATAGAGGACTCAACTCGTCATCTCATGGATGAGAAAGAAGAAAGAATCTGAAAGTGTTGTAGTTCCACTCAAAACGCCGAAGCCGGTTATGCGTGAATCATCAAAATCTGTTGAGTAGTTTTCAATTTATGTGTATTCAAAATTCATGTCTGGACATTGGTCAACAGCGATAGAATACCAAAGGATTTTAATATTGCTAACAGGTACGAAGTAAGGGGAGGGTGAGTTCAATGAAGTGTGGTTAAGGTGAATCACGAAGTTTAACGTTTGACTAAAGAATCTGCGTCTGAAGAAAAGTACATATAATGTAGAAAATGCCTACAAATTCTGTACTTTGCATGTTCTGGCCTTTCTCAATCTACTAGTAACGTATCTTCTGCAAACGTTACCGATGAAAATGTCTTTACTGCAAGGAGAACAAAGAAATACAGCCACCAACAAAAGGAATAATTTAACAGTGCAGCACGTTTTGCAAGAGTTAAAATAACACGAAAAGCTCAAAAGAACAAGGAATACAGTTCAGCCTTCAACTTATAATTCATTAAATTTATCGCTTGAAAACGCATTAGAATATAGAAAATAGTGCCCGATTATGTTTGTTAAAATCTTTTCTATAAGCAGAGCCAACGAAGCATAAAAACGTTCAACATATATGAGAACTTTGTTAAATATAATATCCTATCTGTTGAAGAAATCTCACAAACTGTATGCGTTTAATATAACTGTTGATAACAGTCTAATGAAGGAGATCGCTGAACTGCATCATGAAATTAAGATGTTATCATAGAAAACCTCCCTGGAACTACATCAAGAGAAAACTTCAGTGAAAAATTTAAAATTAGGCCACTATTAACGAACCTCTGCAGCTTAATGACATCAGTCCATATATCGGCTATCCCCATAAAATGGCTTATCCTGATCCACTGCTATCATAGTTTTTCTAATAAGAAAATCGATTAGACACAATCTCATAAAAACTAGCAGACTGTAAAGATCATTTTGCCAAAAACGTTAACCTATGTGAACAGTCCAATCTTCTTTTCTGAGTAGTTAACAACATTCTAATGTAATCTGCTGTGACAGAAAAAAAAGCAAAATCAGTCGAAAATTACAAACGTTTATGGAGCAAGAATGTAATAATATTCATGTGAAAGTTAGATAATCCAGATCCCATGCAAATCAAGAAATTGGAAGATGTAAACTAGCTGCTGGAGTCAAAGTGTAGAGCAACTAATGTAAAACATTATACTAAGTGGCTTTCAGTTGAGCGTTGTACCAAGAAATTCCAGGGTATCGTTTGTGTGTGTATGTGTGTGTGTGTGTGCGTGTGTGCGTTCGTGCGTGCGTGTGTGTGTGTGTGGCTATTCTGGTATCTGTCATTCTCAGAAACCCTTTTCTGAGAATGGCACTTAGCAGAATAGCCTAGTACAAGCTTCAAGGATCACATAATTGTATTATGCCTCATCTAGAACAAATATTATTAAAAATTATATCACTTATTACAAAAATATTTCAATTATTGTAAACAGTGTTTACCTACAGTGCAATATAGCATTATTAATACGTGCAGAAAAATTGTAAATTCACCATTGTTGTTATCATTTATGTGTTTATATGAAAATAGCTACCTAACATTTTGTGCTTAATCTGAATTGTAAATTTGGAAATGCTTTGCATATATGAGATAATAATAAATAAGCGTATGGTATTGTAAAAATTATTATTATTATCAACATTATTATTTGAGTTTGGATTATAAAATATTTACAAGAGTGAAAGAGTGAAATTCAGTCTTGTATTTGAAAATTGCGCAAAGTGAATGCAGAGAAAAGTTGATCCTTCCATCACTATCGTGGAGAACAAGATATAGTAATTGAAATTAAGTACTTTGATGATTAACTTCAGGCATTGGGCATTATGGATATTTAAAAGGGGGTCACCAACTAAAAATAGTGTGCATGGGCTGCCATTTAATATCATTATCAATAAAACAGAATGCTGTAGCGAAGCGTAACTGAGCGAGTGTTAAGTTTAAAAATATTAAGCATAAAACGGGAGATGTTAGTTTGAGACTTATAACTGCACGAGAATTCACTAATTTCAAAATATTGAAATAAAACATAAAATTGTTATTTTTTTATTTGATTAAAATGACTGGATAGTTTAGAAGTGAGCATCATAAACATGAGCGTTAAAACACAAGGATAATCATTTAGTTTTAAATGCCAACTTTTTGGCGAGGTTGTGAATTTGCCATTTACAGCTACATTTCGATCGGATTTGGTGGGTGAACTTACCTCTTGTGTTTAGTATTAAGTTTAACAAATGAAAATTTGTCCGTAGTTATATCCAAGAGTTTGCTTGGAATATAAAAAATTAGACAAGGGAAAACTTAACACTTACGTTTCCCTGTTGCAAACAGTCAAAACTGGAACAGAAATCTCGGATGGAGTGCCGACGTCAACGTCAACTACAGTGGGATAAGTCCAATAGACTTTCAGGAATGTAGCTGTCTGATAGCTAAATCCAAAAATACTCAAACAAAACACAAACAACTTTACAAACTTCCTTGGTTTACTTCTGATTTTAACTATTTCCGGTATACTTGTGATAAGTGAACTCGAAATAATCCTTTTAAAATACAGAGAAAAGGTCACTTCCCGTGTTGTGCTTTTCGCCATTATGATATCCAACAGTTTATATCATAACTGTTGCTTGAGAAGAAAGAGAGAAAGACAGAGTGAGAAGAAAAGAACGAAACGAATTTGCGTTTCATCAATAAAATCCAAGTGTTTGGTTTGTTTGCTTAGACAACAACCAGTGGATAAGCATCTCCATGGACAACAAATATCTATAATGGGAAGGGATATGATGAATATTCAATTACATTCACTTTGCAAACGATAGTAAATGAACTACGATGAGTGTTCCTATAGTATATTCGTTGAATATGGCAAATGACATCAAGTTAATGATCCTCAGTCATATCGCGTTCCAGTTTTTTGCTGAATCATTAGTATGCTTCTTTTTTTTTTTTAATGGCTACAGAATTGAATATTTGCATTACGCAAGCCACGGTTCGATTCATGTCAAAAGTGGATGAATTTCTTAGGATTATTATTTTTTTAAATGTGTGCTGATAACGAGTAGGACTCTCTTAACAGGTGTCAACAAAAAATATACAGTATATAAATAAAAAAATATTTTATTAGTAAAAAATATGGTTATTAGCCTGAATTAGCTGAGTTAATTCTCAACTTAACTTCTATTTTTTATTAATAGATCCGTAGATGACTTAGCAGCCGAAAAAGAATAATGTATAGAACATCCAGGAACTGGATGCTTTGTACACGTATCGTATAAAATATTTCACTGATGATTAACAAGTTTAAGAACAGATAAAACGTTTACTCGTGGAAACGATGATATTTTTCCATCTACTCATGTCCACCTGTCTTTATTAACTCCAGATAATTACAATAAGTTATACGAAATAGAGAATTCTATCTTGAATGATAAGTAAGTGAATATAATTGCTTTGAATGTTTTTTTTGAAACAGTATGTTTTCTAGTGTATTTTATTGCGTTAAACACATGTATTCAAACGTATGAAATGAAAATGCACTGAAAACAATCATGTTTGTGTAAAATATCTTTTTGAAGACCTTACCGCCATAAATACTCAAAAAGATTCAGTTTTGATGAATAAAAAGTACACGAGTCAAACTTGGTTAATTATTCATACTTTTTATTAACTGCGTAGATAATTACTTACAAAAGAGTGAAATTTATCACAAATACAGAAACGTACGTAATTGACTTTCATATGGAGGGTATGGGAGTTGATGTGTGTTTGTGAGTACGAACTTCAACACCAACCACCACCAAATGCTTTTTTTTAAGAAACTACACTATGCTGTAAGTTAGCAAATGCAGCGAACGTGTGATACACTTTGTGATTAAACAGTACATAAATGGAAGAAGCTGCGATTCAAATGATTCTAATTGTGTATAGTACTGATATTGGACGCCGTTTTAATCGACCGACTTCAGGCATGCTTTATGGTAGAATAATAATAATAATAATAATAATAATAATAATAATAATAATAATTTTATGTACATTACATTCATGAAATGAACACGATTGCCATTCTGCAGTGTCTTCTTCATTTGGCAGTTTATGGAAAAATAATCGGAAAAATGAACTAGGCTAGAACTGTATATAGTATGAAATTCTTCTGTTTATTCTTAAATCACAAAGAATCTAAAAGATGCTTATACTATTTATTTCATGACTTTTTATAAGTGTGAATCCTCGATAGCTCAGTCACTAACCGCTGTTCTCTTTGGTTTAAATGATGAATTCGAATCCAGCTTAGATCACAGTAAACTTTATAACGTTTCAGTAATCGAAGGAGAGTCAGCCGGATTCAATACTTAGGTGGTTGATTTTAATCACCACCAACTGATCAACATAACAGGCTAGGTAAATAGAATTAACATGTTATGCGATCATCAATTACATGAGGCTAAGTTGCTTCACTCTGATATATGAGTATAACACGATTAAAAAGGAAGTGAAATCGTAATATTTGGGAAAAGGCAAATTTTATTCATTAATTGACTTGAGATTCAAAGTATATATGATGAGCATCTTGAGTTCTGAAAACTTTCTTAGAAAAAAAAAAATTAATGATCGCTACTTTACAGACGAATTCATATTTAGAAAAGCTATATAAGTAAAGTGGTTAATTAGATCCAGCATTATTTCAAGGCGAATGTTGAAACTGTGAACGTTTCGTAAAAATAAATTGACCAGAGACCTTACGGAAATACACTCACCGACATTCGCGAGTTGCCTTAGCGAGGACTACTTAGAAAACATAGGCGCCGCCCAAGCGTCTATATATTTGCTTTCTATTAGTCCATTTTGATAAAGTTTCATTGGACTAACAACTGCTTCGAACTGTTGGTTCTCCTCAGAGACTAGGCAGAAACCTTAAGAGAGCAAAATCTCTCGGACTAAGCGAAAGTATTTGGTGCGTAAAAGTATTTACTAAAATAAAGGGCCAAAAGGGTATAGTTCGGCGATACGAAAAATACACCTCTCCGACATTTTAAGTTCCTTAGTAATGAACGAGAATTTTTGCTCTGTTAAGGTTTCTTCCGGGTATGGCTCCCGCTGAGTGAGCTTAAGGGTTCGGGAGAGTTTTGCTTTGAGAGAGCAATTTGAGTCTTCGGAGTAGGTGTCTTCCGGTGTGACCTCCATCGGGGCTTGTCGGTGGATGCCTTTTCCCTGGAATATGAGCGGTTCTGCTCAGTGGTCGGGTGAACCTGTCATTGAGTGAAACCAACGATGAATTGGACGATCTTTCGGTCACTCGTGGGGAGTGGTCTGGGGCATCGCCTAATTTTTAGAGAGGTGCTTTACTTATATAGTGCCTGGTCTCTGAGGAGAACCAACCATTTCGAAACAGCTGTCAAATCAGTGAAACCTTATCGAAATGGACCAATAAAAGGCGAATATATGGACGCTTGGGCGGCTCCTATGTTCTAAGTATCTCCACTAATATCCACTTTACTTTTATAATTTTGCATCGCCTAAATGAAGCCTTTTGTCCCTTTATTTTAGTAAATTTAGAAAAACGTTTCTTTTCGGGTTTTTCCTTCAGGAATATATGCAAAAGCAGAAAGCAAATCATAGCTCCCTATAAATACAGCTACAAGTAAAACTCCAAGAAGAAATATTTCAAAGAGAGGGTTTCTCTCTCTCTCTCTCTCTCTCTCTCTCTCTCTCTCTCTCTCTCTCTCTTTCAAGAATTTAGCTTTAATAGTTTAATCAAAATATTAAAATAATCAATCAATTTAAAATAAACGAACATGATTGGCATTTCCATCATTGAAAAATATATAATCTAAATGCAGTATTTACATAAATTACATAAATATACATGCAAAAACTTCTATCATTTTTTTCCCTGTTTTTCATAAACTGTATTATTTCTATTGATAAGGGTGTATGTAAATAGATTTATGTAAAGTACATAATTATAGATAATCTATATTACCGTGCCTGAAATGAGCAACCCCCCAAAAAAGTTTTAAAGCATTCGTGCTTCTATATCAAGGTGGAATACCATTTAATACTTCATCACTACAAGCGTTTATTTTTGTCTGTAAATTGTCCTTGGAAAAAACAAAAAGCTGAAATTTGTATATTTTTCAATAATCGAATTGCACTTCAAGAACGCTATTATTAAAATTTGTTGCAATATTAAAAAATAAAGTCATTAAGAATTGTTTGATGTTGAAATACTTATTTGAATATTTCACCTTTATCATGCTTCCATAAAGCACGCGAAGTGAAATATCTTTTAGTTGTTAGTTGGCGTGAAATAATGAACGTGTCTTTAAACACGATATAGTCTCTATGAAGTAAGCGACTTGATACAGAGTATACATACAATTGTAGTCATGGTTATATTGTATCACTAAAATCTATCAGAGTTACAATGCATCGCTAGCTCTTAAAACGGAGTAATCCTCTAACCGGCCACTGAATTACAAACTTATTTTACGTTATTAATTATATGAAGAGCCAAAGGCTTCAATTCGGCGACATGAACTTATTTAAGTTCAGGGATATGACATCCCATATTGTTTCATAGCCGAATAAGAAACTCAAAGAGTTTCATGCCGAATATAGAAACTATATAAAGTTCGGCGAGTACAAGCGTAAGCAAATATCCGGATAGTTCAACATCTGTCCCATTTGGTAGTGCTACACTGAAGCAACTCATAGTAAGGGTGGGGCAAGATCCGATCACTATTCTTGGTATTTACCCGTAATGTGAAACCCAGCTCCTAGGAGCTGTATTACTGTTCTACATTATGAGAGAAGGTCACTACCCAAACCGGTTTCAACTTTTATTGAGATCTCATCAGTGAGTAGGTAGACCTAGTCAACCAAGTTTGTAGCAAACAGAACTTACATACCCTACTATGAGAATAGCCTAAAAGGTGTCCTAATAAATTATTAATTATATGAAGAGCCAAAGGTTTCAATTCGGCGACATGAACTTATTTAAGTTACGTTTTACGTATTGGTATGCGACTATCACTACCAATCCTCTTAAAATTTCCTGCGCATAGTTCGGTGAGATATGGTTCGGGAACAGCCTTCATGCTTCGATCCATTGCTGCACACAGGAAATTCTGTTTGCCTGTACGGGCATTCTCAGTGCATGGCGATCTCGTTCATGGCAGAGTGTCTTTGGATCACAATTAGGCTTCTAAGGCAAGCAGTTATTATTATTTTTTTTTCATAAATCGTAATCCACCCAGAAGAGCACCCACAATAAGTCCTTTATCGAACTCCGAAAGATCGTTTGTTTTATTCCATTATGATCTACACTATGGACGATTACGAACCAGCAGCATTCTGAAATAGCTGAATGAAAGACATGGTGACGCACGTGTCAAGTATTTTGCATATACTGCGTAAGTGACGTTTAATATCTGCTTAAAGGTTTCTAATTTAGTGTCCAGTATGTGTATTATAACAGTAGTTACCCTAAACATCAGGCTATAATTTCAATGAAGTTACAGGCCTAAAGTTTTCCGGTTCACATTTTAAACTGCTTCGATTTTGGTAACATTTGCTTTTTTTTTTTCCAGTGCTCTTTTTAAACTAAAATTATCCCTTAATTTAACGAATCTTCCATTATCAACAGGCAGGTCGGACACACACACACACACACACACACACACACACACACACACACACACACACACACACACACACACACACACACACACACACTGGTAAATCCATTTGATTTGAGAAGTGTGTTTCATCCTCTACCCTAGCTTTCCAATGGTCTAGACACTGACAACTACACACACACACTTCGCAAACCGAATCCGCGCATGATTTAGGGGCGATTTTTGACTTGAGCGTATGATCAGTATTTCCATAAGAAACCAAGTCCTTTCTTCTTTGAAAATATTAAAATTGTAGTTCGATAGGAACAACAGGCTTCCACTTTGCAGTTCTTCCATTACTTCTAAATAACATCAAACAAAAGTGTGTAAAAGAATATGAGGCCAACACTTTTCATTTAGCATAAAAAGAACATTTTCACAGATATTCGGCTTTTAGTGTATTTATTAATTTTTAATTAATAAGGCAACACAAAAATGTATTTCCTTAATCCAAATTGAAGCCTTTTAGCCTCTTTTTTGGCATTTTATGATTTACGTTTTCTTGTGTCCTGGAATGTTCAGTCGCTTTTAAAAGGCAAACACCTTGTTTACTATGGCTGTGAAAGAATAATACGTTTTTATTATATTTTATTTAATTAAATATTGCAATAGTAATTATAATCTATTCTGGTAAAAATACGTACATTTGTAACAATGAAGAGTTTAATAAAAGAAAACATAATGTTTACATATTTCTTATAAAATTTACTTTACAAAATACCTTTTCATAATATACAGGATTACTTAAAAGAAGTTTTTATATATACAAGTATAACTTTACAAGTGCAAAAAACAGAAGTTAACTGCATTCGATATTTAGTGAATTTCTCCTTTACTTGTAATTAATTCTCTCAGATAGGTATCGAGTAATGTTGGTAAAAACATTTCTTTAACTTCCTTTATAGGCAATTTCAGTGAAATATTCAGAATTGAAATATTGCCATATAATCAATCAAATAGATTCTTTATACCTAATGTTTCATGCCAGGTTTTACTAATATTTAATGGAATTAACCGAGGGAAAGTGTCCTCTCATACGCTTCGCAAAAGTCACATATTTACTTAGTCACACTGTTTTTATAATTTTTAGTTATAATGTTTATAATTTAACAGCGCATAGGTTAACAATTCATTAATTAAGGATCTCTGCATTAGACACTAAACATGCAATATTTTAAATTTAATAACCTTCCAAAACAGAGTAGAGGTCGTGCGTGATGCGAGAATCATCCACTTCTTTTCGTGAAGAAAATTATTTAATAGAAACAAAATTTTTCTGTCCACTGATACATCTAATCAAAATATCGCTTTTTATCTGCATCTCATCGACCTTATCAGCCATTGTCAGGTTAACACTCTGAACCAAACGAAGCAGTTGATAGAGATAAAGCTCACTTATTTAAACGTATTTTATATCCATAAGATGATTCCATAATGCTAATATGTTAAGCATTAATTAAACGCAAACCATTCAGTCATAGCCTTTATCTAGGTTTATCAAATCATATATTGTGCGGTGTGGTCAATTCTACTTACATTACAAACCGGTTGTTACTTTGCGTGTTTTCGATTGTTTCTTTAAAATATGTACAATGCCCCATGATACCACAGAAAAAAAAAACAAACTGAGTTTCAATGAAAACACTTTTTTCTTGCTGATGTAATATTTTATAAATATTACCTGAACTTCCAAAAATCAGTGTGTGCTTCATGTCAAATCCACAGAATAACTGAATCAAGCGCGAACGAAAATCTTTTGAATGTTTACTTCCAATAAGAATGATGACATCCTCAACAATATTAATGAATGCAAAATCACTGACCTTATTATAGATAAGCTTATTATAAACAACACATTTGAACTCACACAGGACAACAGTGCCCTCGTATTTTGAAGCGGCATTTTCAAATGATCTAAATTCGATCTTTAGAATGAGAGGAACATTTAAAAAAGACAAGTCTCCTTATATACAATCAAAGAGCTGTACAAGCTGATTCAGAGCATGCTTTTTCTCACATCAAATAAATAAATAAATAAATAAAGAAGAAAAGAATAAACTTATCTCGATGAGTGTCGGCAATATAGTTTACTGCTACAATGACCTACATGCTAAACGATGATGTCTATATATTTCAAGTATGCTGTTATATTCAGGAAACAGGATGATTACTATTTGAATCTGCACAAGGAGTAGATCCTAATATTCAAAAATTCAAATTCAAAGATTCAGATTCTTCTATCTCAAATAAGTTGAGATAGAAAATGTATTTGAACACTTTTTTTTGCCAAAATGTAACAAAAATAAAATTTCGCAAACACTTTCATATAAAATATTAAACTTTTGAATCTCTTAAATCAGAAAACAAAATACTTCAATTATCGTAGTAATAGTTTTGACATGTCTTATTATCTAAATAAATATGCTTAATATACTTAAATATAAAGATGCAATAGGCTCTTTATATTTAAAGCGATATAACATTATTTAAATAAGGGGATATTAAATCCCACAATATGGGATTTAATATCCCCTTAATTTAAATAATGCTTAATATAGTTTTTTACTAGGACGTGGCATGATTTGCACTCTCCGCACTTTTCCTGTTTTTTTAGATTTCTGGAATCGCATCTTGAAAACAAAAATCAGAAGCAACAAAATCATTTCGAGAAAGTCGAACACCGCCAGCAGAGATATTCCCAGCCATATTCCAATATATCCACCTATGTAGCTGAAGACTTCGAAATCCTGAAAAGAATTAAAAAAAAGTTTAATGAGGGAAATACGAGTACATGTATGTTCATAGAATTAAAATAGGATTCTGGAATACAGTTAGTTTGCCAAAATGAAGAGCGAAGAGACTTCACTTAGGCGATGCAAAATTATACAAATTAAGTGGATATTGAATCTAACATTATTTCAAAGCCGAATAAATAGAAACTTCAAGAGTTTCGTGCAGAATATAGAAACTATAAAAGTTTCGGTAGATCAAAGCGTAAGCAATATTTCAGGACATATGCACCTCCTGGCAAAGCTGGAGTAAGTTCCGATCACTTTCCTTAGTATTCTTCATAATGAAAAGCACATCTCTTCGCGGACATGTATGATGCAATGCATTATGGGAAGAGGTCATTACCCAGACCGGTTTCGTCATTTATTGAGTGTTTAAGTACAGGTCAGGTCAAGCTCCAAAAACTAGTGCGATCCCCCAGATCTCCCAACAATGAGCGACCCGAAGGATCGAAAAACTCAGCGTTGTTCCCCTCAGTAACAGGCTCGTTCTGCCGCTGAGAAGAACCCTCAGCGTTGGCTGTTCCCCGTGGCAGGCTCACCCCACCACAGCAGACCGCTCATGTTTCATCTGGGGGAACGGCAACAGTGTCTCAGTTACCTTCATGGGCTACACCTTCATGGACATTACCCCCCCACCGCAGGACCTGGGTGACAGCAACAACCGAGCTTCAGTTAAAACTTCATGGGCTACAGCATTACCATTCATCACAAACTTCCAACCGGTTTCGGGTGAGGAAGTAAGGATGCCATCATCGGCCTATTGAAAATAAATGGGATCAGAGTGCCCTCGCCCCGAAGAGAAGAAAAAGAAAATGACACAGAGGTTGAGGTGGGGTGCTGGAGAGGAGGAGAGAGGGAAGAAGCAGAGGAAAGGGAATACGATGGGAAGGGCGGGCGGGGAGGTGGGGAGGTGGGGGAATAGGGAAGAAGAAGAAAAATAGGCCTCAGAAAAGATCAAACAGACCACGGAGATAACCGGTGCCCAGGTGATCCTCTCCTTCAGGGCAGACCGCCTCGAGCAGGCCTGAGCTGCCTGTGTTCTATTTCCCAGTTATCCCCTTGGGAGACCAAGGAACAAAGTAAACCTCATAAGTGGACGCAAAGGCCAGAAACATGGCTAGAAGTGGAGATGCTGCTGCAGATGGAGATGTTAAAGCAGCAGCAAACAGAACGTGATGGTATTATTTCTGTTAGTACACAGGATAGGAGATGTACACCAGTGGATATTAAATCTGGTATCATCCAAAACCTCTCTCTCTCTCTTTCTCTCTCTCTCTAGATGTAAGAACCTCCTCAGAGAGCTATAAGACATATAGAAGACGACTAGAGAGGGTTGCAACAGACTGGGAGGATTAGCATTGTTAGGGAGTTTCTTCCTTACCTTCCAGGTGGTATTTAATCTCATTAATGATAAATACCAGTAACTTCTGCTTGTTGGTGGCTGGTGGGACAAACTGCAGGTGGATGATTTGTTCCTGCAGAAGAAGGGGGATGTGGAGCATGTTGCTTAATCTCCTACAGGTGTTGTTGAATAGAAGACACTCGTAAACGGCGTGCTCTACGTTGTCCAAGCCCCGGCGGAAGTTACAGAAGGGGTTCCTGGTGTTGTGGAACCTCCAGATGTTAAGGTTAACTGGAAGGTGGCCGTAGGCTATCCTCCAAGCCAGGTCCTTTCTCGAAGGGTAGCCTCAATATTCGGAGAGGTGGCAGAAGAGGATGCTGTTGTCAATTCCTAGATCCGGAACGTCGTTACGGAGGATGTTCAAGAAGTGTTCGTACCAGATCATTGCTGTTCCGGATCCAGGCGGTGTTAACACCCGACGAGCGGAGTTATTGTACTAGCTGGCAAAGTCTGTTGTAGTCTTCAGGGACAATATCTGCCTTGGGACCTTGGTGGACCGTGATCATAAACAGGGGAAACTTGAAACCTAAGAAATGCCACACAGGATAGCTACCAGGATGGTTGTTTTGCTAACCATCCTTGCAGTTATCCGTGGAGAGCAGTAATGGAATCCCTCTAATGGCACACCATTTGTAAATTGCCCATAGGTTGTCCTCTTAGTCTGATGTTTTTCGCGCTAGCCCTCGAGCCATTCCTATGGGCAATTAACAACATTTGACCCCATTCTGTTGTTGATGAGGTCAGATAAATGTCCGTTGGTGAAGAGGCGGGTGGAGCTGTTGCTGTAGCCCCCTCTAATGATGGAAAGTAGTCCACTGCTGACCCCAACTTTCTGCAGGATGTGGAACAGAAAGGAGTGCCTCACGCTGTCGAATGCTCTGTTGAGATCGATGGATAACAATGCCATGGAAAACGTTTTGATGTTAACCAGATGGAGCAGTTCTCGGATGAGGATGAAATTGAACTCCTTCAATCGGCCAGGAACACCATACTCCTGTGTGTCCTTGATGACAAACTTCATCACGATCTTCAGTCTGTCGTTTAGAAAACGGGTAAGGATCTTGTTATCCGTGTTCGATAGACTGATGGATGTCCAGTTTTTGATGTTGGCTGAGTTTCTGTTGGGTTTCGGTATGAAGACAGTGTGGCATTCACATAATGCTCGCGGCACGTTTCTGATGTTAAGGAAGTTGTTTTAGAATGCCACGAGAATGGGCTGGATGAAATCCCAGGCCTCACGTTAGAGTTCTGTTCCTAGTCCATCTGGCCCATGCGCTTTATTCGTTCGGGATTGTTTGAAGGCTGATATTACTTCGGCCGCTGTAATTGGCGCATCCAGCCCTGCTTGGATGTGCGAAGGGAAAGGATCAATGTTTCAACAGGAGTAATCCTGGGAGGCACTGTTGTTTTCATGTAACCCCAGAAGGCGTTCAGGACGTCAGGTGTTGTGGTATGTGTGTATGTACACCCTCCTTAACTGATGGTGGTGATGATGGTTCGCTCCTGTCGAAAATCGACATAACGCCTGTTGTAGAAAACAGCCGATTGCCTGTCTTCCGAACGAAGATAGAGTCTGATTTTCATGTTCTTTTCTTCCACCTGTTTCTGTCTCTCCATTTGATGTCGAGAATAATGTCACAGATGGCATTGTGAGATGGAAAGTCTTGGCGGTGGCTGGCCAAAAACCAGCTTCGCTCCTTGTAGAGATCACGGAGACGAGATCTTCGATGGAAGGTACGTTCTTAGCCCCATTTCATCATAGGTTATTTAATGGAGTGTTTGAGTTGTGCCCACTGTCCCAGTCCCAGCCAGCAGTGCTCCAGGTGGAGCACAATTGATGAAGCTTGGTCGAGAACAGGGAATGGAAGTCTGGTGGTAACTTCCTGGGGCCTGGACTAATTTCTATTGTTTGTAGACGTTGGTACGTGAGCACAACTAATTTATGATCGGAGATGGAGGAACGGATGTTAACGTGCCTTATTGCCTCGATTCTGGAAACAAGGGATAGTGACAGATAAAAGAATCGGCACAAGGCTCGACCTACGGTCGAGCCTTGTGCCGATTCCCCAGCTTGTCCACGTGTAATCCCGACAGTAGGGGTTGTGAGCCCTCCACAACCTCCACATACAAGTAGGTATAAAGCGACTGGAAGAATGTTGATCTTCATGGTGGATTTACCTGGGCGTAGATGTTGATGAACCTAGAGGTACAGCCCCGGTAATTCCAGTCGATGGCGAGAAAATCCCTTCTGCGTCCCTCTGGATGTTATGAAGACTCCGAGGAGGTGGGCTAGCATAAGTACCCCCCCGTACTGTGTCTATCGCTGAAGCTCCAGAACGATGTTAAGGGGTATGTTTGGCTCAGTTCCTGCATATCCCTGTAAAAAAAGTGGGTTTCTTGCAGGAACAAGAGCCGGTTTTTAAAAGCTAGCATTAGCTTCCACACTTCCTCTTGTTTAGATGGTGAACGGAGTCCTCTGATGTTGAGTGAGGCAATACAGAAGGGGGGGACAGCATTATGAAGCTTTATGATGTTATATCCGGCCTAAGTCCTTAATTTGCAAGATGTAGTTCTTTTCTTAGGTGGTTCCTTGGGGGGGGTTGTTGTTGTTGTTGTTCTCCCTCCTCTATATCTTCATTTCTTGTGCAGGGGCGCTGGCTACTGCAAGGGAGGTCTTGGGGACATCGACAGATTAAGCTTCCTTTGATGTTGTTGAGGGGGGTAGTAACTGGTGGAATGCTAACCTTGTCTTCATCTGTACCATCAGTTGTTGGCCGTCATCCCAACGATGGTGAGATCACAGAGCGCTTCCCCATGGAGTAATTAGAAGCTGGAGACGACGTGCTCATTCAGACATTGAGCAAGTGGGGGAAAATGAGCAACTAAAAGAAGAGCGTCTCCAAGGATGACCCAGCTTGGTACTCCGGAGAAGTGACTTTTACTATGGACATGTGACAACCAGTGCCCAACCTCGTCATCATTGGCACGTCCCGTGTCATGGTAAATTATCCCGGAGTGCAAAGGCACTGTTTGCGGTGCGGCTCGGTAGAACATCTGGGCAGTGATTGCCCCCGAGCCAAATCCTTCAACTGCGTCGGCGTGGGCCACATCTCCAGCCAGTGCCCTCCCCCCCCTGCCGAAAGTGGCTCCAGCATGGAGCATAATATAACATCATTCCTCTGCACACATTTACAGAGCGGGCAGGGACGCCTATTGAACCACTTAGCCCGCGACCTGCAACAGACGCCGCAGAATTTCCAGAACTTGCCAACACCAGCGGAGAAAAAACCATTTCACAGGTCGTCCTGGGAAAAATCAAAAAGCGTCCAACAACAACAACAGAAGAAACTGTCCTCCCCCCCAAGCAACAACATCCGCTGAGGAAACAGTTTCCTCCACAGTTAGTTCCACTTTACCACCACCAGCGATGGAAGAAAAGCCTACAACTGAGGGTACAGATGAAGAGAAGGTTAGCGTTCCACCAACTACCCCAAGCTTATATTATTATTTAATTATTATTATTATTTTAGTTATTATTTAATTATTATTATTATTTTAGTTATTATTTATTAATAATTATTTTTTTCTCAGTTCACACAGCATTTTCCTGTTCAACATCTGGAATCCATCAGATTCGGTATGTAAGTACTATTTTATGAGAAGAGCCCATTTCATAGCACAATATTATACGCAGTTAAAAGGAGGTGATAAAATAAAGAGTTACTGTTTTAACAGCTTATATCTGTTACAACTCAGTACGTAAAATGTTTACCTGTTAACATTTCTCAGTGTATCACATAATTTGTGCACGCTATACTTGTTTTGTTTCATTTTTGAGAATAATCCTGTATTTTTATCAAACATCTTAGCCGCAATCAGTACCAATTGAAACGCTGTTTGTCATTTTGAATCAGCACTTAAGAAATAATCCCACAATGCTGAAAAAATTAAATTAATTGCCAGTATAGAGCTTTTCAATTCGAAATTAAAATTCTTGTTTAATCTACGCACGTAAGTAAGATAATAAAAAGGTCTTATCAACAGTATATGTCGATTTGTCTAAATAAAGAGCATAAATTTGTATTTTGTTATTATTATCATTATTTTAAAATTGTTCACGAACCTTCCTATTTACAATTATGCGATTCTAAATGGTTTAAGAGAAATATTGTGCGACATGGATCCAACACGAAAAGCATAATGATTTTTTTTATTTAGCAATGCAAAGTAAAATAAATAAATAAATAAATAAATAAAAATTGAAACTGATTATGGCAATCAAAATTATTTAATAAATAAATGTTACAATTGCAAGTATTTAAAATGGTTATAAAAACGAGTAAGTACTTAAAATTAATTATTGACGTGATGTTCATTGGAAATAAATTCATGTGGTAGACAGTGCTCTCACACAAGGAGGTCATAATGTGACTTAATTTCTACTAATTACAGTAACTTATAATTTTGCCGATTTAAATAACGGTTTTGAATTAATATTAAATAGAAATTTGGAAACATTGAAGTGGAAAAGGATGCAGGTAGATAGTCTTATAGAAAAATATCAGAGGACCATTACTACAAATTATTTTACTTATTCGCTTAAAACCACCATGAGATAAGCATACATTTAATTTGGTAGAAATAATATCGAGTTGGAAAAATTTCTTATGCTTTACTTCAAGTAGTTATGCTAGAGGTTTACTGGAAATGATGCACGTAATTTTACATAATTACACGTTTCGAATTATTCTCTGTGAATATAGCCGTAAATGATATTTCAGCAAACAAAATATGCAATTATAAACCTAAATGAACACTCCAGAATCCACTTCTGCAAATAAACAAAAACCAATAACATCGTTATCCTTATCTTATCTCTATTACCCAGAATTCCACACTCGAACCAAGACACAACGCGACGTCAGAGATGGATGGGTTCCCAGGATATACCACGGATTCCATACTCTAACCATCATCAGCTCAATGGCGTCACTTATCCTTATCTTATCTCTAACCATCACCCAGAATTCCATACGCGAACCAAAAGAATGACATCACTTATCTAATCACCCAATGACGTCACTGATCTAATCAGCCAATGATGTCACTTCTCCTTATATTATCTACATCTTGATCTGGTTCATAGTGACCTCTCCCCAACTACTTGGGCGGGGGATGATTAGTTTAATAAGTGGTTTACGAAATGTTTTCAGGAAAGCATTTTTTCGCTTCATCAAATCAATGGGCTGTAAATTCCTGCAATAGCAAAAATAAAAAAGTTGCAAATTTTGTGATACTTTCAGCAGGGAGGTTTCGCACCATTTCTGCTCGAGCCAGGTTTTGCACTTAGTGTAGTAATGATTTAAAATTAATTTTTGATTTTCTTCTAAATTATCAGATTCCTCTAACCTTTTTTATTCAGTGAAGAGAGACGACAAAGTGCCTTTATTAATTATGTTACCATTTACAACATTAGTAATAATATATATGCATTTCATCTTATAATAAAACTGTAAACTAAAGTGAACAACAAAGTTATTTGAATAAATTCATATAGTTTACCTCATACTTAGGTCTATATGTATAGACAGTCTCTTCTGTTCCTTTAAGAATAATATTTATTTGCATATCGACGCATCTGTACTTGAAACAAAACAAGAAAAAAACTTGCATTTTAAACAAGACAAGCGACTGATTTAATACTAGTGATTCAGAATTAATTTATTCTAAAATATGAAAGAAGAATCATTTAAGTAATAGAAATTAAAACTCTATTAATATTAAACGCGTTGTGGCGTTAAGAGTGATAATATAGGAAAAAGGTTTTGTATGATAATAACAGCAAATGAATGGCTTTAATCTTAATATCATTAGAGGACTTATCGTGATAAGTTGTGAATTCTGCCAAAGAGAGGCTAAACATAGAATTTTCGAAAACATCCATGCAACAATGATACTTAAACCCAAAGTCCTTTTTTTTTGATAGAATTAAGATATATATTTTCAAGACCTATATATTTAAGTAGCATTTGTTACCGAGTAAAGAAATCATGAATTATCACGCTGTCAGTGTGAAAACCGTACTAGAAATAAAAAAAGAAATAGAATGTGCATTTAAACAACACTTAAATGATGCGATATCAAAGTGTGTATGAGAGTTCGAAGAATAAATAAGAAAGGAGTCAAATGGAAGTATAATCTTATTAATCAAGAGATTCGTAAGTAAAAATGGTGTGGAAGGAATACTGTGTCCATAAGGATGATATGCTTTACGAAAATTATAAGCTGTGGGCTAGAATAGTCACAACTGTTGTACGGAAAGCAAAGTCTGAGTATGAAAAGAAACTGGCTCTGCTTGCTAAAGACAACCCACAAGAATTTTAGCTTTATGCTGCAAGTAAAAGAAAGAATGAATATGAAAGAATAACTCTTCTAAATGCAGATGGCATGACGGTTACAGATGAAGAAGAGGTTGTTCAACTAATGAGTGCCCATTTTTTAAAATCTATCAACCTGGTGTACGCAATATTGAACTCATCGATACCTCTTCACTGGATGAGGAGGAGGTATCAGAGCTGTTGCACAAACTGAATAAGAATTCAGCAATAGGGACTGATTGGATATCAACACGTGTGCTAAAAGAGTGTTCAGCTGAACTGGATATTACTTTCACCAGGTTGTTTAATATCGGTCTCAGAACAGAGAATATTCTGCAGGAATGGAAGGAATGTTTGGTAATTCCATTGCACAGGGGTGGTGCAAAGACCAATGTATCCAACTACCGACCAATTCCTATCTCGGGAGTGGTCGGGAAGATTTTGGAAAAATTGGTTAGGGCTTGCATTCAGAAAAGGGTTGACGGTGAATGAGCAATGAGCATCATGGGTTTACTAAGGGAAGGTCATGTTTTAGCAACTTGCTCACATTCTGTAACAATATTACCATTGAACCAGATAAGGGGAATGGGTACATCATGATACCTTTGGACTTTACTAACGCTTTTGACAGAATACAGCATGGTAGACGTTGCATAAAATGGAGAATATGGGTTTGGATTATAGAATATTAACGTGGATAGAAGGATAGCTGACTGACGGATATCCAAAAGTGGTATATGGGGGATGTGAGCCTGCAAGATTTAAGGTAACCAGTAGTGTACCACAGGGATCAGTGCTTGGTACACTGTTATTCAACCTATATATTAATGATATTGGTAAAAATTTGACAAGCGGGATACAGCTGTTTACTAGTGAGGCAAAGATACGTAGGGTAATTAGGAATGCTGATGATATGCAGTACTTGCAGAATGATTTGAATTGACTGAAATTCTGGGCATGGGATAATGGATGTGTGAAGTCATTCTCTTAGGCGTGATTAGATATCCAAAGTCGTATTATATAGGTGAGTATGCTTTAATGAATTGATGAGACTAGGGACCTTGGAGTGTTACAGATAGGAAGTTGAAGTTCAGTGGCCATGTTAGCAAAGATCACAAATACAACTCAAAAGATAATTGGAAGGATGAAACGTTCACATGTAAAGAAAAGGATGCCATTTTGCCTCTTTCTAAGTCTTGATAAGACCTCAGAATAAGGTAACCAGTTGGACGATTGTGCGCAGGTCTGGTCTCCTGGTTGCCGTTGTGATTCTGATATATTGGAGAGA
Source organism: Typopeltis vanoorti (assembly GCF_054136105.1). NCBI lineage: Eukaryota > Metazoa > Arthropoda > Arachnida > Uropygi > Thelyphonidae > Typopeltis > Typopeltis vanoorti. Next base: position 85,367,374 of record NC_143550.1, read on the forward strand.
GTGCAAAGGAGAGCGTTTAAAATGATATCAGGATTATAGAATACTGAGTATGAAGACAGATTGCGAATATGTAGACTGCAGCCAGTAGCAAACAGGAGAAGGAGGAATGATGCGACTGGGAATTACAAACTTCTGAAAGATCATACAGGATTTCAATTGATAGAATATTTTATTTCATAATGGTTGGAGAAAGGACAAGATGGCATCCTTGGAAGCTGAGAATGAATACCGCTAAGAAAAGGGAGTGAGGGCTAAAATTTTCTCTCATAGCGGGTGCGTGATTGGAATGGATTGCCGTTGGATGTTGTGAGTGCAAGCAGCGTGAATGAATTCAAGAATAAGTATGATATCTGGTGCGTGTAGTATGTGGCCAACCTCGATGAGTCCCTGACTCCTTTGAGGTCTATCTTAATAATAATAATAATAATAATAATAATAATAATAATAATAATAATAATAATAATAATATTTTTATAATATTATCATAACTTATACAGGAATTTTCAGTTATAGTTCTTGAAAGAATTCTGTTTGAGAAACTAATTTTATTCAGGTACTTATTTGCTTTCACAAAATCTTTAATAGGAAAAAATCCTGAAAAACTGCCCTTAAATGTGTATTTTTACCATTCTCTGTTTATCGGATTTGGCACATTTTTGATTTCTAAAATGGATATTTCAGTAATAAAGTTAGTTATGAAACCTTCTTTCTACGACTCTCCAGTTATTTTACTGCTTCTTTTGTTTCTGTTTTCCCCTTCTTTCTTCAATATCAAACTGATCTCTTATCTTATTAAGTGCCTTCAGTGTATCTGAAAGGATGATAACTGCATTAAAAATGAAAAGAAAAGCTTGATTAAAATCTCATAAAGTACCTGATGAGCTATTATAAGAATTTTACAGTTCCGAGTGAAGTAGTTAGCCAACAAGTAAGCTGTCTAAAGAAGGCATGAAATGAGATGTAATATATGTGTTTCTTATGTGATTCGTAATATTAATAATAAAAACAAATCTCGCTATTGTATGGGGCAGAAAACGTCTGAATTAAATATTTCAGCTCTTGCAACATAATATAATATCTTTATTTTCATTCTTCTAAAACATTTTATTCCCTAAGGGAATAGGAATTTTAAGTCCGAATTAACATTAAATTCATTTTTATGAAAATCGTTAGCCATCACGTCTTCATCCTTAATTGAATCCTAGCTATCAATGATTTTAGAGACATCAGGTAGAAAGATAATACGGCACATAACTGCTGTAATATCGTGAGCCTAAAATCACGCATTAATGCTGTTGTTTGGAAAAGGGATTTCTCTAGTCGATTTTGTTTTTCTGAGAAGCGTTAAAATACGATTCAGGTGGGTAAAGAATCTTTCTACCAGTAATATGCTAACGCACAACCGTATAAAAGGTGACATATATATTAGGTTCAAGACTGTGTCATGAAAAGATGGTTTGTTTAATGCTTCTGTAAAATAGATGATTTTATCTGTTTTATAGAGTTTTTCATTAGAATAATTAGTGATTTTGATCTATGTTTTTATTGGTTTTAGTATATATCCTAATATACAGTATTAGTTGAGATAATGCAGTGTCAAAACAGAGCCATAAAATGACGCCAAAACCACACCAGATCAAAAGTTACGTAATGCTCTTTTGTTCTTGAGGCCAAGAGTCGAGAATAAACAGCTGATATTATTGATGTAAAGAATAAGCAGCTGATATGACCGATGCCAAGAACAATCAAAAATCCTGAACAGGACATAGCAGTATCAATGCAATTAAGGATATTAAAAATGAATTTAGAAAAGAAATCTCAAGATTTAAAAAAGTATGTATTAGAAAGTTGTCGTGAGAATTAAAAAAGAGTCGAGAAGTGTTTTTAGAGAATTATAGGAAAGACAGGAAGGATAAGATCAAAAGAAAGACAAGAAAACAATGAATTACATACTATATTATTGCGTAATGATAATCAACTAAGAAAAGTAGAATATCAAAATACGATTGAAATATGATCAATTATAAAACACTATAAATGACCACTTGGAGTAATATAGTCATAAGGGAGAGGATCAAGAATTTAACGAATGCATCAGAAAAGTAAAAAAAAAGCGTTCTCATAGATAGAAGCGATAAGAAGAAATGAAAGCAATGAATTTAAAAGAAGGGAAATAGTTACAAACGATTCACTGATCTTGCTCTGCAAAAGGAATGGCAGCAAACATGTGGAATCGTCACCTAAATATGAACATCAAGATTCTACTTTACAAAACAATCCTACCTAACTGAATGAATATTAGGGTAGGCTAGGTTAGGACCCTTTAGGAGGCAATTTTTGTAAGCGGTGTTCGCGACAGGAGAAACTGGCTGTCAAAGAGCGTCAGACCAGATCATAGTATCAGAAGGGATTTCAGATAAAGACGTCTGTTCTGTCTTCAGTTGGTGATAATGCTGAATCGAAATGGGAAGTGAAAAGTATATGAATATCGCGCTCAGGAAAGGTAGCATGCTGAATTACAAACCAGATATCAAAAACTAAGAGGAAAAAAATTCGTTTCCATTGGATCAGTTACTGAATGGGAAGGGCGTCAGCAGTGTACACGGAAGCATTAAATATACTTAAATGACACAATATCAGAATGTGTCCCTAGAGCTCGTCGAGAAATAGATGAACAGTCTTATTACGCAGAGGGTTGTCAAGAAAATGATTGAACACTGCATATTACGTCCGTTATGCATATTACAAGACGCAGGCCAGAGAAACCACAAGTATTGTACAAAAATCTGAGTATGAACTGGCTCCGCGTTATAAATGTAACAGTAACAGCTCTGCCATTAGGATGCAAATAAAAAGAAGAATTAATGTGAAAGAGTAATTCTACTGAATGCAGGTGGCACATACAGAAGAGATTGTTCACCATTAGCTCCCATTTTTCAGGTCGAGTACTAGTGGGAACCCATGGAAAATTTGAATGAATTCAATTAAGATAGTGGTGAGAGCTATATGTTTTCTCTAGAGATACGTGATTGGAAAGGCTTGCCTTTTGTAGTGATCAGTGAAGGAAATTCGAATGAACTAAAGAAAAGGTATGACAGCGTCTGTAGATAGAATGTAGCCTTCTCGACAGTCGCAGTTATAATGCTATTAATAATAATAATAACTGTACTCGTCATCACAAACCATTACTAATGTAATAGTTATAATAGTTAACATGACAGCTGGTGAAAAATTATTAACTAGTTACTATTTCTTTCGTATTCACTGATACAACTTTTAGTAATATTAGCGACAAAGTAAACAGTGACACGCACCTTTTTGTCTTGATATCTTCATATTCACATGTTTCCTGAAACATTAAAACAAATGTTATGGATAATACATTATGAATGTGTAAACCAAATGAAAATATACAAAATTATAATGACTACATATTGATAATTATATCCCGTTTAGTCCTAGATTGGTTGCGGTGCCTCGTTTGGCAATGACGATATCACGATCTCGGCAATTTTGCATTAAAATCAACTCCCGTCCCAAGCACACATGCAAAATATTCTTTTAAAATTATTTTGATTGTGAATTTATAACCCACCGTACTTTTGACCTGAATCGAAGCAGTTATTATTCCTGGAGCTCTTTGTACTAGTTCAGTACACAGGTATCTACACCGTCGGCCACCCCATATTACGCTTATTTGAAATTCGTTAATACAATCATTTTGGTACGTATTCTATTTTTAATATGTCTGATGTGTGTGTGTGTGTGTGTGTGTGTGTGTGTGTGTGTGTGTGTGTGTGTGTGTGTGTGTGTGTGTGTGTGTGTGTGTGTGTGTGTGTGTGCGTGTGTGTGTGTGTGTGTGTGTGTTATTTTATATGCTCAGGTTAAAACAGCTCATCAGAATAATACTGATGGATGTGTTTTCAGTTATTGAATGCTTGACAGAAGAAAAACGGACAAGACAAGACAATAAAAAAAGGTTGCGAGCTAATTTCCAGTGATTTCGTCAAATTTTCCAAGCAAGTAGCTTGCAGTAGAAAAAGAAGAAACTCCTTCGCAGTGTTAATGTTCAAGGATAAGACAAAAGTAATAGATCTTAAAAGAGGGAAAGAAAACCGTCAGTTCTGAGAATACTTATGACATCAAGAGAACACGTAGATTAACGAACATAATATAGAGCCTTTTGGCAACTATGGCAATAATACTCTTGATACCAGTTCATACGCAGCTAGATATGGGTTGAATTACAATTACAAATACAGTTTTTCTGACACTTAAATCTGGGTATGATAATGTAGTTGCACTGAAATGTATTCCGTATTGTACTGTATGAAATCGACTATCTTGTCATTACTCAAATGATTGTATTCATTTTGCAAATGCCTCTCAACAACTTGCCTCATTGACATTGTTTCTTGAATGTCCCATTCACGTTATTCATCTGTCTCTCTCTCTTTCTACCTAATGAATACCGCCCTATCTAATCCACCTAACTGATATAAAACATCACTGGATGCAATGCAAATAGCAAATACAAATGCAATGCACACACACACACACACACACACACACACACACACACACACACACACACACACACACACACACACACACACACACACACACACACACACACACACACACACACACACACACACACACACACACACACACACACACACACACACACACACACACACACACACACACACACAGATAGTTGCATTACTAGGAAAAACACCGTTGTAAAAAAAAGTAACAGCCAAGGTCAGCATTATTGAAACGCTAAACACCAGACAACATAAACTTGCAGAAAATGAGAATATTATCAACAATGATTTCATTCTCTCCAAATTCAACCATCGTATTTGGTCAAAGAAATTCCACATAGAATATTAAGAGATGTTTTATAATGAATCGATGAGATGATGAATTCTACAACCTTTAGTAACAATTTTAAATTTTCATGTGTTCCTTCATTTTAGTGATCTATTCATTTCTTAAAAGTTCAATTTCTTTACTTCAGTTTCTCAAATTCAATCAGAGGAGTAAAAGTTATTGGTGTTTGCTTGTTTGTTTGATCCTATCGTTTACATTTACATTATAAGATAGTTATACGATAATAAGAATAATATCAGTTATTTCTTACCAAGTGCGATTCTCTAAATTCAGTGCTGAAAGACGAAGAGCTATATAAAGGAAGGTGAAATTCAAAATTAAATTTATGCAGCAAATTTTGTATTATATCTACTTCCAAATTAATATTTATATGAGAACAATTAAAAACAATACTTGACAGTCAAATGCATTTGCGTTTAATGAACTATTTGCATCTGCTATCGAAATTATATCATAGACAAACTGCGGATGCTTACAAGTTATACGTGTGATTACCAGCAAACACTTAGAAAGAATAAAACAGCACCTCTCTCTCTCTCTCTCTCTCTCTCTCTCAACCCCTTTTCGTTTATCTATCTGTCCACATAAAGACAGTCAAGTCATCTTCTCCAGTAGAATGAAAAGAAAGTTGCATATTCTGTGTCATCTCTGAGTGTGTGGTACCAGCAGTCTTCATGGCTGTGCGGTTGGTTACAGGGTTCAGAGGCAGTGCCAAGTATGTATAAGATAATTCCTTTATTGACAGTGTAGGTCAGGTAGGTGTGCTTCAAAATACAGAATCCGATGCTCAAACTTGGAATTTGTGGAATTCTGTTGGGATCAGTAAGATGTTGTGCCACAACATCCACTGTATGTCTGCAAAAAACGTAGTTGTGGACAACATGAGAACTGCGATGCTTCCACTGCTTCCTTTAAAACTGTACTACCTTTTTGTGAAAATTTGAAAATGTCTCACCCTTTAGACTTTTCCCTGTTGCTTATGCTTTGTTTTGTTTTTATGTTAATTTAATGGTTTTATGTTATTGCGTAACATCTATTAATATGCATTTAAAGTGTAAATATATTGTTCGCTTCGAGCTAATGAAATGTATTTTTTTCTTTTTTTCCTTTCTCATCCGTCCCTTAGGACGTGTAGAGTCTCCTAATGAGGGGATTTACGGCGAATCAATGCAGCCGGCTCGTCACTCCTCTGTGGGATGCAACAGAGGAGCGATGAGACATCCGTATGACACTGGCTAACCCACCTCCACTCGAAAGAGACACCGATTGAACTACTGAGGCTATATGTATATTTTAACCAAGGTTAAATAAGATATATATATATATATATATATATATATATACACACACACACACACACACACTACCAGTGTAGTGTGTGTGTGTGTGTGTGTCTGTATTTCTATCTGTCTACTGACCGATGCACTATAATAAAACACAGACTTGAGGTGTGGCAAATGGAAAAATCTAACCGACTCCTCTATGCCTAGTCACAGGTCTGCAGAGGGAAACAAATATTTGGGAGTTATATAAGTCAAGTGAATATTAGATATTTTACTGTATTTCAAAGCCGAAGGTAGAAACTATGAAAGTTTCGTAAGGTAAATTGACCAGAGAGGTTACCGACAATGAAACCTTATCAAAATGGACCAATAAAAGGCGAATATATAGACGCTTGGGCGGCGCCTATGTCTTCTATATGATTCATTCTAAGGCAACTAGTGAATGCCGGGGAATGTATTCCCGTAATGGCACTGCTCAATTAACTTTACGAAACGCTCATAGTTTTTTCTACATTCGGCTTTCAAATAATGCTGGATCTAATATCCACTTGACTTATATAATTTTATATCGCCGAACTGACTTTTGGTTCTATATTTTAGTAAATATTTGGGAGTTTAGCTACAAAACGCACCCTCTTACGTCGATAAGAATTGGAATACACTCATTGAACGTTTCAAGCAAGTAATAGCAAAGTGGGTAGCAGTACGAGACTCTTCCTCCTCACGAGGGAGAGCAATAATTGTTAACCAAATAGCTACCAGTGTAGTGTACTTTGGCATATACTAAAGATTCTCACACCACCAGTGCAATTTATCAAATAAATATAGTCAATCATCTATAGATTCATATGGAACCAAACAAACTGGCCTTCCTACTTCAAACTAAATATTTCTCATAAAGAAGGAAGACAAAATTTGACATCCATTGACTACAAGATAACAACGTTCCGCACCCGCTTTTCCTTAATACTCTTCAACAGAAAATGGCACAGAAACGCACCATCAAATATATTTTCAGTTCCTGCCGCTAGAGGTCTCTATTTTCTCCCCAACCTAAAGAATGATAACAGTGAATCTAACAAATTGCTACAAAGATGTAATTCGAAGATGAAAGAACTTAAACTTCCGGCACACTCTCAGAGAACTCATATTCGGCAACACGATGTAGGAAACGCCATCACTTAAGAGAGAGAGAGGGAGAGAGAGAGAGAGAGAGAGAGAGAGAGAGAGAGAGAGAGAGAGAGAGAGAGAGAGAGAGAGAGAGACAGATTTTCTTTCCTCCATGGAGCTGGCGAAGCGTGAGGATCTTGGGTGATATTGTTTCTCCGAACATTATCTGTTACTTTCCAAAATTAATCACAAACTTGGAATACGAGAATCAGGCGGAGGATACACACTGTGAATTTTGCTTTACAAGTGGCTATACCTGATATCATAAAGGAAGAGGGGCTCAAACCTCTCGAGACAGAAGATCCGGTGAATATCCTGTTCATAAAAAGCAACAATGCACGTGTGAGACTAACATCTTCCAATATAAACAACGTCTATTCTATTCTAATACAACAGTGCAACCAAAGCACTTCATTGGACAATCCCGTATCCCCATAGCGAACACCACTTCACTGAGCTCTGTCATATTGCACTAGAGCAGGCGTTCCTCACCCTCTGCCCGCGGGCACCATGGCGTCCCTCGACCAATTTGTGTGTGCCCGCCGCTGTTCAACCGTGTGCAGTATACTTTGAAATAATCACGTGCATATCACGCAACAATTCATGCCACGCTATATGGCGCATGCGTTAATGACATATGACGGGTATTAAACGCATACAATGTAAAGTAGACGCGCATTCGAAGTTGTTCATTATCTGTTACTAGTTATATCCGCATAATTTTAACCGTGACTTGTATTTAAATTTTTGAAATATTTTGATTTTAATCCTAAAATAAGTGAATCAAGTAAAAGACAACGAACCTATAATTTTAACATTGACTGGGAGGAAACATATTGTGTCGTTAATTTCAAAGATAATTGTGTTTGTTTGTTGCGCAATAGTAGCGTTGCAATTCCGAAAAAACATAATGTTGAACATCACTTCCAGACAATGCATGCCACTTTTAATACGAATTATCCACTTAAATCTGAAATAAGAACGAATAAAATAAATCAACTAAAACCTGTCTGCCCAACAGACAGTTTTCACTAGACTTGTGGTAACCTCTAAAAATGCCACCATTGCTTCTTTAAAAATTTCTCACATGCTCACAAAGAAGAAAAAACCGTTCCAAGATGGCGAGTTGTTAAAAGAAGCATTTTTGACTGGTGCCGATTGTTTATTTGAAGGATGTTCTAACAAATGTGAGATTATGTCAGCAATACAAGATTTACAATTGTAAAATAACACCGTCACAAGAAGAATACATGTAATTTCAATGGACATACAAACTCAGTTAAAAAGTGACTTGGAAATATCTAACTGGTTCTCTTTACAATTTGACGAGTACGAGTCAACAGATGTATTAGACACAGCATAGTTAGCAGTTATGGTGAGAATGGTATTTAGTAACTTCACTGTTAAAGAAGATCTACTGAAAATATTACCCATGGAAGGACGAACAACGGGTGAATATATTTATAATACATTCAGAATATACGCCAAGTCGATAGATATGCCTTTGCACATGCTGTAGGCGATAACTACTGATGGGGCACCAGCAATGATTGGCAATATCAATGGATTTATTGCACTCTGCAAGAAAGATCACTCATTTCTAAACTTCATGTCCTGCCACTGCATTATCCACCAGGAAGCGTTGTGCAGTAAAATACTGCACCTTGGACATGTTACGAAAGTTGTTACAAAAATAATCAACTCCATTCGAGCAGCCCCTTTGCAGCACCGACTTTTCAAGGCTCTATTGTAAGACATTGAAGATAAAGAAGCTGATCTCATCCTGCATACTGAAGTATGTTGGCTCAGTAAAGGTAAAGTCCTCACAAGACTTTTAAGCTTAATTGAAGAAATAAAAAAACTTTACGTCAAAAATGAAACTTTTGATGAACTAAATGACTTTTGCTGGCCGTTGGATTGATATTTTCTCTAAGGCATCATGGAAAAATTGAATTCTTTAAATTTGGAGTAGCAAGGAAAATATAGACATGTCGCTAGAATGATAGGCTCTGTAAACTCATTTAAAGCAAAACTGGATTTTTGGATATCACATCTCCAGATGGGATCTCCCGTTCATTTCCCAAATATGAAAAAAATGGTAGCCGATAATGAATTTAACTTGTCACCATTTGTTAAACATCTTCAAGTGCTTAAAGAACAGTTTGAAAAGAGATTTCAGGAATTTACTATCATCGAGCCAATGATCTCCTTTTTTTTATCAATCATTTTACTTGCCAAGTAAATATAATGGAAATAGCTGCATGCATTGCAAAGCTTGTTCAAGTAAATGCTGAAGAATGGAGCTAGAAATTTTGGATCTTCAAAATGACATTACGCTAAAATCCCATATAACAGATGAAAACGTCTGGAATCTAGTGGATAAAAAAAAGTTTCCATTCATAAAAATAGCAGCGTACAAGATAAAATCGTTTTTCGGTTCCACATTGCAAGAAAATGTTCATGGTTAAGGAAAGCAATATCAGATTCATAACCAAGGTGAGGAAGATAAATCAGAGAGGTAAATAAATGGGTAGCATCATTAAACATGATCTGAATAAAATAGATAATAGGTTAGAGGGTATGTAGCGAAGAAAGGCGTTCAGCTAGCTTAGAAATACAAGACATGGGCAAAAAATGTAATTACAGTAATTAAAGAGCTCATCTTAAATGAAGAAAACAGTTAGTCTTATCATCTGTATTAACTATTTTACAAGTTTATTTTACATAAGTAAAGGTAGTTAAGTTATGGACAAGGCAATAAGACACGTTCATTATGTCGTCTGTCAATTTGTGTCTTCGTTGATCAGTGTGTGTGTGGTGAAGGATATGAACCAAATTTCCAGTAAATTAAACCTTACATTTTCCTTACGTGTTATAAAGAGCAGAGAAAGCTGTCTGTGTTGTCCATTAAAATATGTTTATTTAGCTAACAACATCTAATATTACTCCAAACTTAGGAATCTGTTTATAACATCTTATGCAATAATACAAATCCAGTAGAGATGAAAATTATTCATACCTAATAATAAGTATACCGCCACTGAATTAGAAGCATTTATGCGGATGTCCGTAAACGTCCTTTAAGTATGGTATATGCAAAATACTTGGCCAAGTGCATCGCCACGTGTTCTAGGCGACTGCCTAAGAATGCTGCTGATCAGTAATTCAATAATGTTGATCCCAAATGGAAAAACAAAGAATCTTTCGGAGTTCGATAAAGGGCTTACTGTTCGAGAATATCTGACTGCAGCTGCACTTTTCAAAACAACACAGCTGACAGGTTTCGCAAAAGATGATATGTCTCGGATCTTTAACTATTGAAAAAAACACATGTTGTTTGTCTAAGAGGCATCACTGTGGTCCTAAGACTGTGTATCAGGAAAGCGGTTGCCGTCGTTTGAGAAGGCATATACAGACAAACAGAACTTCCTTTGTGAAGCAGTTGACCGAATAATTTAACGAATGCTGTTCTCTACCCGTATTACACCGATTTATGCAGAGGATTGAAGTGGATCGGTATTGACAGTCTACGTCTATACGTAAAACACTGATTTCTGCGAAGAACCCGAAAGTTCGACTATAGTGGTAACAGAGACACCGTAAATGAACACTGGAAGACTGTAAAAAATTAATATGGTCCGTCGAGTCAGACTACATTTTGTTCCGTATCGACGGTAGGAAGTAAGTTTGGCAGGATCCTCATGAAGCAATGAACCCAGCTTGCCTTGTAAACACAGCTCAAGGTTGTGGAGGTGGTATCATGGTGTGGGACATGTTCTTTTGGTACAGAATAGGCTCCATAATATTGCTGGAAGGTAGAGTTTTTTTCCAAGGAATATTTGAACATTGTTGCTCCATAATATTGCTGGAAGGTAGAGTTTTTTTCCAAGGAATATTTGAACATTGTTGTCGATCAAGTCCATCCTGCAATGTAGACCTTTTTTATCCACCAGGTTCCGGTTGTTTCATGGACGACAATGATCTTGCCCATCGAGCAGGAATTGTTCAGCAGTGGTTCAGCGAGCATGACACCGACTCCGACTTTATCCATCTTTCCTAGCCACTACAAAGCCCTAATCTGAAGCCCATTGAGAATGGGACATGATAGGAAAACAGGTGTGGGGAGGGCCCTCTTCCGTCAATCCTGAGCCAGTTAAAGGATCGTCTATTCAACTCCTGGTATGTTGTAAACGTAGATGCAATCCATCACCATGACAAATTGCATATGTTCTGTAATTGCGGTTAAAGGAGTCCATTAAATTAAACCAATAAATAAAGTATTTCACATTTCCAGAAATGACTCACAAAATTCCATGTAATGCTAACTAGTGGCTAATTTATAAATAGTTTCACTTCCATGAAGCATCGTCCTCAAAAATAAATAAACCAATATAAATAAACCAATATAGATTCTATTGAAGTCACGAACTAAATCAATTTTAGTTTCACTTATTTTAACTAATTTTTAAGTTAATCATTCTTTGCTTTGGTAGTAAAAGCTTCTTTTTTCTATCAAGAAACTGGAATTTTTGATGTCATAACTCAGCCAAAGCAGAAGTAAAATATACACCTAGTCAGATGTCCTCTTGAGCCACAGAAACATAGGCACAGCATAAAGCTGTTTAAAACAGTTATTTACTTAATTTCAAAGAAGAAATCAAGTATTACATTCTCTTGAATTCCTTTGCTATATTCTGAAATAAAATGCTTTGACTGAAGTACATTCACAAATTGACACGGGAAATGGTATTGTGCTTAAATAAATCACACATTTTATTTACTCATTTATTCATTTTTTTAATGGTGAGACATTTTATAGATCTTGAAGAGTGGTTTTCAAAGATCTGGGATGCGCGCTATATCATTAGTAGGCTAAACTGAGCGAGAGCAAAATCTGCGATTCACTTACATACAGTCTGGCTTACATCGAGATCGACAGATTCTATACACATCATCTTCACTGTCACTTTCTGAAATCATAAAGTTATGAAAGATTATTTGTATATCATTTCAAGTTCAATGTTTTACTAAATATCTATATAACTAAAGTAAGAATTACAGAGATTCAGCATATTATTGAGTAAAAGACACTTGAAATATTCTAGTCCAAAGTTAGAATGGTAAGCATGTTGCCGAACAGTTTAAAAATAAATACGAAAAAATAAATCTGGAATTGTCTATAAAGATCACAGCTATTGGAAAAAACCAAGCTATAGCCTTAGGAATAGCAAAACCTACCTAAAATGACAGAGTGCCTATTATTTCACAAGATTATTCTGAACGATCAGCTATAAAAAACTTAAGTAATAATAATGACATCATTATTCTCCCATGAAGACGAAGGGAATGCTACTGTCATCTTAAACAAATCTGATTACCATAACAAAATTATGGAACTACTAAACACTGACATTTACTGTGAACTAAATAGTGAATCTACAAAAGAACTGCACGATAGGACCAACAATTTACAGTAAACCACCTCAGAGTTACCAAGAAACATCCGTCTTTCCCTCAGGTCGATCCATCCGCTAGTCCCACAGTTATATGGACTCCCAAAGATCCATAAATGAAACTCTCCACTCAAACCAATCGTTGAAGGAATAAACTCCCCTACTTACAACCTATCTAAATACCTCGCATCCTTTTTTAAAAAACCTATCTGGAATTTCCTTTTCTCATTTAAAAAATTCAGCTGATTTTGTGTCCAAAATCATAGACATCAAACTCAACAAATCAGATTTAATGGCAAGTTTCGATATAATTTCTGTCTTCACGAATGTGCCTACTCAAGAAGTCCTCCATCTTCTCCTGAACAAACTATCCAAGAAATTCTTTTCCTTATTTTCTCACTGTCTAAATTCATGATACTTCAAATTCGAAAACAAGATTCACAAACAGAACTCAGGATTGACTATGGGCAGTCCGCTCTCTCCGATTCTTGCTGACATATTTCTCAAGGATTTTGAAGAAAAAGCAATTAATTCCGCGACTCTTAAATCCAAAATATGCTATTGTTATATAGACGATGTATTCCTTATCTGGGAACACGGTGTCAACAACCTGAATTTTTTTCTAGACCACCTAAACAAGTTTCACGAGAAAATCAATTTTACCTACGAACTGGAATCCAACGACTGTCTCCCATTTCTAGACTTAAAACTTACGAGATGCGCTGAACATATCAAAATCTCCATTTTTAGAAAATCCACAGACACAGACAAGTCAAATGTCTGTGTACAAGTAGATACCTTCATGCTTCTTCCCATCACTACCCTCCGCAAAAATATCGCATTATTTCAACCCTGGCACATCGAGCCAGACATTTACTAACAGACGAAACAGAAATTGAAAATTAACTCCAATTACTAAAAAGGGCTTTTGTCAACAATGGTTTGTCTCTTAAAAAGATTGATAAATTTTTCTGTTTCCATCGCTCAAATGCTATTGAAGATTCTTCTCCCACAAGAGCTTTTATATCGTTGCCATACATGAGCTCTCTCTCTCTCCCCAAAACTGGCAAAAAATCTTAAGGAATTCAACATTAGAACTTGCTTCACTACGTTTCCAAAACTTCGCTCCATACTAAGTAGACCTAAAGTGAAACATCTTCCTATTCAGTATCAAGGAGTCTACAAGATTTCGTGTGAATGTGGCAAACCATATTACGGCCAGATAGCTAAATCCATCCTTTTACGTATGGAAGAACACCAAAGAGAAATATGCTACAAAAGGACCAGGGCCAGCGCTCTCTCTAGCCACGTTCTCTTCTCTATCAACTCTGATGAAGGCCGCCATCACCTCGTAGACTGGCAGCAAACTTCTAATATCCATGTGTGTTATGATGAATTCGAAAGAAAGATTATCGAATCTAGCGAAATTTTCCCCTATTCATTCCATATTAACAACAGCCTTAGCTACAATCTTTCTGACGCACATATTGCCACTGTCCAGTATTGGCGCACTCGTGAAAGCTCAAGCACGTAGTCAACTTCAATTGGAACTCCAGCACGGATTCCTGTTTTAAAATGTACTATTGCGTTTTATACTAGACCTGTTGATGTAATTTTATCATGTCTGTATTATTTATATAATTCTTTGCCTGTGATACCTGAAGAAGTTGATTTATTCGACGAAACTAGTAGTATCTTAACATTAAACCTTTATTCTGAATGATATAATCACGTAATCACAAGAAAGATATTTATTTAACCAAATATTTCGGTCTGGAAATAGCAGACCATCGTCGGTGGTATTACAAGAACAGTTTAAAAAATATACAAGCTAGAATACTAACAATAGATCGTTGAAATTAGAACATGCCGCGTGATGTTATATCACGCGGCATGTTCTAATTTCAACGATCTATTGTTAGTATTCTAGCTTGTATATTTTTTAAACTGTTCTTGTAATACCACCGACGATGGTCTGCTATTTCCAGACCGAAATATTTGGTTAAATAAATATCTTTCTTGTGATTACGTGATTATATCATTCAGTCTTATGTCGCAAGTATCCTTAAAACAACAAACCTTTATTCTTTTTCATTATCCGTGTATAGTCATTCAAACTAATTTATATATATATATATATAAATATATATATATAAATATATATATATATATATATATATATATATATATATATATATATATATATATATATATATATATATATATATATATATATATATATATATATATATAAGGTTGAAGTAATGCAGTTCTTTTGAATTTTACCTAAACAAGTTGCCACAAGGTGCTTTGAATTTATTAAAGAAAATCTCAGGATGAGAGATAGAGACAAGCTAAACTACATTTCACACAGTATGCTGAAGAAACAATGACTTAATCAGTGGTTATTTCACTGGCCTGACCTCTAGTGAAAACGAAATAAAATTACAATAAATAAATGAAATAAAATAACTTCCTGAAAGCTATATTCTTTTTTAAACAACATCAGAGAAAAATTCTTTCATATGGATAGTTTTATTACAGTAAAAATGATGTCCTAATTTAATGTAACACAATTGTTACATTAGATTTAAGATTCGGGATATCTATGGTCCTATTTATAAATAACTCTTAGGGAGGAAGGTAAGTGGTAGAATATGTGCCTTCCATAGTCTTGCGATTTTTAGAACGTCGTTATTGTTAAGATTAGGATGATAAAAATCTCACAGCCCCTTAAATTTACGGTCATATCATGTTTTGGTGTGATGTAAACAACAGGTGATTTCCAATCAATTTGATCTAAAATGTTCAGGGCATGATCAGAAAGGCCAGATTGACCATAGTTATTATTTTTAATGTGGCACATTAAATATAATAATTTAAGGAGGCCTGTGAGATTCTTATCAATCACCCTAATCTTAACAATAATGAGGGTCTAAAAACCCCAAGAATATGGAAGGCACATCATTCTACCTACCTAATCTTTCTCCTTAAGAGTTAATTATAAATAGGACCATAGATAATCTAGGATCCTAAATCTAATATAACAATTGCCATGTTAAATTAGGACATTATTTTTATTGTAATAAAACTATCCATATGAAAGAATGTTTCTCTCATGTTGTGTTAAATAGAATATATATATATATATATATATATATATATATATATATGTGTGTGTGTGTGTGTGTGTGTGTGTGTGTGTGTGTGTGTGTGTATACTCTAGATAATGACTTTCATATGAAGGTCGAAACTCCAGAATTAAACACGGTTATATAGTCCATAATTTGTCTATAATAATATCTGTACCGATCTGTACCATTTCATTCTCGATAAAAATGGCAGATTCTAGAGAGGGTCAGGAAATGTTATCTATAATGCAATGGGTGCTGCGGATCGTTCGAATCGTTGCTTTGCTCATAAAGCATTTTTAACCATTTCCTAAAGTTACGTATATCTTAGAATTTCTGAAATGGAACTCTATCAAAGAAAACCTTTTCTCAAATTGACTTTTAATTTCCGGACACCCTTCAAAGTAAGTTTCATTTCCGTGTATAATTTTTGATTGTGTTTGAAACGCATATCATTTATATAACCTAATGTATACATTATATATGTTATAAAACATTTCAGATACAACTTACCGCTTTTGCATTTTTCATCCCTTTCATTGCTGTTATGGCAAATACTCTCTATGTAATTCGTTTTAGTGCAATCAGTAAAGCAAGCCTATAATTATAAATTGACACGCTTATCATCTGTAATCCCTAAATAAGAACCAGAGTAAATAATAATAAAAAAAAACGAAATTACTGAAAGGAAATTATAATGTTCCCATTTCAACAAAATCTAGAAGGGCATTATGGCAAACTATGAATTCGCTATGAATTTTCTTGGAATTATATTCAAAGAAATTAAAGAAACACATAACATCCTTGAAAAAGGAATCGAAATAAGGACGTAGCAGGTAGTTTTTCTTTTATGATTCATTACCTTAATACTTTGTTATAATAACGAGCTAACTTTTTACAGTGTTTAATATCAGAATGACTATAATCGTTAATTATATACCCATTGAACTAGTTTGTCATTATTAGTAGTTTTATGCCTTCCTGCTCAAGAAGAGAGAAAACATGCAACACGACTACTGTAACTTCTCACTTTCCATCTTAACAAAATTTAACATAATTTATTGACTTATTGTAGCTGGAAACATTGCGTTTCATTCGTCATAGAACAAAACTGTTTTATCAAAGAAAATCAAACACTGATTTATTTATGTATACTTAAGAATAATTATGTAAACTTTAGATTAATTGTGTATAATTTAGAAAACTTGAATAATTATATCAATTTCACATAACTAACTGCATAGTTATACCGCATTTATCTAATTTAACGATGTTGAACATACCGGTATTGTTATGCTAGACATAAATATGCGTCTATAAAATAAAAAAAAATAACAATCATAATTTCTTTTTACATCCTCCTAAACGACCTCAACCAAGGAATGTCATTTACCATGATAGAAAACAGAAATATCGTACGTGGAGAATAAGTATTTTGTTACATTACTAGTATAATCAAAGAGAAAGAGAGAGAGAGAGAGAGAGAGAGAGAGAGAGAGAGAGAGAGAGAGAGAGAGAGAGTAACCGTATATTATATCTAAACGTATATTATATCTTTTTAGTAACATGTTACTTCTACCACAATTCCCAGGAAATGAATGATGGGTGTAGACTCATGATTAACAATTTTCAGTGCTGCTTGACATATTTTAATGAACACAATTCTAGAATTAAACAGATAATAACTCATGAAATTAAATAGTTTATAAATGATGTTTTATTTCGTTCTAGTATCTGTGATCATTACCAACTAACGCATTGCTGTCTGTAAATATCTGGGTTAATCTGAGTAAATATCTCGAGGATCAGAATCGTAGAAATTATCCATGGAGTTCACTGGAACAAGATTTAAGTACTGACCAAAAGTAACTGTCTGTTTGAAATACTATTAAAGAATGATGTGGATCCTTAACCCATAGGCAAAACTTAAATTGAAACATCTAAAAATTATCTCTTTTGGAAATTGTCTTTCTAAGTGTTTCCAGTGATTATATTATATTAAATTATAATATAATTATTATAATATTATTATTAATATTATTCTTATATTGCTTATATTATCTTTAAAAGTTTCTGATAATTGACTCGGTTATAAAGAGTTGATATGTTATACTCAGCTTAGGAATAAATGAGTCACAAACTGGTGTTCTGTTACAGTTATGAGCCAAACATTACTGATGAAGGCATTTACTGTATTATTCAGTTTTTGTAGAAGAACATCAGAGCAACGGATAACGATCCTATGCAAAAGTTTTGATGCTATCTAAATTCTGTTATTGATGATGGTAACGTTACTTTTCGACGATAATGACGATGACAATGGGTAGGCGTGAGATCTTTCTGTATTGATTTTTGATATTTTCACTATCGATTTGGCTTTAATTCGTGCATAAAAGGGGAATGTATCAATTATTATTATTATTTTTTTTAAATTTTAACTTCGAACCGAGTCGTGGGTGTACAAGTGTGATAAGAGAAGGTAGCCATCAAGGCCATGGAAAAGCTGTCATTAATTAAAGAAATCTTGATAACTTATTTGTTACGCATGTCTTTTTATAACAAAACATAAAAATACCTTTATGTTTTCATAACTTCCTATAAAGAATTCTTCCTGTACTTGGACATCTGTATCAAATAAATATTCTTCAATATCAATGGCTGAAAATTCCGCCCGATGCTTTCCAGTTGTCATCATTTATATATAACAGCGATGACAACTTTTATATCGAAGTAGTTACAACTTTTATTAGTTTTATTAAATTGAGAACATGACAATAATTTAAATAATGTAACTCAGTTCTTACCTGACTGGAAACTGGACCATTACCACCGTTTTTTTTCATTGCTTTTTTATAGTCGATACAGTCAGTACGAAAAGGGCTAGGCAAAAGATTTTTTACTCTCTGAAATCATAAATAAATAAATAAAAAAGAGTGGAAATTGAAGAAAAGAAAAACAAATAGAATATTGTTCTTATTTTAGTTGTCATTAATTACATTGGACTGTTAACAGTATCCTCAATACAACAGTTGACAATAACCTTATTTTGAAACAGGCTGAATGAGCTTCTGTTGAAAGACCCACTGCGTACATAAATTTACGCGTGTCATCCTGGAGTCTCGATCCATAATCTTTCTAAACTGCATTCGAAATCTTAAGGTTAGGACGTGACATCTTGAATGTTACGCTGTGGAGGCACCGAGATTTTCATTTCCACCTGATAACGTTCATATTATTTCTTTTAAAATCATATGGAATCAGCAGGCAAAATTACGTTTCTATTTTCCACGAACTACAAAATACAGTAACACTAAAAATTCATTTTTTTTTCTCTCTCTCTCTCTCTCTGTCTTAATGTGATGATACGCCACACACACACACACACAGTTCGCGAAAAAAGGAGAAAGGAGAAGAGAAAAAGTAATTTGCTTCTGTACCTAGGTCATATTTCATATTAGAGCTTTTCTACTATGGCATTCCAGGAATATTAAGTGACAATCTTCACTATGCAATATGAATGGCTAAGTATTTTAGTATTTTAATTTTAGATAGACGAGCATTTTGTTAGTGTAGGCTACAGGTCTGAAAATCAAACATTTGCAGCATGGAAGTGGTTAGTCAGAGCAGCACCAGAGTTTTGTCTGTAAGTGTACTACTGGGTACTTGAAACCGAAATGTAAACATGCTCAACGAGCAGAGTAAACTGGCGTAAGAATAGACTTCAGAGAGAGGGAAGGCGAACAACGGCAAATAGGCTGCTACAAACCTTTTTTTTTGTTCATTAACTGCAACAGCGTTTAGTTAATGAACAAAATGCAGTCTAAGAGTGCATCACCTGCCTCACAACAGTTCAAGTTTTGTCAAGGGTACTACACTGCATTTCATGAACACGTGCTATCGGTTGCTATGCCGACTTTCCCAAAATACCAGCACAAAATAACTTGAGATCCACCCGAATAGAAAAAAGCCTATTTTTGTTGTTTTTATTATTATTATTATTATTATTATTAGAGGGCGCTGTGTAGGCATACGAACGGTCGCACGGTGATATCGCTGCTCCAGTATTTTATAGTTTTAAAGTGGTTCCAACTCGTGTTTTAAGTTGAAAGTGCTCCCAAGTAACCCTACTTGTCACGCCGAAGACAGTGATATAAAATTCAACGCGATCGGCTAAGAAGAAACCAAATTTTGAAGTGTTGAAAAGGGAACAGAGAGGACCGTGGTCAACAAACAAAGGACGCCGCCATCTTTATAATCACGCCTCACTGCCTAAGGGAAGAAAGGTGAGTCATGAAGTGTATCAAATGCCTGGAGGGGTTATCGTCCAACGGAAATAATATAACTTGTATGAAATGCAGTAGGATTCTACACTTAAAATGTGCCGGCTTTTCAGAAACAACCGGACAACATAAATATGAACCCGATGTAACACGTGAGGAATGGAAGTGTGTAATCTGCATGAGGAACAAAAAAACGCAGGTGAGTCCTATAATTTAAACTCTTTAAGTACACTAATAGAAAACGGTCTAGTGACTATAAAAGCCAGCTTAGTAGATCTTGTGCAAGAATTCTTTAAGAAACAGAACGAACAAATAACAAAAATACTAGCGAATATGAAGATTTGGTAAAACAATAATTTAGTAGTTATAGAAGTATTGCAACGGTAAAAGACATTAAAATGAGCATTAACGCACTAAAAGACAGGCAAGACAATTTGATAAAAGAGACATCCGAACTCCGTCAAGAACTTCATTCTCTAAAACTACAATACGAACGTTTAAACCAGCAACAACATAAAAAATATCTTGTCATAAACGGTCTTCCTGAACCTGCACCTACCGAAAACCTCAGAGATGTGGTTTTAAAATTAGGCCATGTAATTGATATCCCCCTACAACTTCAGACCGTAAATCGGATTCCTAGGAAGAGCAAAAACCAAGGCTTCCCATGACCTGCACCAGTCATAATTCGTCTTAAGAGCAAGTCCACAAGAGACAATCTCATAAAAGCCAGCAGGCAGAAAAAAACAGTTGCCAAGGACTTGAACGCACAGAAAGACAATACACCAATCTTCCTATCCGAATATTTAACACCATTCAACCAGAATCTGTTGTACCAAACAAGAAAAGCAAAAATGGAAAGAAATTACCAATTTTTGTGAACCAGAGATGCCAAGATATTCATAAGGAAGTCACAAACTTCAAAGCCGATACAAATTAAAAGCACAGCAGACATAGAAAGGCTGCCACTGTGAAGAAAAAAGCCTCCTAAATAGTTCAAAAAGAATCCCACAATAAAAAAGAACGTGAACCATCAAGACAGATGCAATAACACAGGATATATCGGCAATTTCACTCTGATCCGACCTTTCAGATCATTCATTTGACCTCCCAAATATCTGCCTACTTCCAACACAGCAACCAAATCAATAACAAATATATGTATATATAACCAGTATCACCCTCAGATAAGCTAATTACAAAGCTTCGAGGGTGCAGTTGAGTCACATCCCAGTAGCAGTATTTATCTAACATTATTCACTTAACATTCTGTAATGAATTCTAGTAATAAAGAGAAAATGTGATAGTAATACTTCAGTTATATATTTAAGTTTAAAATTATATATTTAATTTACAATTTAAATTTAAAAAAAATTATTATTATGTAAACTGCAACATAAGTAATATTGTTTAACTGTGAGTCATGAATAATAAACATGATTACTATGATAATTATTAATGGTAATAATACACACTTTTTACTCTTGTGTCAATGAACAATTCTGCAAATGATAATGATATTAAAAGTAATTATAATTCTTACTGAACCATTTTGCAAGAAAAAGATGCATTGTTGCCTAAATATTACTATATTCATGTAATTATTTGAGAGATAATAAACTAAAAAAAAATTAAAAAAAAATTATTTTTATTACTATTATTATTATTATTATTATTATTATTATTATTATTATTATTATTATTATTATTATTATTATTCTGTATACTTTGTATTCAAAAATTCTGTATAGTCTTTATTGTTAATATTAGAAGAACATGTGTTGTAAATAGATAATATAGAAGCAAAAAAGTATTATTAAAAATTTTAATTGAAATCCAATGTAGAAAATGCAGCACTTAGTGCTGAATTCTGTAAAATTCTAAGTTGCAATGTCACTCAAGATGTTTATTGTATATGTAAATATTTTAGCAATCAATAAAAAAAAATTAAAAAAAAAATTATTATTATTATTATTATTATTGTGTATGTGCAGTCATACGAATGGTAGTATTGCTGGTCCCATTTTTTATAGTTTTAATGTGGTTCTAACTCCTGTTTTTAATTTAAAAGTGTCAATGTAATTCTACTTGTCACGCTTAAGACAGTGATATATAATTCATCGAAATGTGCCAAGTGAAATCCAAAATTTGAGTGTGCTGAAAATTGAACACAGTTCACCGTGGTCACTAACGAGCATAGAACAAAGGACGTCGCCATCTTTACAGTTGTCCAAGGGAAGAAAGGTGAGCCATGAAGTGCAACAAGTGTGTGAAGGAATTATAGTCCGGCAGAAGTCATTGCAGGAAATGCCTTAGGAATCTTCACTTTAGATGTTCCGGATTTTCAGAAACAGCATGTTAACACAAATCCAATGCCAAACGAGAGGAATGGAAATACTTATTAAACTGCAGAGAGAACAAAAAAACGCCGCCACCCATGACGCAACTGATTATGCCGGAGGCAGAAGCGGACGATGAACTGAACAGCAAAAAAAGTACCGTGGAATTTTACAACTTGAATTCCGTAAATTTATTATTAGAAAAAAGGTTTAGAAAATATAAAAACCAGCTTAGTAGATATTGTCCAAGAACAATTTGATAAACAGAATAAACAAATAACAAAAAAAATTAGCGAATATGAAGAGTTTGTTAAATTTAATAATTCAACAGTCGAAGAAGTCTTACAAACGGTAAAAGACATTAACGCACTAACTGACAGGCAACACAGATCGATAAAAGACACATCTGGACTCTGTCAAGAATTTAATTCCCTAAAACTACAATTCGAATTTTTAAATCAACAACAACATAAAGACCTTGTCATGAGCGGTCTTCCAGAAACTGAATCCACAGAAAATCTCAGAGATGTAATTATAAAATTAGGCCATGCAATTGACATCCCCCTACAGCATAATGATATTAAGACCATAAATCGGATTCCCAGGAAGAACAAAAAACAAGGCTCGCCACGACCCGCACCAGTCATAGTTCGTCTGACAAGCAAGCCTGCAAGAGACAATTTCATAAAAGCCAGCAGACTGAAAAAACCAATTGTGAAGGACTTAAACGCAATGAAGACAGTACACCACTCTTTCTATCTGAGTATTAAACAACTTTCAATCAGAATCTGATGTACCAAGAAAGAAAATCAAAAACAGAAAAAGGTTATCAATTTTTGTGGATCAAAGACACCAATACAGTCTTGAGAAAGTCACAAACGTCAAAGCCTGTACAAATAAAAAACTCGGAAAACATAGATAGACTGCCAGAGTGAAAAAAAGACTCCAGTTTAGTTCAAAAAGAAGACCTCAACACAACAAAAATGAATGTGAACCATCAGATAGATGTAATCACACCAGAATACAACAGAAATTGTATTTTCGACTCGCTTGATGCATGGAAACAACACACAGACAAGCGATATCTTTATCTATCATCTGCATAGACAAGCGAGAGGACTCTCAATCTTGCAATTTAACATCAGAGGCATCCGAAAATATTGATTATTATTACAGACTTATCTGAGGAATTACATTGATATTATAGATATATTGGTCCTAACAGAAGTATCCATAACTAATGATGAAGCAACTGCTTTCCAAATTCCAGACTTCTAACCACATAGATAATGCCGCCAAACCAAAAGAGGGGGTGGAAAATTAATAATCATCGAACATAAATTAATTTTAAAAGAAACTGCCTATGAATTTGAGCATACTGAAGCCATTTTCCTCGAAATCACTAATACAACAAACAGACAGCATCCCATAATACTAAATGCTATTTACAGGCAACCAAACTTAAACATGAAAAAATTCTTGCAAGAACTCAATTGCTGATTTTTACGGCAAGAAATATGCTCAACCGAATACCTAATGATAATCGGTGACATAAACATAAATATTGCAAACGAAAACCAGAACAACACTTACAATACCTAAACACGCTATCCATTTATAATCTAATACCAACAATAACTTCATGTACTAGAGAGGAAATATTCGGAAATACTATCACTGCCTCCTGCCTAGATCATATAAATGTCCGAGCACCACCAAACAGATACACTGCATTAGTCATAAAATGCAAAGTAGCAGGCCATTACTTCACTGCTCTAAACCTGCACACTGAGACAATATCCATGCAATGTCCCACAGAAGAAAAGCAACACAAAACAATAATAGACGAAGTAGTCAACCAGGAAATAAGAAAAACCAACTGGGAACACGTGGCATCAGATTCGGCATATATCTTATACAACAACATTAAACTCACACTAGAGGAAATATATGAGAAAGCCACAAAGAAAGTCAGAATTTGTTCAAAAACAACACAAAATCCTTGGATAACACAAAATTTCATCCTAGAAATACACAGAAAGGACGTTCAATGGAGAGAGGTAAAGTGATATCCATATAACACAGCTTTAAAAACTGAATATAGAATATCAAGGAATCGCCTTACAACACAAATAAGAAATGCAAAAAGAAACTGCTAGAGAGACACATTAACCTCTGCACAAAACAACATGAAACAAACCTGGCATCTGTTCAACGAGATGCTAGATTGTACTTCCAAAACCGCTGCCTCTGAAACCATAAACACAGCTTCATGAAAGACGCAAAACCTATCCAACAACTAGCAAATGACTTTAGCCAATACTTTGCAGACTCCATCCACGAACTGCACACAAATATTCCCCGAATCACAAAACGTGATCCTCTAGTTGGACCACAATCAAAACAGACATTATGGTTACCAACCATAAAAGAAGCAGAACTTTTCTCTGTAAGAAATCAAACCAAATAAAGTCCCAGGAATTGATTGTATAATACCTAAGGATATCAAGCAACATGCAACTACCTTAGGTCTTATCCTACTAAAATTAATAAATAAAATATTTAAAAAAGGAGAGATACCAAGTATGCTAAAGACTGCCATGATCACACCCATATACAAACATGGAAAAAGAAATTTAGTCAGCAATTACAGACCAATAGCAACATTGACAATTATCAATCAAATTATGGAGCGGATCGTACTAAAGAAACTCACAGCATATACAGAGACCTTTCATATTATCCCCAAAACACTACATGGCTTTCAGAAAAATGAGGGAACAACATCTCTCTTGGAAGACTTCACAAACGTAATTAATACCGCCTCAGACATAAACAAAATTGCCATAGTAGTCTTTATTGATCTAACTAAAACATTTGATACACTCACATATCAAACCTTGTTAGAAAAGCTGAGGCATTTCGGAAATAGACGGGCCTCTGCACAGGTGGTTTACAAACTACCTCCAAAATAGAAAGCATATCACACGTATCGGGTCAAACCGAAGTAGAGAGCTACCAGTAACCTGTGGAGTGTCACAGGGAGCAGTACTCTCCACAACTCAATTCAACATTTACACGCACGATATTAATCAGCTTCCTCTCAAAGATAAGATCTTCCAATACGCAGATGATACAGCGATAATATCCATCCATAATAACACAAACATTGCCCAAACAAATATGCAACATGACATAAATCTGATCACAGACTGGCTCACGAAAAACTCCATATACACTTAAACTCGGAAAAGACAAAATTAATGATATTCCGAAATCCACTGACCCGACCAGTTGATAACAAATATATAACCATCCAACCTTCACTTTCCAACATAAAAAACACACAGAACAGCAAAACCACTACAATCACTCAGGTTGAAACAATAAGAGACCTTGGAATTTACTTCGATCCAGATATGAACTGGAATAGCCACATAAATAATCTACACAACAAACTCCGAACAATAAGTGGCAAACTCTACAGGTTAAAAGACATAGTTCCAACACGCCTGAAAACACTAATATACGGAGCACTATGCCAAAATACACTAAGATACGCTATAACAAGGTATGCTTTCGGTGTACCCTAGAAACTAAATAGCTTAATGTCGTTACAGTACAAAATGATATAACTGAACTTTTCGGAACAAAGAGACAATAAGGACTTTATATATTCTGACATCGCAGTGTATACTGACACGTCAGTATTTTGTGTATTCATATACACAAAATACTGGCAGCAAAATATTTATGTCACTATGCAGCTTTGCTAAAACATTATTTCGATGCCAACTACAGGGCATTCAGAAACACATATCGCATTACAAGACCTCCAACAAATAATTATATCACATATAAATACAATAATCACTACGGAAAGGCCATACGAAACTTCTACATCCCAGACATGATAACAAATTACCTTTTGAATACAGAAACATTACAAACCACAATAGCCTGAAAAGGGCTCTAAGCGCATACTATGAACAAAAAAAACGCATCCAAAATACCATAGAAACTTAAGGAAACACAATATATTCGTTCAGGCTTCCCGTTCACCCACGCATCAATACATTCCAAGTTATTGTATGTATATGTGTGGGTCTGAGTGGGTGTGTGCGCGCGAATTTCTCAATCATAGATTTCGTAGCTTCCCAACACAGCAAGCAAACCAATAAATAATAACCAACTGGTGTCATCCTCAGATAAGCTTACATATAAGCTTTGAGCATGAAAGCTGAGAAATTACTTCTCATCCAAGATAATTAAAAAAATTATGTATCATAAGTTACCAAATGCATGTAATGTACGTGTTACATGTAACCCGATGTATGTAGTGTATGTATTGTAAGTATCATATGTAAACAAATGTAAGGTAATATCATATGTAATCAAATGTATGTAATAGCTGTAACAAATGTATGTAATGTAATAAAAATGTAATAATAATAAAAAAATATAATTATTGAGAGAGACCTCGAGGGAGGTTACGCACTACACACACCAGCTATCATACTTATTCTTGAATTCATTCACACTGCTTGCACTCACAATTTCCAGTGGCAATCCATTACAATTACGCACCACCCTCTGAGAGAAAAATCTAGCCCTCATACCCTTCTTGCTCGCCTTCACTCTTAGCTTCCAAGGATGTTCTTTTGTCCTTTGCCCACTCTCCATAAATTGAAAAATTCCATCAATTGAAATCCTATATGACCCTTTCAGAAGTTTGTAAATCTCAATCATATCATAGCCCCTTTCTCCTGTTTGCTATTGTCTGGAGCCTACAAATTCTCAATCTGTCTTCATAATCAGTATTCCACAATCCTGGTATCAGTTTAACAATCTCCTTTGTACTCTCTCCATTATATCAAAATCATAACGGAAACCAGGAGACCAGACTTGTGCATAATATTCCAAGTGAGGTCTTATCAAGGCCTTGTAAATATGCAAAATAACATCGTTATTTTTATATGTGAACGTTCGTTTGAGCATTGCAATTATCGTTTGAGTTTTATTTGCAATTTTCGCCACATAGCCTGAAACTTCAACTTCCTATCTACTAACACTACACTCCAAGATCCCTAGCCTCATCGGTTTCTTCTAGCCTAATCCCACCAATATAATATGACATTGGATATGTAATCACGCTAAAGTGAATGACTTTTTATTTAATGAGATTGAACTAATACCCATTTTCCCATGCCCACAATTCCAGCCTATTCAAATTATTCTGAAAATACTGTATATCAGCAGCAGCATTCCGGATTACCCTACCTATCTTTGTATCATCAGTAAATAACTGCATGTCGCTTGTTAAATTCTTCCCAATATCATTAATATACAGACTGAATAACAGTGGACCAATCACTGATCCTTGTGGTACACCACTTGTTACCTTAAACCTTGCAGACTCAGATCCCCTGTATATACCGCTTTTTGATATCTGTCAGTCAGCCATCCTCTTATCCATACTAATATTATCCGAGGATCATATACCGCATTTGTAGACTGTATTTGCAATCTTTCCTACTGCAATATTGCAGGTTTGTTCATGCGTCACATCTTTTGTGATGCATGAACTTGTGGTGAAGAATTATGGTCATTTCTGTGTGTGTGTGTGTGTGTGTGTGTGTGTGTGTGTGTGTGTGTGTGTGTGTGTGTGTGTGTGTGTGTGTGTGTGTGTGTGTGTGTGTGTGTGTGTGTGTGTGTGTGTGTGTGCGCTTCTCAAAAGCATGCGAACCAGTTCTCTCTGGTAACGTAAGTACTGTCTCCGATAGATGTGCCTGTACTTTCTACAGACTGCTTTATAAAAGGGCAAGATCATTTCTGAAGTTGATGGTAGATTATGTTAGTATCATACTTATTAAAACATGTAAATTAGTTAAAATTATGATTATATTTAGATTTATAAAAGGAAAAATCCACAAAGGGAATAAATGGAATAAGCCAAATTGTGTTTAGGACTACATTTTTTTCAAAAAGCGATTGCAAATCAGTTTCCATCATCATCATCCAGTATTGATAGCCATCTCAAGACTATACTACTATAAATGATCAAAAATTATCCGAAAAGGAGAATATAACAAATAACTGCTGTCATGCACGGCCATTGTGGGAAACCTTCTGGTTGTACGTTCTACGATTTCGGCATTGAAACCTCGAGTTTTAAGGGTACTCTTATTGTTGGTTGCAAAGGTCGACTAAATAGGGAACCGACTGAATAAAAACATAGAATATGTTTCACTAGTCGGCGAACATTCGAACTTAGAACGCTCTTTCTTCACATACCCTAGTGCTATGGACGCCGATGCCATTTCTACTGGGTTACACAGGCATCGATTTGGATTTTTAATTGAATTTAATCAAATTTTAATTAATTTATTAATTGCATAATAAATTGATATGTGAACAATAAATAAATTCTGGTGAATTTAATTTTTTCATTTATTTCTTTGCATTGATTTTTAATTATGAGATTTTTTGAAGAAAAAGCGAAAGCTTTCTGTATTTAATTAATCCGCACGAGTTATAATTAATATATCCCAATTTCTTTGATAGAATTAATTTTTATTAGATAACTTCAAAAAGCCTCCGTATTTCAGGTTAGAATCCCACGTAGAGCTTGACGGACCTTTATTATAGCTTTTCCACTGAAAGTGAGTTAGCGGTTTCATACGAAGATAGCAAGATTTTTCTTACCGGAAACTCTTTTATTTTATTCCGCAAGACCAGCATTTCATAATCATAGAAAAAATGCAGATAGGAATAATGACCCTATCATAAGCAGTATCAGGTTTCCAGAAATCAAAATTGCTTGGCCGTGATTGGCCATTGAACATAACATGAAAAGGAAGATGGGATGGGATTGATATGTTAGTAAAAAAAATTATGCAGCAGTAGATTTTGTGTATGAATTCTGTTCAGTTAATTTATGAAAATACATTCATATATAAATGCTGTGTTATTATAGACTTTTTTTCCCTTAAAATATTCGTAAGTGATGATACCTTTTTCAAGAAAAAATTGTACTTAAAGCCTTTGTTCAGTGAAGCGCCTTCAACAAAGGGATTTGGGTTTAATCCTGCTTCAGAACTGTCGTGGATTACAAGAAAGGCATCATGTCCTTTAGAGTTTTCCCATCTTCTTACATTTGGTTGGAGATTTATATCCAAAGATATTTCTAAAGCGAAAAAAGAATATCTTAATCATTTCATCAATTTGTATATTTCATTATCGTCTTAAAATGATAAAAATAGTGATGAAATATTTAATAATTCGCAAAGCACCAGGTAACACTGAAAATTTTGTATATAATTGTTTTCTCAAAACAATTTGAAAAGTAATCGGAATAAAAATAGGGTGTTTCAGTTTGTATTCTGATGCAAATATGTTATGAGACATCCGATTTCCATTTCGGCAATCGGTTACTTAAAATCATATTAATGAAATGACACATCAAGACAGTCTAGATTTGTTTTGTTATTTTGTTTTACTTATCGTTACGACAAAAGCCACATAAACGGAAAATAAAAAAAGAAAGAATCAGAATGACTTCTGTAACAGTGTACAAATATTGCAAGTGCAAATAAAGCACTGTATTTAAAGCCATTTTGTCCATCCTACTTAAAACATAGTAAATATCACTTTTGAAGGAGATGCAAATTTTCACTGGTAGTTTCTGTTTTCATTGCGTTTTTTGAAAGGTTGAACATAATAGTGATATGTAACTTTATCTTTTTTGTCTAGGATATTTGAAACTTGAATATATTAATACTTTGACTGATAACGTTTGCTTTTGTATTTATTTATTTAAACATATTGAGTAAAACACGTTTTCGACCAAAATAATTTTATAACGCAAGTCTTAATTCTTTTAATCCTTTTTTCCTTTCGTACCGAAAGCTCTACGTATTTGTTATAAAATCTATTCGACTGATGCAGATAGAATAAGTGGGGCGGGATTCTTAAGATTTATAACTCATTAATTATCAATGATTTCGAGAATAATATAGTAGAGTAGTATATATACACTCTCTATCCAAAAGGAATCGAACGTTTCGAAAATAGAAGAAACTAGTGGCGCCACCTGTTGTGTCTTTTTGATGTCGAAAGTGGCAATATTCAATAGTGTTGTATCAATTGTTTATAACATTTGTTTGATTAGAAGTCGAGTTATAGTGCAAAGAGTGACAGTGTATTTTGACGAACGGTCGGAAAATGAGTTTCAAACAGAGAGCTACGATTGACTTTAGTGTTAAACTTGGTAAGCATTTTATCGAAACGCATCAAATGCTTCAAAAAGCATACGGTGATGAATGCTTATTCCGTACGGTCGCAATTTCAAAGTGGCCGTGAGACGCTTGAGGAAGACGAAAAGCCGAGCCATCCAAAAACTGGACAAAGAAATTAACATCCAAAAAGTGCTTGATTTCATCAAAGAAAACCCGAAATCGTCCTTGAGATTGATTGAAGATGAATTGGGGATTCCAAAATCAACTGTGCACAACATTTTGATCTAGAGTTTGAGCCTTCGTAAATTGAATTCGCGATTTGTTCCCCACAAGTTGAGCGACGACCAAAAAATGTATTGAATTGAACACTGCAAGAATCTCATTAAAACCACTCGTAAGGACTCATACTTCCCTGAAACGATCGATACTGGTGACGAAACGTGGTGTTTTGAGTATGAGCCCGAAACAAAGCGGCAGAGGGCTGAGTGGAGACTACCAGAAGAGGGGCATCGGAAAAAAGTCGCTTGGAGAAGTCAAAAGTAAAGACAATGCTGATTTTTTTCTACGATTCTAAGGGAATAATCCAGAAAGAATTCGTTCCGTCTGGCCAAACGGTCAATGATGATTTTATCTCGAAGTTTTGAAGTGATTGATATCGAGAATTCGTCGCGTACGGCATGAATATCGTGATGCAGGCAGCTGGTCACTTTTGCACGATAATGCATCATCTCATCGTTAGAACGTTTTCAGATAGTTTTTGAGCAAAACCCAAGATTGTATATTGGATTACTCGCCATATTCACCTGATTTAGAACCCTGTGACTTCTTTCCCTTCCCTCGACTTACTTCATTTCCCGATGAAAGGAAAGTGATACAGCATCACTGAAAGCGTTCAAGTGACAGTAACCACGACCCTCAACAGTATCTCAAAAACCTCTATAAAAGACTCATTTAACGAATTAATTGACGGTGCTAAACGTTGTATCGAAGCTGAAGGAGATCATATTGATTGAAATAAATGATTGGAATAATTATAATTGGATTGTGTTTTATTTTCTATCAAACGTTCGA
Organism: Typopeltis vanoorti; assembly: GCF_054136105.1. Taxonomy (NCBI): domain Eukaryota; kingdom Metazoa; phylum Arthropoda; class Arachnida; order Uropygi; family Thelyphonidae; genus Typopeltis; species Typopeltis vanoorti. The sequence continues at coordinate 85,399,237 of NC_143550.1, forward strand.
TTTCGTTTTGGACAGAGAGTGTATATACTAAATACAGTGATAGTATAAGTTAATATGTTATCTTATTTTAGTCGTTCTGTAAGGTATTAATAATAATAAGGTGTTATCTCCTTTCTAAGAAGATTTGCTGATGTCAAACATATCTGCATTTTTTTTATCAATTTTTCAACGACATCCAGAATGATATGGCAAAATATGTAAGCATTTCTTATATTTAAGAATTATAGTATGTATTGATTCTTGACCTCTTTCCTGATATGGTTAGATATTGTTAAGTTCAATTTCTTTTATAAGATTGATGCAGTTTTGATTGAATATTTAGTATAATATCAGTTGTGTTTACCAGTCATGTATCGGTCTCTTTATAGAACGATCATAGGGGACAGACACCAGGGGTGTACAATCTCTCTCTCTCTATATATAAGACATGGCGAAATTTTTAATATCACGTGTCTTTGAAACGCTGTTTTAATAAATGTGTTATTAAGACAGTGAGTATTCCAACTGTTATTTGCAGGCCGTTTGTTATTTTACTCTGCTTGTTGAACATTTTTTCATATACCTTTGATGGATAATTAATTAATATTTTTTTTCTCATCCTCCAAGTGCCAATATAAATACTTCCCAACGTACATATTGTGGGTTCTAATTCCTAGATGGCGTGATTTTCATCGCTATTTCAGTTATAATTTACAAGCGCTGTAAGAATTAGGTGCGAAGTGGAGATTCATTAGATAGAAATTTAACACGAAAGAGACTTCATGAGCAACGCAGATAATGTAATATGGAATTATATATATATATATATATATTTAAAAGCACATCATTAATTACCTTTATTAGTTCTTATCTTTGGCGTTAGAAGGGTACTAGGATAATTTATTGAGAGACACGCATGGAAAAGTCTATCTGGACCCATGATTTTCACAGTTTTGTTGCACGATCTGTAAAATTTTAGAGTTGTCATCATATATATATATATATACTGTATATATATATATATATATATATATATATATATATATATATATATATATATATATATATATTCATGAGATGAGTAATAAAATACAGTATACTTATTTTATTTTCATTAATTATTGATTGATGATTGTAGATTCTTTGGCAATAAATTGAAAGAAGTTTCCTGACAACGTTTTAAAAACTCGATAAATATGGGGTTAAGTGCAAAAAGGCAGACAGTCCAAAATTGAACAGGTAGTAAGAAATTCTTTAGTAAATCTCATCTACAATATAAAATGCACTTCTATGCAGAATGCTTATGTCTGAGAAATATTATTAGGTAACAAAACAGAAATTTGAAGAATTCATATGTCCATGAATCAAGTATTTAGATCAGGTCTCCATCTCGCATCGCTTATTATCCAGAGGACAGTCATTGCATTACTGACGGAATGTTGTGTAGTTCTATCCCCCAACTGGTCACGACGTCTATAGACGTAGAGATAAATTTGGATACGAAGCTCTGAAATCCATTGAATAACATGGATGAGAAGTGCAATTTGGTGTCACTATTTCATCCATATTGCCGGGTAGAGAATTATGAAAAAGAATGGTTTGTGATCGTGAGATCTGCATCTGTTGACTCTATATTGGAGTGGAGTAAAAATCTGGCAATACTTCTTTTGGAGAAAGCAATGATATCTATCCCACACAATAATATTGTGTGTGATAGACCGTGATACATCGCTGCCACAATTATTAATATAATAAATATTAATAATTGAATAAAATCTTTATAATTATATTATAAATTGAAGTATTCATTAATGAGAAAAATATCCTTTTCTGTGCCAGCCTCAAAACCTGGAGTTATTTTTTACCTGAAGAACTCCTCAACTTACAAAACTATACAGCAGAATACATACACGATATTAGCACATAACATTTAGTATTGAAGAATCAGAAACAGAAGATCGTTGTCTGTCATACTGACACGTTCGTCCATCCATATCGCAGAGATGAATTCTTCTGCTTAGAAAGGTGAAGACTGCGCTGTTCTGTTCTGAAGACCAAAGAGTGCTATCTATTTTCTTTTGAGAATGAAAAGTCGTTAAGGATTTATCAGTTTATTTTTTTATTGATAAGATATGCATTTTTGTGTGGTTATAAATATATAATGAAAGCGCAAGAAAAACAAAACTCTTTCTTTAAATGTATACCTTTACTCAAAATAGTCGATATTTTTGTATTTCTTTCTTTTTATTAGTATTGGAGTATTTTCTTATATAATAACTAGTATTTTCTCTTTTCGAATACCAGCAATCGGCTTCGTTGTGGTTGTTGTGGTGTTTCGACTTGCTTTCTCATTTTCTTCTCTTTTATATCTTACGTATATTTATGTATAACTCATTCATCCTAATTTTCTCTCACTCAACAATATCAACATGCTTGTGAAGATATCTTAAACGAGAGTACAATAATGAAATTTCGAACTCATATCACAACCGAAAATTTTTTTAGTGATTATGTTTTCATTTGATTAATATGTGTTTGTAATAAACGAATGGATTAAAGTATCTTCACAGTGGAAAAGGAAAGGTTTTAGCAACTTGCTCACATTCTATAACAAGGTTACCATTGAACTAGACAAGGAGAATGGATACGCCGTGATAATTTTAGGTTTCGCTAAGGCTTTTGACAGAATACAGCATGGTAGACTGTTGTATAAATTGAAGAATATGGGTTTGGACTATAGAATATTAGCTTGGATATGAGGATCGCTGACTGACAGATATCAAAAAGTGGTATACGAAGATCTGAGTCTGCAAGTTTTAAGGTAACAGGTGGTGTACCACAAGGATCAGTGCTTGCTACACTGTTATTCAATCTGTACATTAATGATGTTGAGAAGGATCTGACAAGCGACACACAGCTATTTGCTGATGGTGCAAAGATAGGTAGGGTAATCGGGAATGCTGCAATCCTTGCCGAATGATTTGAATAGGCTGGAATTGTGGGCATGGGAAAATGGGTGTCAATTCAATGTCAGTAAATGTAAAGTCATTCTCTTCGGCTTGATTACATATCCATTGTCGTATTATATTGGTGGAATTAGGCTAGAAGAAACTAGAGATCTTGGAGTGTTAATAGATAGGAAGTTGAAATTTAGGGCCATGCAGCAAAAATTGCAAATAAAACTCAAATGAATTAATATTCTTTCTGAAATGAAGACTATTATTGGGATAATAGCAAATCAATGTCAATTTATTGCAAAACACTTTTCACGCTTCTCTTAAATGAGTAAATAATAAGTATGCCTGGGTTCGTATGCAAAAAGTTCTAATAGTACTGTACTCTTAGACCTTTCTACAAAATGGAAGGTATAACTTCATTCTTAGAATTTCTCAAGAATTGTGGTTTAAAAAACTTCAAGAACATTAGTTTTTTTTATCAAGAAAGATGAGCATCTCAACAAGTAACGCAAATCTTTCAATTTTATTTCAATTACAATTTCTAAACTTCAGGATCTGTGAGGTATCCTTCAGCAAACTTTGTGCGAAACGTGGTTCCTGTTTAGTTTCAATTCAAAGGTGTGCCACTTTCATAGGTGTATTGATATCAGATTTCGAACTTATAAAATCATTATTTCCGACAAGTTATTTACTCTGCCTTATTCTCCTGACTTTTGCTTTAAATCTAGAATATTCTTCTATTAGCGAACATACTTATTCATAGCACTTAGAGTTCTGAAACTATGCTAGCTAAATAAATGAATCATTATGAAATATGAAATAATTATTCAAATATTTAAAACACTAATAGACATTATGTGGAATCGTTGTACTTGAAAACATAAAACAATAAGTGTCATAATATTTTTGTTTTGCTGAATAAACAAGACACTTTAACTCCTTGTGATCCGATAAACAATGTTGTCCATAGCAATAATCGCTATTTATTAAACTGTTTAGTTCTGGATTCAGATTTTTATCTTTATTTTTATGCAATTTCTGTCATAAATATTATGATATTTCCACCCAAGAAATTTTGTAGAAATCAAGTCGTAAGATTCAAATTAAAAAGGGTTTTGTGATTTATCTTACTACGAGTATATTTTTTATCCAATCCTAATTAGATTAATTAATAATAAAGCTATAAACATGTTTTCTGGATTAGACGTTTATTAGGTTACATACTTTAGTTCGATATAAAACGTATAATGGAACAATTGAACGCATTTATGGGTTTTAAAGTAATGTTACAACGTTCACAGCTAATTTGTCAATCAGTGATGATAACACTACAGTTACAACAACCAGAATGGCATTATAGAAAACATAAATGTTTACTTACTGGATATTATTTGAAGCTGGATTTTTACATTTGAGAACTAAAATCCCAGGGTCCAACAGTGACTCATTAATAGTACTTTTGTTACTGTAATATGCTGGGGAATATTTCATTTCCTGAAATTATATGCATAAAAGAATTAATTGCTGTTTTATTTTAGTTTTAACGCAATGAATTTATTTTATAATATAGCTAAAATAATAGATTTATAACCAACAGAAAATGGTTTATTGACAAGAATTTACTAAATTTATAAATGATCAAGCTTACTGTTTTGTCGAAATATCCGAAGATTTAAATAGAAAAAGTAGCGCAGTCGAAAAAATTGAATGAAAACTTCATATGTAACTACAAGTAATTTCTTAAATCTTTATATATATATATATATATATATATATATATATATATATATATTATTTTTTTTTTTTTTTTTTTTTTTTTTAATTTCCCTATGAGTAAATGCATACTGCAATCATTGTTTTCATTTATAATTTTTCTGAACTCACTTAGTATATGCTTCTGAACATAGTTCTTCTTCTCTTCAGAAATCACGTTGTATTAACCGATTCAGTTTTCTAGTTCACCGTATTCTTCAAGTATATTACCGAGCAATATGATACACAACGTCATTCTTTTTATCTATATTTTTTATTTTACTTTATTCCCACCCATGAAAGAATGTACACCTATGACACGTGCCGTAAATAGCATAAGGTTTCTCAAATTATTTTTAAAATATCATTCTTTATTTATTATTATTATTTACATTTTTACGATTTTAGGTATAAATTCACTCTACTTGTTATCTGTGCTGATGACACCAACTTTGATGTGGAAAGATTAATATACAGGAGGAGATTAGTGCAAGCTTAATAATCATTCAGAGGGCCATTAAATCCCCCTATATAAATATATATCTGGAGGACTTAATGTGGGACGCATATATATGTTTTCCTAGTTTCTTAGACATCTATATTCTATCCAGACAGACACTTGTCTTCAGTAAATCATGAGATTCAAACAGGATTTATAGAGTTTATAATGCAAATTTCGTTTCCACCTTGACAACGAACAAAGAGAAATTTTGATCTAACTTCAGTGACGACTAATCTTTCTCTTTTTTGGCGTAAAGATAGAAACGAAGTTTGCATTATAACTTTATACGCTAACCACACGGCCAGCCAGGCTGGCCGAGTGTTTAGCGCATCCGCTCTCCAGGCAGGTGGGGATGTGGGTTCGAGTCTCGCCTGGGTGTGTATGTTTGTGGTTGTCTCTGGAAATGCTAGTGGTGGTAGATGGCGTTGGTGTAGTTGTGGTCAGTTGGTGGATTGAGTTGTGGAGACGGTTGTGGAGCGGGTGCCCTCTCTCGATGAGTCCTTGGATTTCCTGGAGGTATTAAATAATGATAATAATAATAAATTCTATAAATCCTGTTTGAATCTCATGATTTACTGAAAACAAGTGTCTGTCTAGAATATAGATGTCTAAGAAACTAAGAAAGCATATATGCATTTCTTTTCACATTCTTCCTAATTTCCCTGCATTGGTAAGCTGATGATTTTGTACTGGTGTGATATACAAAAATATCAAGCAATTAACTATATGTGGTTCTATAACAAATTTTCTTCTACAAACTTATTTTTTACAAAACACGTCTTTTAATCAAAATACTTCTTTAGAGCATTAGGTAGCAGTTTATCAACCTTTGCAATTCTTCTTTCCATTATGTACTCAAGTCACTTTAATTACTATCTGCTCTTTACCTTTTGAGACTTCCATATTATAGAAATCTGCACTTTGATGATGATGTGAGGAAACTTGAAGTCGAGCGAGTGATCAAAATCTATGGATTCAACACTCACATCCGATAATCAAGTTAATATTTCGTCCCCTTTTCCCAAACACTTTTTTTTTAGTACTTGCACCATTTCAATTACAGGAGAACATCTACTTACAAACTGTCACGATATGATTCGAATAATTCAAGTTTACGAACACCGCAAATGCAAATAAATTGTGACCTCCAAATCATTTAACGAACACAAAATACCGCGTTTACCAACATTTCACATATCCGAAGTACAAGGACATTAATAAATCTAACAATATAACTTATGAAAAAAAAAATCTTACGAACATTCAACTTCTAAACACATTTCATGGAGCACGTTGTGATCGTCAGTTGGGGTTCACCAGCGCGATATTGTTTGGATACCACTCAGTTACTACAATCAGGCAGAATCAAGGCCTCCACTGCAAATGGTATTTGATTAAAACAATGCATCTGTGGGCTTAAGGAGAAATATAATGAATGGATACAAATGCCGAAAGTAATAGAATTGTGGCTTTTGGCATTGGTTAGTGAAACTTAGTCGCGAACTCTAGGCAGTAATAAAAAGTGGATGAAGTAGTATGTAGTCACGGAGACAGAATGTTAAGTATATTGATTTTCAGGAAATACAGAGAGAGAGAGAGAGAGAGAGAGAGAGAGATCGAAGCCAGTACACTCAAAGGAGTGTACTCCTGTAATCATAGGCGGTTACTACAGTTCAGCTTATGTAGTTCGAAATATATGCTAACAAAATGTTTATATTACATTGAAATAAGTGTTCGGATTATAATAATATTCCATAGAAAGCTAATGATATACAAATCAAGAGTGTATTGGACCCCCCCTCCTATGTCTCTGAATATATTTTCTATGTAATTAGGCATATGCTCAACCACCGTGTAATAATACGAGTCAACAATTTTTGAGGATTTTTATTTCACCGCAATTACCCATTAATGATTCTCTCTTCGATCTTATGGTTGAATATTTCATGCACGTTTCAACATTAAACACCTTTTTTCAGTAGCAGCATCATTTCAATTACAGGAGAACCTCTCCTTACAAACCCCATGCTCTAGTTCATCCTAAAGGCGTGCTATTAAGTTCAGATCAGCATTCTGTTGTGTATGAGAATCAATTTTTTTCCCATATCATCTCCTTCAGACCATGTTATAATAATACCAGCAGTTTTACCGCCCAAATAATATTGCCTTGCATTCAGTTATCCAAATGACTTGCATAACTTTCAATGTTGATCTTTCTAGGCACTAAAACCGAAGAACCGACTTCATGTGAAGAAGTTTCAGATCAGTGCACCTTTTCCATTGACAAACTTTACATCTCGAATGATGCACTTGTGTATAAGGCATTTACGAGTATTTCTGCAATCGGCAGCCGCGAACCATACTCATCCATCCAATTGGAAAAATGTGTGTTGTGATTTGTCGCTCCGTAGTCTCGCTCCGCTCTTTGGTGCAGTCGTGATCTTTATACCAATAGTCTCTCTCTATGTTCACTGGGCATCTACAGATGCCGTATGGTCACTCCAACCCTCGCCATGTAGTCCTGTTGTTTGCTTTTCTGGCAGCCTCAACTCTCTGAAGATCATTCACTCCACACACGCCATCCATCCATCTCATTGATGGTCTACTCCTGCCTCTTTTCCAGGAACTTTACCTTCTATTAGTGTTCTGAGAAGTCCTCCTTCCATCCTTTCTATGTGTCCAAAATATTTTAACTTTCTTCTGTCAATATCCTTAAGGAGCCTTAAAGTTCTACTAATCTTTTCTAACACCCATTCATTTGTACTCCTTTCAGTATATGATATCCTCAACACCTTCTGTAACACCACATCTCTAAAGCAGATACCGTTTCTTATCTGACTTCTTTAGGTTCCAAGTCTCGCATCCATAAGTCGCTGTTGGAAAAACAACTGCATCTAAAATCCACAACTTTGTTCCCATGGAGATAGATCCATCCCTCCAGATTTTAGACAGGTCTTTAACTATTGTTTTAGCCATTCCTAACCTTTTTCTGACATCTTCTGAACAGCAATTCTTCACATTAATAATGGATCCCGGGTACTCAAACTTGCTGACTTCCTCAATTCTTTCTCCATTAAGATACACTTGTTTCTCAAGAGCTTCTCTGTTTGTTTTTCCTTTGAGAACAATGATCTTTGTCTTTCTAGAATTAGGTTGAAGTCCTCTGTTATTACTGACCTTGTTAACTTTGTCAAGAATAAGTCATAGTTCTTCCATGCCATTACAAAGGAGTACTGTATCATCAGCGTACCTCAGATTACTGATCAATCTACCTCCTATCCTAATTCCTGTCCTGAGCTCATCCAATGTTTCACGCATGATGTCCTCTGCATATATACTAAACAAGTGAGGAGAAAGTAAAGATCCTTGTCTAACTCCTTTTCCAACTTGAAGCCAGTCAGTGAATACAACACCTGTTTTTACTTTGGCTTCTTGCTCCTTATACAAGTTGGCTATCAACCTGATAGTGTGTTGAGGAAAACCCATTCTTTTCATTACTTCCCACAATTTCACATGCTCAACACAGTCAAAAGCTTTAGAGTAGTTTAAGAAACACATTACCAGAGGGCGTCTGAATTCTTTATATTTTTCTATGATCTGTCTAAGGCAAAGGATCTGATCTCTGGTGCCCCTACCTTTGCTAAAAACTGTTTGTTCCTCAGGCATCTCTGGCTCAACTTTCGCCTCATTCCTATTTAACATGATCTTTAATAAAATTGTGCTTGCATGAGATATCAAACTAATAGTTCTATAATTCTTGCATGCCTTCATATCACCTTCTTGTGTAGTGGCATGAAAACTGACTTCTTCCAGTCTCTAGGCCATGATCCTGTCTCCCATATCCTTGTAATCAATCTATGAAACACTCTTATCCCTCCATCCCCTGTGGCCTTAATTAACTCTGCTGGGATTTCATCTGCACCTGGGGCTTATTGCTGTTGAGCTGCTTAACTGCTCTTTCAACTTCATGCCTAAGTGGAGGAGGTTCCAAATCAAAATTTTCTTGGTGGGAGGACTCCACGTTTTCTTTATCCACTCTGCTGTACAGATCCTCACAGTATTCTTTCCATCTGTTTTTGAGTTCCAACTCTTCTGTTAGTAATGATCCATTCCTGTCTTTTATGACATTCAATTTAGGCTTAAACGTGTGGTTTAAATCACGAACTAAATAAAATATCCTTTTATAATTATGCCTTCTCATCCGGAACTCTATTTCTTCACATTTATTATTATAGTACAACTTTTCCTTGTCCTGCTTGATGGATCTTCTGATATCTCTATGTAATCTCTTGTATTCTTCGGTCCCTGTGTTTCTTTGTTTTCCAACTGCCTTCTTTTGTTTAGTTCCCATGTTTTCTTCTTTGAATCGGATATCCATGGGTCTCTTGGTTTTCTTATTGGGGCGAGATACGTCTTCACTGTATCCTGTATTATCATCTTGACTCCTTCCCAAAGCACTTCTGGTGAGATTTCCTCATTGGTCTCCAAAAAATCATCCAGCCGAGTTGATGTTTCTTCTGTGAATCCACTAGGAATTACTCTAACACCCAATCTAGTGGAATGTGCCTGACCTGGAAGTTTTCGGAGTCTTGGTCTTACTTTGGCTCTTACCTGCTGATGGTCTGTACCACAATCTGCTCCAGGACAAGTATGCACATCAGAGATGCATGTCTTCTAACATTGACCTATCAATGTTAGATGTCCAAGTATAGGTCCGTCGTGGATGTTTCTGGAAGCAGGTATTGGTAATAACTAATCTGCTAGCACGGGAAAATTCCAACAATCTTTCTCCGTGGGTGTTACGTTCACCCAGACCAAACATACCACACTCCAGCCTGACTCTTATACTCTTTCCCTGAAATTATATATAATTATATATATATACAAAATGTGTTATAAATTTCTTACAAATTCAAGTGCAATAAAGTTTTGGAAAAAATATGAATTTCCTAAGGACTTGTTCAGAAAGTAATATACAGTGCTTACAGAAAACTATGTAGAGAGAGAGAGAGACATTTTATCATGGAATATGTCCAACTCGAAGTGCGATGCAGCTCTCCCAACGTTGTACCATGCTTAGTGCCATGCGATTCAGGAGTTTTTGAAACTGGCCCACTCCTCCTTTAGAGCAAGGAAGCAAGGAAGAACATTTTCTGGAGAGGACTCAGACTAGAGGCCTTCGGCCGTATAGGCTTACTTGTCACAGACGTTGTGCGATAGTTTGCCGAGATATTCGCTTACCTGTGTTTGAATGGAGCCAACTTGTAAGATGACCTTCCGTGGTGTGTGTCGATGACGTTTTGCTGTTATAACCAAAAATCTATCTTCATGCTCCTTGGTAGAGCGAGGGCGACCTCTTAGCAAACGTCTGGAACACATTCCATTGAACGCTACACAGAGCTTGGACAACTATGTGGGATTCTGAATTTTCTGGCAATATCGGCAAATCTATGACAATTTTTCCCAGAGGTGCATGTGAAAAATTGGAACTGATGTCGGACTTTGTTCCAATTTCATTAAATTTCAACAAATCGAGATGAATATGCTTGAGAGAAAATCATCTATGTGATGCCTTTGAGAACATTACAATACATCCAATTTTGTTATTTTTCCCCTTCTTAAAAAGAAGGGGAAAAATAACAAAATTGGATGTATTGTAATGTTCTCAAACACAATTCTTTCTTCAAACACAATTCACTTAGCCTAGCCTTTTGCCTTTTATCCTGTGGAGTGCTTCCACGTGATCCTTTTGCGAGCGACTCGAAAAATTTAATGTATAGCCACTTTCTACTCAAAATAGTTAGTTATGCAAGTTGCCACAAGCTGATTCTTCTGAATTTGCGGTGTAATAATCTTCAGAAATAACGTTCGTTCTTAGGTTTTGAGCAACTAGTGTCCAAAACCTAAAGATGAATACCAATTTGAATCCAACGAAGATGTTTGGCAGAACACTTTTGTTTAAATTAGCACAATTAGATTATATTAAATGAAATGGAGCAAATGAGGATGATCTGATGCTGATAACATGGATAACAGAAGGGTTGATTGATAAATGAGACTAGGGTATATGGGGGACAGTTTCTAAGAACACAAATGACTAATTGTGTTTCTCAGCGCTCTATACTTGGACCCATACTCGGACTTTATTTGCTATTTATTCCATGCTATTTGTATTGGAAATTACATGCAGAGGAATATATGCAGTTGTTTGCTTTTTGGTACAAAATTGGAAAGGTCGTGGTGTAGTAAATTTCACATAATTAATGACCAAGAAAATGACATGAACGTAGACTGCTTACTGTGAAGATAACCTGAGGTTCTGTTCGTTAATAATTAGTTGATAATTGGAAAAGTGACTATTTAAGTGAATTTTTATGCGACCGACGCAGAATACATTGTGAACAGATAACAGACGGAAAAAAACACATTAATCTGTACGGTAACTCTTGTATACAGATTGGCGGTATAATAGGGTGGCAGCGGTATTTAAGATTATTGTTGGTGAATGAGTTTAAGAAGAGGTATATTATGCATTTTGTAAATAATGGTCAGTTTCGACCTTTGCGATGGGTTTTCTAGGACTTCATAGTGATTCTTGAATGATAACAATAATAACTTACTACTGGAACAAACAATCAAAGAATTAATAACAAAGATATTTACAGTAAGACTTAAGAAAGCATTAACTAATATCACTATATTTATATATATGTCATAATATATGTTATACATATATATATAGATATATAATATGTATCTGAATCAAGAAGTAAGAAAATAAAAATTCTACACAAAGTTATATATATAAACGTTTATTATATCTTGCAGACGTAACATATTGAATGAACGATATTTTGGCGGAAAGCCTTAAAATAAATTTAATTATTCAATAATCAACATGGATTCGTTATGTTTTAATCTCTAAAGGAAACTATTAATATGCAATATTTACAATTTATTTGCTTACTACGAATATTTACAATTAGTTCTGCATGACAAACAGTGATAAGGCTGTAAATCCCACAAGTGACAATAAGGTATAACTGATGCATTTTATAGCATCATGAGTTACTGCTTTCTTTGAAAGAAGTAGTAACTTAGGATAATACGAATGTAACAGGATCAAGATTTCAAAAATGACAGATAAAAACTATTAATATTAATAAATAAATCTGAATGTGACACTGAGAGGAACAAACAATCTAAGTTTGAATCAAATTTTACTCAAATCTCACTTAAAGGCCTTCTGAATCAAGAGGTAATAAAATAAAAATTCTACACAAAAAAGCAAATGCCTATTATAATGCTATGCCAATTTCCCTCAAGTGTTTATTCGAGGCTCTGTCAAGGCCAAGTAACGGGGTATGTGGGAAACCAGATTAAATTCTCTGACAGGGAGTTGATCCGATCTACTAATTATGTATGTTCTTCTGAGCGGTTTGCCTGTTTGACGTTATGAAAAACCCGAGTTTTGGAGAGCATGTTTTCTTTCCTTTATTACTGGTGTGTATTGTTTTTAAATAATAAAACAGATTGGTTTGCTTCTTGACTAAGATGGCATGACGTAATCCTTCTGCATTGCCATAATACGCAATTTTTATGTCAGTAGATTCTGCTATTGTTATTACAAATAATTACACTGTATTGAACTAATGTTTTATCGTATTTATTTGTTTAAAATGAATGATTGTAATTTAAATGTCTTTATTTAAATTGCAGTATGTTTAAAAAACGAGAGATATGTACGTCACGTATCAAGCACATACCTGATATAGCAAAGTAGCTTAGGAAGTGCAATATTGTATCTTCATATCCAGCATATTAGATACATCGATTATACTAATGTACGTAAATAATTTGGATTTTTAAGATTTAAAAACCTAGCGGCGTAACTATACGGTTCAATTTATCTCTACCTGTTTATGTTACCATTTATTTTAAATTTCGATTAGAAGTAATGGCTGCTATGAAATTTACATGTTTAAATACGTAAATGTCATGGCTGCCATTACGTGCATGACTTGAACACTTATCTGATATTATCAGATTCCGAATAAAGTGGTCACGTAGTGTATAATAGAAACTACTTACATAGCGACATATTTCACTGGATGAGTTACAATTCACCTCTTCATTATCACCATACTTATAGCAATATATACCGGTGCAGTTTGCAGGAACTCGTGGACATACTCTGGTGTGGACATCGCTTGAGTAATACAAAAAGAAAAAGAAGAAATGATATTATTATTATTATTATTATTATTATTATTATTATTATTATTATTATTATTATTATTATTATTATTATTATTAAGATAATATTATTATTATTAAGATAATATTATTATTATTAAGATAATATTATTATTATTAAGCGAGAAGAGAACAAAGGAAGACGACATATTAGAAATTACAGCAAGATTGTCAAACAAGAAATATGAAGTGCTACAAATGCCAAGAAGACCTAACGAGGGAAGAAAACCACGTAACATGTAGGAACTGCCAAAGAAACATGCATTTTTTATGTTCAGGATTGTCTGAGACTACTTAGCAGCGAAAATCAAACAAGAATCGTGACGAGTGGAAGTGTCCCTATTGCAGAGACAACAAAGGAATGTCGCCTTCGACTGCAGGCGGAAAACAGCCAATGCAGAAAACAACCGCAGGCAGTAAACAGCTATCAACAACAGAGGGAATTAAAAACAAAGAAAACAACAATGGAAACCCAGGTGAGCCAACTTTAAAGGCATTACTTGAAAATAGATTACAAAACCTAAAAGACTGTTTAATCGCTTTTGTTGGAGAACTATTTCAAAACCATACCGCACAAATTACAGAAAAATTCAACCAATATGAGGAATTTATTAAATTTAATAATAACTCGGTAGAAGGTATGTTACAGGCCGTTAGAGAAATTAAAAACTGTGTCAAAGAGCTAACTGAAAGACAGCATAATATAATTAAAGAGACAACGGACCTACGGCAAGAACTAAACTCCCTAAAGCAACAGTACGAGCTCTCAAACCAACAGCAGCACAAAAATGACCTCCTCATAAATGGTCTCCCAGAAATAGCTACGGAACATCTAAGAGACACTGTAATACAACTAAGCCAAAAAAATCGGCTCTACCATTGAATCAAGAGACATCCAGTCAGTGCATCGGTTACCACAAAAAAGGAAAAATAATACCCGTCCTTCTCCCCTCGTAGTGCGACTCACCAACAGCGTAACAAAAACTACACTTATAAAAGCTAGCAGGATTAAAAATCCAGTATTAAGGATCTGAAAGGAGACCACGACAACAGCCCAATATACTTGTC